>NC_089748.1:67591649-67594149 GCF_040412425.1 Macrobrachium rosenbergii
TATATATATATATATATATATATATATATATATATATATATATATATATATATATATATATATATATATATATATATATATATATATATATATATATATTATATATATATATATATATATATATATATATATATATATATATATATATATATATATATATATATATATATATATATATATCATACATACATATATGCATACATTTACATAAACCTGTGTAAAATTTTAATGGAATACCATGTTAAAGTGAGCTAACACGTTATGCGAGATAGTTTTAGTTAATTTTAATGTAAAAAAAATTACTAATGGAAATTATAGTATTTTCTGGCGATGAAGTTGAAGGCTGCAGCTAGAAAATAAAATAGCAAATACCAGTCAACAAATGTTAGTTTCATCTGCGTATGTAGAAAGGAGCACACATACAGATGCATTTCAAGTGCATGTCGCAGTTTGACCACTATAATATTGAACCTTTTGAGAATGCACAGTGTTTCCTTAGAAACAGTAAATCTGTAAAATCGTAGAGGCCTCACGAAGAACCTTCATGAGATATCAGATTATATCGTATCTAAGTTTCAGTAATGCACAGTAATGGTAAGGGTAGAGGAGGTAAAGATTTTTTATTATGTTTGTTTTTCACTAGTATTTCATTTTTTTTGTTAACCGTGGAAGGCTTTTTGTTTTCTGTATTTCCGATTATCTTCATTATTGAGATATTCACTTTTAATTGATTGGTTTCCAGTTGTTTCACTCAACACAAAGATTGTGCGGATAGCCTACGTTCAGCGTTGGCTGTGAAAGTTAATTTCAGATTTCGGTTTCTTCGTCAGAATCAGAGATGTTACGAAAATTTCATGTGGCATAGCACTTCTTATATGTCACCAATATTATTATTGTTATCTGTATCATTATTATGGTTTAAGTTATTTTTCAAACTAGAGCACCGTCTTCTAAACCACGCAAGTCATAAAGGAACCAGGAATCTGAGCACCTACAGTAGGTTCCAACTTCGTTTACTGTATCAATCGAGTTGCAGAAGTCATAAGAGAGGTTGGAATATAAATATTGTACATGGGTTTCAACTTCTTTTAAGGGGTTCTACGGCTTGGTTGGTAGCAAACATTTTTGCTCACCCGAGAGATCCTTTGATTGACTCCGGCGAGTGGTAGAGAGTAATCATTATTATTACGTGGAATGTCCATATGTCCCGAGGACAAACCAGAAATGGCGCAAACTTGCCAAGGAAGCTTAAAAAAGACTATGTCAGTGTTGACTTTTGAGTCCTTTTACATGCAAGTAGCAAGGATAGTTATGGCATTCCATCTTACATCTAAAAGTGGGTGGAATGTGGTATGCCCACCACAAATATTACAGTTCTTTGACGGAAATTTATGAGTACCAAGTTAACGTGCAGTTGGGGATGGGATTGAGAATAGGAACTTGTATTGGTAGATCATGCATTGTCTCTATTCATCGGCCACATTATCCTCTTAATCGACCATTTGCAAATGCCACATATGAATTTGAAATGAATAGCAATTAGATCGATGTTGAAAACTATTCAGTATTTTAAGGATATTTGCAGACAACGATGGGTTATTGGATTTAACTTGACCTTGATAAGTAGTGTTTTATATATTAGCTTCGAAGCAGAATATCCCATCATCAAGAATTGTAAAAATGGCGTGTCTTTATGAAGTGAGAGTGTTTCTTACCACAGATCTCTTGAATAAAGGAAGGTGTAACAATCATTATCATAAAAAAACATTTGGAATACCTGTTAATTTTTCACAGGTTCTCTGAGAGGCGAGTCTGCCCTTTTTCGTCCATGATTTTTTAATAAAAATGCACTATTCAAAACTAGGTTTTGTAATCCAGCATCAGTGTAAACTTAAGACTGGCAAGCAGTGGAGATAACTGATGGCGATTCCTGACGAAATAGGTAAAACAGCTTAATAAAAAAAAGTGCCCGGCTTTTCTGGCGTTGTTTCATTAGTAAAATATAATGTGGGTTAATGAGAGTCATTTATCGTCAAAAGTTTCCATTGAAAATTATTTAACTGTTATGTAAATTTTGTTCACTAGTATTCTTAACTATCTATCTAAACATGTATATTTATATATATATATATATATATATATATATATATATATATATATATACATATATATATATATATATATAATCATTATGTGTGGTTGTATATCTTCCTCTATTTGCCAATGTATAAAAAGTTTTCCATTTTCAAGCGGCAGCTGCAAACGAGACCTTCACAGGCGTTTTATTAAATATATTATATATTTCCCGATATTAACGGAATTTAATTCATAACGTGGATTTAAATGGATTTATATTCGGGTGATGTGTTAGTCATGTCCTCATTGAACAAATAGTTTCATAGAATATATATATGGTATTTGGATTTTGATTTATCCCATTTGATTTTATGTTTGTATGTTTCATATAGTATATATAATCATCGCCTAATTTCTCTGAATA
>NC_089748.1:67599149-67661649 GCF_040412425.1 Macrobrachium rosenbergii
ATGCACTTACCTGTTTTGTTTTTGTGATGTAAGGCCTTGGGATAGAATGTAAAATTTTAGGTAAAGATTCCGCAAATTATATGCAATACTTAATCTTGACTGTAACCTTTGAACTATGGGATATGGGCTACTTGTTTGAAGTTTTTACGACATTGATAGTTTTTTTCAGATGACACCATGGTTTTTGTCCCTATGACCTTAACCAAAACCTTCATACTAATAATAGATGCCTTCTGAAATACACTTATTTCACAAGCAAAGTATGTTTGGATATTTTGTCGGGTTTATCGGTCTTACATGAACCGTAATGGGGTCAGTGGTTTGTAGGGGGTAGGAGGTGCTTTAGCAGTACACTGTGAATGTTTTCTGTAAGTGGGAAAATATTTTGATGAACGTTATCCTTTTAGAATTAGTTGCTTAGACGAAACAACACTTATATTACTTACTAATAAAGTCGGGAGGAATTGTATTTTCTGTTTCTTTGCTTCTCTCTGTCCATCATTTTGCCTGTCAGGCTTATGGTGTCAGAACTCCTTCTCAGTAGAAAGGATTTCAGTCAAAACCTGGTATATAGGTAGACCATCATGCGTAAATGCTTTTGAAGGGAGTTGTTCTGTCTGTTCATCAGTGTGCACGTTTGTTAGCTTATTATTTCTATCTGTTATGTAAGAACTAGCCAAAAGTGAAATTAGGGAACCCTGTTCAGTAGATTTTATACGCTTCTTTAACTTTGGCCATAAATTTTTGACATTAGATTAGTGACGTTGACTATAACTATACTAGAAATAGTTGCCGTCAAATGCATTCGTGTTTCACACACACACACACCCAAAACTTGTCAGAGAAAATTGTCCGAGATATACATTATTCGGAATGCTCTGAGAGAAAAGTTGTTCAGGGATTTGAAGGGGAAGTATATTGCGTTATCAGTACCTTAAGAGTAATTTTTATCTCTATAATGCATTTACGAAGTAACCAAATTAGGTGAACATTGATAGTGCTACCAAGATTGGTGAAAAATGGAGTTCATTTTTCGTTTTCATGTAGGGTATTGTTCAAAGTCATTTAAAAAAAATGCGTGGTTAGTGGTATGAATACACAAGCAGGCAGAGCCAGACGAGGTGTTGCATAGCGAGGGAATGCGCGCGCCATGCATAAGAGCCCACATTCTCCTTTATTAATTTCTGTTCACGGTCTCTGTGACCTACTTAGCGTAAGAAAAAAAAGCCATGGTTTCTTCTGATTATTTTTTTAAGCAAGACAGGCATAATGACTTCCTGTTAAACATTCGTCACAATTTACATATCTGTGTTTCAGAGATTTGCTTTGGGATTTCGTTTTGAGCCACTGGCTGCCGTTCATCTGTTTTTGAGTAAAACATTGCTCCATTTTTCCCCGAAATATTGTTTCGGCCTTTTTCTGCGGAATCGAAAATGCAACATACATTTCTGTAGGAATTCCGCTGCGAAGTTTTCTAGTTTGGATATATATTGGTGCTTTTGTTATTACGTTACCCTTTTGTTTTTTATTTACCTTTTTTTTGCCCGGAATGTGCCTTTTTTTCAGTTGAACTTTGATGAATTGTTGATTTGTCCATACATATTTTTACTTTAGATAGAAAGCTGCCATTCATTTTGATTTAGCTATATGTTCAAAGATGCATACATTTCCGATTTCATATCATATGCCATTACTTAATCAAGTGAAGTCCCCTGTACAGTGTGTAGAATGCTTTGCTGAATGAAACTAGGATCAAAACAAGAAAGTACCATCACACCTGATTATTCCTAACTCATTTTTTGTATTTCTTTTTTAATGGTTAAGTTCTCCTCTTTTTATTTAAATTGATGATTTCCGCTGAGAAAGTTTCCACCCATTTAATTTTAGCTTAAAGTTCAGGTACATACATTAATTTTCTGATTTCAAACGAAGACTATGAGGCATGTCTCGAGATAGATTAGAGAAATAGTAACGGCAGGGTGCTGTTGCTTCACAAGATGCAGTTTTGTCTGCTGATGTTGATGAGAGTTCTTGTATTATTAACAAAGAATCAAAAACTTACGTCAGATCCGTTATAGGTCTTGAGTAAGGATTAAGAGGTCTCCTCTTTACCAGTAATAAAATTGATTTATTGTTTTAGTAAACTGGCGTTACGACAGAAATGGCTATAGAAGCCAAAATAATACAGTATATGGCTTAGCATGAAAAGTATAAGTAAGTGATTAACAGAAATGAGAAAATGCAGTAACTGTAAGCCTTGTTAAAGAAAAAAACATTGCTGTGGCTATAAATGAAACTATTCTTGCTGCTGCAACCTCTCCTCGGAAGTGTTTTAGATTAGAGTTTAGTACGTTCTGCTAAAGGGAAATAAGATCATTATTTTCGGAGAACGCCCACTGTACAGACGTAAAACGTTTAAATATATGTGTATATGTATATATATATATATATATATATATATATATATATATATATATATATATATATATATATATATATATATATATATATATATATTATGTATGTATAATGTTCTGTATTTGTATTAGTTACCAGTTTGTAAGTGTAACATTGTACATATATTTTAATAACTGAAAACAGACCTACTGATGGCTAGTTTAAAGGCTGTCTTATTGCAACGGTCTCAAGTGGTATTCTTTAACACGTTAGGATCAGGATTCTTACTTCTAAACTTGAAATTGTAGATCCTTTATCTTCCTTTGTGTTCAGTCATGATCTCTGTCTATTTAACAGAACAGTGCACATTCGCGAAATTGTGTAATTCTAACTTTAGAGGAGCCAAAGCAAACATGGGCTTTCTTCTGCCTACCCTTTCAGTTGCAGTAGCTGAGAGAGAGAGAGAGAGAGAGAGAGAGAGAGAGAGAGAGAGAGAGAGAGAGAGAGGTGGAGCTGTATTCACCTGAGAGCAAATAATATGTATTTTACGTGCAATTCCACTAATTTTTTCTCTGGGAATTTTACCTCCCCTCACTCCCCAACCCCAACGCCCATGTAGAAACGTAAGCCGGCTTTTGTTTAGCGGTCTGTATTGAAACCCAAATGAAATCTGCTGTGAATGGCTTGAGGCCATATGCGTACCGTGCTTTAGTGAGGACTAGATACCGATAATGAAAAATCCGATGGTATTGGCTATTACTGGGGGCTTTTTATCTGGTTAATTTTGCGAATTATGCGATGCATTATCGCGTTGTTGAATTACCCTCAATTCGAATATTCGTGTTTTATCTTTGAATTCTCCACCGCCAAGGAGGTTTACTTCGGTTTGGTTTGTCTGCCTACCTGCCAGCAGATGTACTAAGCGCTGAGTGGCCTTAGTTGCCCCAGTGCTTGGCATGCATGCCTAAAATCTATAAAACAAACAAACAAACAAACAGCAGATGCACGGGAAGGACAACGACTGAATTTTAATGAAAGTTGGTTCAAGTATTAATCGTAGACCCCATCCAGATGGGTAATTTTGGGGTGCTGATTTTTCTCCAGGAACCTGAACCAGAAATTTTTTTAACTTCAGGAAGTCACACTGAGGATGTTTTGTGAAATTTTATGAAGAAATTTACATGTATTCATTGGTATGAATTGGTTTGTTTTTTGTTTAGTAGCCGTGATGGAGGCAAGCTGTGCCGAGTGACCGTGTTATTCTTGTTATTTTATAGTTTTGAATGATTTATCTGAGGCTGATTTATTAAATGTAAAGTTATATTGCTTGATGAGCCTCTCATTCCGACCACTCCCTAATCGTTAAGTGTGTGCATGTATACAGGTACGGGATATGTGTTTTAGTGGTGAATATAAAGAAATTTTTAGAAATATTACCGTTTTTCCCATCTTTACCCATAATTGATAATCATACATACCCTAAGTAGCACTGAAACTAATTCGCTGTGACTGCTTTTGCCCCGTGGAAGATATGGTATTGTGTGCATTTGGTTTCTTCATTTTTTGTTTTGGTACCCTTTGTTATACTTATATATTTCTCTCGTTACCCCAAATGTCTACCAGATTGCCCGAAACGGAAGCTGAAAGGTCCAATAAGAGAACGGTCAAGACCGTGAACAAGAGCTTAGACGCCCAACGGGTTTGGAAGTTTAACAGAAATCGTAAGGGTCTAAAAAAATCTTGAGTAGTCTAATGGGCTGTTGTTTCTGGAATATAACGCAATCTTAAAAGTCTGCAACGAAAACGCCAGGGTCTAACAAAAGCTCACGAGTCGTTGACGTTAAAAAGAAATTCGCTTGCAAGTGGCGCCAGGGTTATATCACCTCAGCGACCATTATCCGGGCGGTTCGTATAACACCGTTGATCCCTCGAGAAGGCTGTATTCTTCTCTAAAGAAGAAGAATAAGAACGGCGAGGAGTAAAGTTGAATTTATTGAACACCATGACTTTCCACCACATGAAACTGGCAGTTTTTGTGGCTTTCGAAAAGCTCTTGGTGATTGTGGGCTGTTATGGGAATTGAAATTGTAACGGGAAAGGAGCAGTTTCGACGGGAAATAATATTTAGATTGTGTTTTTATCGCTGAAATAGGAAATAGATTTCCTGCTGACTGGATGGTTTCATTCTCTGCAGATGCTACCGAAGTACGGTCATATAATGGTGAAATAATTTACAGGTGACTGGGCTAGGGGGCGGTAGGCCGAGAACGTCCACGGTTCTAGCAAAATGTGAGCGTTTTGAAGCACCACTCAATTACTGTGCCCACTTTGGCTGATTGCACATTCAAGAAGTGGGTGGTGGAATCGCCACAATCACATACACATATATATGTATATGTACTTACGTTCGTACATACGTATGTGTGTATATATATACATATATATATATATGTATATACACACATTTATACATACATATATATATATATATACACACACACGCACGCACACAAACATACACACGTAATGTATTACCGCACGCCTTTTTTCCCCAATGGATGGGGTTAGTGCCAGAAGGGTACAGACTTCCTGTTTCTCAGCAAGTCTTTAGGGGTGAGGTTGCTAGTCCCTTGCCCTTTTTGACCTCGCCATTTACAGCTGGGTGGACTGGTGGGGAGGAACTGTTTTATTTACATCCTTTTGGTTGCTCTGCAAACCACTAGGGTGTCTTGGTGTAGTTGCGGCATTAGGTATAAGGAACTAAAAAAATAATTAGATCAAAGAAGTTTGTTGGTTATAAAAGGGATAGCTAAAAGAAAGGTGTCATGCTGAACTAATAAGAGAATTGGTAGATGAGGATGCAGTTTCATATGATATGTATACTAGCACTCATGCAGAATTCGTTTGTGGTGCCTCTTAGCAGCAAAAATTTGTTCCTCGTCCAGAAAAAGTTCATGACTCTTGGCCTAGAGTTGTAGTAACAAGTTATCAGATAAAAAAAAAATTGTAAATGGAGTTTGAAGTGGCTGATTTTTTATGTTTAAAGGTTATTCAGTATTGATTGGGCATTAAAAAAAACTGCAGACTAATGAAAGACTGAAAAAGTTTGCAGCAGGAAAAAGTTGAAAGTGAATGTGAGCAAGAATAAGGTTATGAGGATAAATGGAAAACTGGGAGATGGAGTAGTAAATACTTACTTAAGTGGCAGGAACTGAGGCTATTTAGTCGTATAGGTATTTGGATATAAATGCCAAGATGAAAGAATAAACGAGTTAGAGAAGTTGAAACAAGGAAGGTAGCAGGGTGTATGGAAACGTTTGGAAGGAGAAGAGGAGTGTCGGTGAACAAGTCGAATCGAAATGTATGAGTGGATTGTTGAGCTATATACCTCTCGCTTTTGGAAATGAGCTTATGAAATAAAAGAGGCTGAATTTTTTAATTCTATAGGTTCAGTAATGCATATGACATAAGAACAACAAGAGGGGAGATATTTGGATACATAACTTAGTAAAAGGGTTAGCATACTGAAATGCAACTGAAGAAATTTTCTGTTCAGAGTTTGTACGTGATTTAAGAGTTAAATGGTGAACACGGGTCTAAAGAAAACTGTTTATTGGTGAATATGCGAGAGCAGCACGTTTGCTATGCCATAGGTTGATGGGTTAACCAAGTAAAGGAACGGTGGCTTTGGTCAGTGCTTTGATGTGTGACCTCTTAGTTATGCCAGACACTAAGTCATATCGTTCATAATTTTCTTGAACATCTAAATGGTATGCCGTGGAGCTGGCACCCGTAAACCAACTTATGAAATTCTGATACCTGAGGGATAGCACCTCCCTTAAGCCCCTTTTACATGGGTCAAGTAGAGAGGCAAGTCATGTGAGCAAGTGGACGGCCTCTCTTTTGAAGGCAAGTAGCATAGGGCAAGTGCTTGAATACACAAAGCAAGTGAATCAGGCGCCTCTCAGTTTGTGCTGTGCATTTGGAGCATCCACATACGTTCTTTGTTTTACAGTGGATCTTACGAAGACTGTAATTAAAAATGTGTCTAAGTTATTGTATAGTGAGATGTTAGATATAATTCAGGAGGATGTTACTCAAGAAAAGCGACTTTGGGTAAGGGAGTGGATAAAAAGGGGAAATGAACATGGGGCTTCATCAACTCTTTTAAGAGAGCTGTATTGTGAAGATCCCAGTGAATATAGATCCTGCTTGAGGATGTCCCTAAGAGTTTTTGATAAGCTACTTAATGCAGTTGGCTCAGAGATATAGAAAAATGATACCTTGGTGAGAGATGCATTACCAGCTACAATCAAATTAGAGTTAACCCTCACATATCTAGCAACTGGATACTCATTCAGAAATCTGCAGTACCACTTTCGGGTTTCAGTTGCTTCAATTTCGAAGATTATCCCAGAAGTTTGTGACACAATAATACAACAAGCTGCATGAATATATGAAGGTAAGATACACAAAATGAAAATTTAAGTTTTATGATGCCTTTTTTTTACATCTTGTTTGTATCATGATTTGCTCTACCTTATTTTTGAGAAATAAATTACTTTTCTAGTACAAAAATAAAAAAATATATTTTCTGTAACAAAATAGATTTTTACTTAAAAAAATAAAAAAGAAATCGTACTATAAACATTTATGCTTCTGTATAAAATTGTTGTTAACTTGTTGCAAAATGCATTTCTATTCTGGGACATAAATACTCTTTATTTGTTACAACGTAAATAATTGTTCTATTAAAAAAATGAGAACATTCCTTTGTTACAAAAATAAGTTTCTCTTTCCAAGAATCAGAACGGCTTTATTTGAAATATGTATAAACACTTGCTGTAAAATTTCTTAAAAAAATAAAAAATCTGCTCCTTAGCATTAAAAAGAAAAAAAATAATTATAGTAATTCCTGTAAAATAAGTGAAAATATTTACTTATTTCATGATTTACTGAAGTAATGAAGTTTAATAAAAAAAAAAGAAAAAAAATAACCAGAGCACTAGATCTACATTATACCATCGCCTAACTCACTGAGGCTTGAAATGGCAGATGGTAAATTATCATGGCAGGACAGAATGATTCATTAAAGATTAAAAACAGTGTCACTGAATTTTTATATCAAAATATATGTCTAGAAAAGATTAGTACGGTTTATTAGGTTAGGCCTAGGGATGTGCAGTGTTCAGCCACAGATTAAAGCATATATATAGCCTAATGTAGCCTAACTTGTTTGATTAATAAACGTACTCACCAAATTACTTTGTGATGCTCGTTTAATGTTCCTTGTTTCATTATGTCTTTCATTAGTGGAAATCATTTAATTGCAGGCTTATATAAACACATCTTGAGTACCAGCACCAGATCTTTTTGACTGTTCTACTTTACTTTGTTCTTGCTTAAATGATGTCCTTAAACTTTTAATTTTCTGTTTTACATCATTAATTGTATAATTTTCAATTTCCATTTTCTTGCATATGTCCACGAGAGCACGCCTTGTTTCGATATGCATGTTCCACAAACACTCATGCTTCATATACAATAGTACAGACTTGTATGTTACATCTTCAGTCCACTTTGAGGGCATTTTGAATATATAAAACAAAACGATGAGTAAAATAAAATTCCGGTACTATTCAGCACAGCGTCTGTCCTGCAACTGAGCTGGAAATTCAAGTGCATGTTCACTCGAGTCAAGTAGGTAGCAAGTAGCTTGCCAGTGGTGAATGGAGGGGAAGCAACTTGCCTCAAAATAGACCTCGTGTCTATTGACTTGACTTGCTCTTCTGCTTGATTGTCAACTTGCTTCTTACTTGACTTGCACAAAATATTGATCAAGTGTAATGTTTACACACGTCAAGTTACTTGAAGCAAGTTACTTGCACACTTGACTTGCCTCTCTACTTGACCCGTGTAAAAGGGGCTTTAGCTACCGGCTCCAAGGTGGAAAAAATATACACACACTCACTCACGAAAAAATATATACACACACACACTCACACACAGATGCACACACACACACACACACACACACACACGCGCGCGCGCATGAGTAACATGAATGGATATATTTAGTGAAGTTGTGTGACTATTTATATATATGATATGATATATATATATATATATATATATATATATATATATATATATATATATATATATATACATATAAATAAATATACACATGTTTATATATATACATATATATACAGTATACATATACAGTACATATATGCAATATGTGTGTTATGGACCTCGCCCCAACAGCGAGAGAACCAAGACCGACCCCACTAGTTGGGGATGATGTAAGTTCGTTTCCTGAAAAATGCTTCACCTTTCTGTTGACCTAAACGGTTTATTATGTACATGGTAGCTACTTGCTGGGGATGGGTTGCATCCAGGGTGAAGGGCTCGCCGAGACCAGGTCAGCACACTGAAGGGGGGGAAGGTGTAACGTATTGTTGGGAAAAGATTTAAAATTAAATCAATCAGTTTTAAATCAATTTTTCGTTGCTTCCTATAAAGATTTTTTTTATCAGGCTTTACATGTGACATATGGTTATTTATCCTAACACAGAGCAAAAGGACCGTATTTTGTTGCTTGACGAATAGGCTACATGTTTTGACTTCCGCTAAGTTGGTGAAATATTGCAATAACATTTCGCAAATAATAATTTTTAAAAATTTTGCTTTTGTGCTGTTTTGCAATTTTTGCATAATTTGATGTAAACTTTGCTTAGTTTTCATTGATTTTTTTAAATATTGTTATTTAGCATCGTGTTTATAAGCTTTTTTTTCACCTCACTACAGCATTTTCCTACCATTATATATATCCCGATCGCGAGGGATTCTTCTCCAGTATTGATGCTTTTTTGATATCGAGACCATATGACTCTGGGTTAGTCTAAAACTTAATTAATAATAGATATTAGAATTCCTTCCAGAGAGAAGTGCACTACCATATTGAATACTGCAGAGAAATTCGTTATTTATAGACGCAAAAAAGAACTAGGACACATCAGCTTTTTTCACAATGTCGTAAACGGAGCTTTTACTGTGCTCTAAAAGGGTTGATTTCTATCAAAGAGCTATTGAACAAAAATTTTAAAGGAGAAAAACTGTTTTGATATGCCGTCACTAAAAGTTTGCGTATCCGTCATGGCATTTCTGTTTCGAAATTCGACTTGATATTGCTTCTCAATTGAAATTCAGTTGAATATGCCGATTTTTAGTCATGCATTTAATTCAGTAATTTCATCGGTCGCATAATTCGTCTGCCTTATATAGATTAATGGTGTTGCCTCATTTTAAACACAGAATTGCCAGCCTCGGTTGCCTTTAATTGACACTCTCCTTCCAGGTGCTTTTGTTGTTGCTTTGGATATCGGTGGTCGATATGAAGTAAAGATTTACTACTAAGGATTCTGTAAGGAGTACCTATAGAATCTAGAAGCATTCAAATTTTGAGAGTACAATATATATATATATATATATATATATATATATATATATATATATATATATATATATATATATATATATATATATAATAATAAGATTTTGAACATCGATCGTATTTACCCTGCACTTGTTCACCACTTCGGTTAGTTCTGTTTACAGTAGATTCATAGATTCATCAGACAAAGGTTCTTTCAAGCAATCCAACTTAGCCGTACACGTTCCTTATGTTTACTTAAAAAAGGCGGTGTTTTCGGAAATTTCTGATGGTTGCTATAGTTTTCTCTTTTTCGTCTCCTTCGTATATTCTTGTTCTCACCTTACCAGTCACACTAAATGTGCGACCATTGTAACTCTTGGCAGTTATGACTCATTACTGTTTATCGGTTGTCCTGACTTCAGAAAACTGTCGTCACTGTTACATTATCCGGCATGGGTGACACATTACTACCTTGTTTAGTTTTCTTTATTTTGGTCTATTTGACAAAGTACTTTTTATCTTGACTTGAGAGTCTATACTATATTTCTGCATGGCACTTTGTTTCAATTTTTTTTTTAATTTCTTATGTATTTTGGCACGAAGTATAAAATTTGCCTCATTGAAAGACATATTGGAAAGATTTTCCATAGCCTTCGAGGATTTGAGGGGTCAGAGTTGTTATTGTTCACATAATCTTGCAGTATATTCTTGACTTAGCTTTCTAGTGTTCAAAATATATTGTTGATGAACGGAAGTGGCTATAATTCTTCAATTTTTCAGTTAGGTATACCATCAGTGCAAGCTTAAATGTGAGCCGCATCTGACCTGCGTAGATGGGATAATTATACATTCTGGTAATAAAGCTATTACGTGCATTCCTGCAAGAAGTAGGATGAACTGTTTCTTCCATAAAAGAATTTCTCAGAACAAGACAAAAGCTATCCAAAACAGGTCACCAGATCCTTATGCTTATAAATTAAGTATGTTTTATAGTACTTAACTGGTCGTTTTTCAAAGCTTCATACCCAGTAATGACTGATATCACCCGTATCATACCATGAAATCCAGGAAATATAAAATAGGGATTCGGACTCTAGAATGGAAATGAATTAATTAACCCTACCTCGTCAGTATTAAAAATGTCAGTTTAATCAGAAACAAAATACAGTATTAAATTATGGCATGGCTTGAACTCTATTCACGGTGTTTATTTAGTATTCTAGCCAAAAATATAAAGCAGATATGATGATTTTATTGGCTCACTAATTATTTTGACTTACAGATGGGATACTGATTTAAAATAGGTTGCAAGAAATGTGCAATACTTGCTCGGCCTTAGCTCACTCGCTATGTTGGCACCGAACAGTCAATCTCAGAAGTATGAGAAAAAGACTGGTCATGCCCGTAACCATTTAATGCGCTTCTGTCATTAAAAAGATATATCAGAGTAAAACAGGTCAGTTGCGTAAAAGAAGCAATTATGAAAGCTTCGTGTCTCATTCAAGTCTGCACTGACACTTATCCAGTTCATACAAGAAGTCGTGTTTGAGAAAAGAAGGAAAGCAGCTGCGGAAATGACCAAGATGATCCATATGCTGGTGAAGGAAGCAGATAAAGAAGGAAAAGAAGCCGCAATTGCAATTGAAGAATGAGGCAAGAAGATAAAAAAAGGAAAAAACTATGAAAAAGTTGCTGAGGAACTTCTAAAATATAAAAAGAAAACTTGAAAATGAGATAGAGTTGCCCATAACAGAAAGGACCAAGAGGAGCTATTCATCAGTAGAGTCCATTTTAATACAGTGTTTTCGATGCTCACAGTCACGTCTTTTAAAATAAGGCTCCTTTGCAAATGCTTTTGAAACAAATTGTGATGAAGCAAAGGAGAATGTTGTTATTTAATAGCATTCACTTGTTGACAGGCAAAATGCTTTTCATTACCCAAAAGATTTGTCAACGATTAGCGTTATTTTGCTAATAATTCTTGATTTGTCAGGTTTTGACAGTTTCGTTATACGTTTTCATAATCATAAAATATTTAAATTATATTTACTGAAGCCTCATGAATTAAGGATAATTCAGTCATAAGTTTCTTACAGCAAAAAGTTGTTACATAATGCGCATAAAGAAAAACCAAGTCAACGCTACGGATCGGCTTATTGAACTAGCGCACTTCCATAATATATATTGTCTCGTAACATCACTACATTCATTAAAAAATATATAGGGTAAAATTCATTTTGAGACTCGTGCATGTAATGCTCTTTAGCATTTTGGCAAAGAACTTTTATTGTTTAATAGCGTAGATGTTATCATCATCCATGAGGCGTTGCTCAAGGTTACGGAATATTCATGTATGATTTTCCTCAAGTGAAAATTGAGTTCCTTAGTTAAACCCGTCAGATTTTTGTCAAACTAGGTACTCTTGTTTTATAATTACGGCATCAAATGAGCTTGCCTGTAGCCAGTGCTTTTATTTTTTCACATGTATGTTGTCCATTCTCTGGAATTCATGCAGTGTTATGGGTTTGAAGAGATGGTAACAGATATGTATATATAAATACATCATGGCCTATGCAGGCTGTTGTCTCGATTGATATTCTGACTGGGAACAATAGGTAATTGCAACTCCGCTTATGTATAGATGTGCATTAAAATGTGTTAATTTTACACTGTTTTGCTGACTCGTTCTCTGTATTTTATTTGTGTTATTTTGTTCACGGTTCGGTGGTATTCTGCATTGTAGCACAGCATACTTCGGATTTATTTAAGAATCAATTTATTGATGGATTTAACTGAAACTTGTGAAAATTATTGTTCTTTCCTCAAGGGTAGAGACGTATTGCCCTCATCTTCACAGCTTGTAAGTATGCACGTCTGCACTTTATTTTCTTATGCCCAAAACATGGTTGATTTTCACAATGAATAATGAGAGGAAACAAAAAAAGAACTAAGACTAAGTATTTGGGTTTACATACTGTGAAAGTAATACTTTTGAGAGTACGTTTAGAAAATTGATTTCGTAACAAATGGATATTTTATTTTATATTACACTTCAAGGATGTAATTTCGAAACTAGATATAACTAAAAATTTGCTCATCAAAGCTGAAGATGAGTATAGGTCCAGCTTTTCTTAAAGCCTTTTCTAGCTCATGCACATACCCCACGCTTTCTTTATGGCTAGAAAATAAAATAACGAAATAAAATGAAAATGGGTAATAGATGGTTGTTGAAAGAATCAATCTGCAATTTGTAAAAGTTGAAATTATTAAAAATTTCGCGATGGCACTCCTCCCAAAGCCTGAGGCCTTTGTTCCCTACTGTGGATAGAACTCTGTACTGTAATTTTGTTTCCAGGCGCCAGGCTCCTTTGACACAGTACATTGGATTGCTTGTCTTTATATTCATTCAGTATTTTTTTATTATATGATCTTTTGTTCTGTACTGTAATTTCTGTTTTCAGGCGCCAGGCTCTTTTGCCACATTACATTGGATTGTTTGTCTTTATATTAATTCAGTATTTATTATATGATCTTTTGTTCTTAATTTTATTTGTATTTATACCACTTCCATCTTTAGTTTTTTCCAGGGTCCATTCATTCGCGTGGCTGCTTGCTAGTCATCAAGTCATTAATATGCAGTATGTTCACATTATGAATAAGGATAGTAATGATGATCTGTATTTACTCTTGTTTAATCCTTAGAAATCTTCCCAAGGATCGAAGAATGCTTTTCATTTTCTTGAATATATTTACTATACCGTGCTCAGAATTAAGTTTCCTTTTGGCATTCATTATGTACTGCATTCGTGTCGATTGCTTGCACACCTTTCAAGAATTTACTTAGTTACAATATGAGCCTTGTTATAGATCGTTTTTTATGTAGTTGGTGGGGGTGTAGGAGTTGAAGGATTTTATAGCAGCGCATTCAAGCTGCTTGTACAACAAATGTACATCGATTTTTATGAGTGTTTCCTGCTAGTGGACATAACTTGTTTTAACGTATATAGTGCCTTCAGAATTCTTTATTATTTAATGAAGTAAGATTATTAGAGTTGCAGGTTCGTCATAAAGATTTTGATTTCTTTCCAAGGTTTGAGATAATTCCACTCAAAAATTCATTCTCGTTGGTTTTCAAGGATTTCATTTGTTATTCAAATGAAGCACTGTAGATAATATTTTGAATTGTGGCGAGAGCTGATTAGATTAGGATTTCTCTCTTATTCTCTCCCTTGTTACTGGAAACTTATTTATCTGTATTTTGGCTTATTGTTTTTGACAACGAATACAATTTGCTGTTCATTAGTTATAAAAAATAAAACCAAGTTCTTTGGTTCATGAGAATATATTGCATAAATACTAACGAGCATTTATTTGCGAATCGTTTGTTAACAGACTCCTTGATGTTGACTCTGAAGGGCTAAATAATTAATGTCTTAGTGCTGTAATTAAGGTAATTGAATCTCATTTAATCACGAGAGTTAATGTAACGATGTAAATTTCAATTTAATAAAATATCTGTGCACTAAATATGAATAAGACCCGGTGGAATATTGAATGCAAGGGGAAACAAGTGAAAAGATAGAGGGATAATTTAAGTCTTATGAAAAGAAGCTTTTTTTAAACCATACAACTGACAAGCTGCTTCTAGTATTTGATGGATGAATACATTTAACTGCAAAGGGCGTGTGTTCCTTTCTCTCCCCCCCGCTCCTGAACCAAATTCTTCCATTTAATGCCATTCCAATATAAGCATTAACTTTTAATTTTCAGACAATTCTCCACCTTTCTTTGAGAATAATCCTCCCCGTTGAACTTTTCCTTAATTTGCGGCGCGTTGCGAGCATCGAAACTCGGGAGGAGGAGCGCGATGACGAAAGTTGGGCAAACAAGCAATTAAATTGCAGATGCCTTTGTATTGACTTAACGAGAGACGCTGAGGGCAGCAGCATGCAGCGAGAGTTCAAGTCCTCGTGAAAAGCAACAGAAAACTTCCCCTTGCATTTTGTATGGCTCTGCAAAAGCTCCTCTTTATCTTTTCTCTATATTTTCTTTCCCTTCTTTTCACACATCTTTTCGTTTTGTCTTTGATTTGTCTTTCCTTCTTTCCTTTGTGTCCGAGAGACTTTGCTTCCCTGTTATGCCTTTTCTGATTTTTTTACCTTTACTTTAGATTTAGATTTCCGGTTCCCTTTCTGTCTTGTTTTTTCAGTTATTTTATACCAGTCATGCATTCTTTTTTGTTTTTGTCCCTGCTTTCTTTCATTGGCATCCTTTGTGTTGATTTTTTTAAATATTTTTTTTTCTTTTACTCCTTTCATTGTATTCTTTTGTAAAAGCAAAGTTGGCTGGAGACTCTCCATGGGCTTTAAAGTAGGAGGCGGTAATGAGTTCTGGTCAAATTTTACGCCTTTGAAGATGTTCTCGAGTTTGTGCTCA
This sequence comes from Macrobrachium rosenbergii, assembly GCF_040412425.1. Lineage (NCBI taxonomy): Eukaryota > Metazoa > Arthropoda > Malacostraca > Decapoda > Palaemonidae > Macrobrachium > Macrobrachium rosenbergii. Next base: position 67,614,424 of record NC_089748.1, read on the forward strand.
TCTCAAGACTTAGGTTGTTGGCAGAATCATGGCGGTTTAACGTTTCTTTTATCCTCGGAAGGCTGGAGTTAATATGAATTATTTGTGCTTTGCTCTCTTACAAGTGACGTTAACTTGAACATGCAAATTAGTACTTTTATCTCATTTCTTTTCATTGTTTTCATTTTGTTCTGTTTTTACTCTTTTCATGTTCGGATAGTCATTGGAAAAATACATAGTAATTGGGATGTACAAGTTTTTACATCACACAAAAACACGATAAAGTGCTATCCCATGCCATGTAGTTTATTGATATGTATGTCAGTTATTGCATAGTAGAAGCATATTCCCGTCATTTTTTGACGCTGCCGATGCGCTGTATGTATATATTGGAAACTGGTTAGATATTATACAGGTAATTAGTTTTATTTATTGTATGCGGCCGAGTCAGAAAGTAATCTTTACCTTCGCCAATTTTCTATTTTTACCAACGTTTATTAACGTTTAGGAAGCATTGTACTTAACTAAAGTATACAATGGACACGACGTACTTTATATATCATAAGTATGATGCAATCGTAAAATGATGTAAATTTTTAATATAATTTTGGCGCATGGGTCATATAAATAGCAATAATACTATAGATGACTTACGAAGGAGGGAGCTGCTGGGTTAGAATTATTATAAGATTTTACCTAAGGGCTAAGGTAATATATTTCGGTTCATTACACACATGTTAAAACCAAGTATTTAACAATTCACTCTTATTTAACTCGTTATTCGGTTGCAGTTTGCGTTCGTCCAGATATGTCAGATATCAGAACTGATTGATGCCGGAGAACAGTAAATCAAATCAATCAGTCAAAATCGGAAGAAATGAAAATAATTTTGAATATTGTTGTTGTTGTTTTTATATAACAGTGACTTAACACTTTTTAATAAGTGTGTTCCTGTGTATGTTCTGTCATAGTGTATATTAAAAGTTTTTATTAATATTTACGTGTATGTGTGACTCTTAGCGTAATGTTTCATTGCATTATATAGCAGCTTCCGTTTGGACGCATGGCATAGATCACAGAAAGTCATATGGTACCTGAGTGCACATCGCAGGTGTAATCAAATGTCACAGAACATTTTTTTGTATCAAATTAATATTAAATTTGTTGAAATTCAAAATATGCATGTGGCACCCAGAAACGCCTTTGCGGCCATCTGGCCATTGGTTTAAAAACCCGAGGAGTAACGCCTGCAGAAGACTCTTCAGTTTCAAAGTCCCTGGAAAAATGTAGTAGTGTTTCTAAGAGGCACTGCTATCGTTTCCCTTTTGTGTAAACCTGATTTTTTTCTTTTCTCTCTCAGACTAACGATTTGAAATCTGGGAGTTATTGCCTCTATTGAGTTTCACATTAACTCTCACGTCCGCTATCGGAGGCGTCATCTTTCATATGTAAGCGTGTCTGCTTAAGTGTGTGTGTGTTTGTGTTTCTGTGTGTGTGTGTGTGTGTGTGTGTGAGAGAGAGAGAGAGAGAGAGAGAGAGAGAGAGATTGATTGCAATGTTGATATTTTATCATCACAAGTATTTTTAGTCTGCAGTATGTCAAAGTATTCGGTAACTTTATTCACGGTTACCATATTTTAGAAATACATTAAAAAGTTTGGAATACTGAAGTACAGTAAATCTTTTCAGTTTATTAGGCAGGTCTGGGGTCGTTTGTTTTGAGGATATACTGTTTTTATATGATTTATTTTTTAGTGTACTGTAAGTGTCTCAACTTTTAAACTTTATTGTGCAGTAGTTTCGGTACCTAAAGTCTGGTATCCATTTTAAGATTTACAGTGGCATTCGAAATAGTCTATTCGAAATTGTTTTACGTAATGAATTCTCTTGACTCATGTTTACGATATTGCGCTCTGCATGGGTAGGCTACGCGGTTGTCTGACATTATTTGTTATGAAGTTTGTGTAGGGTGCATGATATGAGAAGCGTGCTTGTGTGTTTGTGCGTATGTGTGTCTTGGAGGACTATCGTTCGTCGGTTTTTACATCAGCATACTGATTAAGAAATTAAATGGTACGTCAGAATACCAAATATCTGCAAAAATGTTAAAATGATCGCACACCTGAGTAATAGGAGACTTGGGAACATCTGAGGCACATATTCGACATTTTAATTGTTTGCGAGGTGAATATTTATCGACTGTCCATTTCTTGAGAACCTGTTTAGAATCGATAAATGTTAGTTATTCCCGTTAAAAGCGCTCATGTTCAAAGCTGTTTGAATGCTTCTTTCAGTCGCAACATTACTTATCGATAATTTTCGGTTGTTAGCGTTTCGAAATCGATAATTTTCGGTTGTTAGCGTTTCGAATTCGGCTTCTCTTTGACGATTAAGACCAGGGAGGGACTTTTCATATTGGAAGATCAGAAGGTCATATTTTTTGGTTGTGTTTGTAGGTATTAAATTGCAAATTACGTTAATATATGGTGTGTCATTTTGTACGGATGCTCCATCAAAATCGTGGTGACTGACTGCAATTTCTTTTAAGGCGATTACACACACTTATGAACATTTAGGTATCCTTTCATCGTAGGGTACACCGGACACGGAATATTACTAAGATTTGCACCTTTTTCTTCCTCTTTCACCTTTTATGGTTGGAGATAGAAAATGAATGGTCAAAACGATCCCTCGCCATCCAGAGTGCGTCTGTCGGAAAATGAAGCCTGTCATGCAACGTAAATTTCACGAATAAATGGGACGTCCACAAACTCGCTGGGAATGAGGTAGAATGTATTTGGGCAGTTACATGGGTTGTTGAATGCTCTCTCTCTCTCTCTCTCTCTCTCTCTCTCTCTCTCTCTCTCTCTCTCTCTCTCTCTCTCTCTCATTATCTGTTGCTCTTTCTTTTCTGTCCACGTTATGCTGTTTTCTGAAAAAGGGGGAATAAGTGGTCATCCGGTAGGTAAGATAAAATTTATCTCATTTTCTGGGAGTTGCTTTGTTTTGTGTTCAGTTATGTGCATGGATAAGCTTAGTGGGAAGTCCGCCAAATTATGTTAATATTTGTCTTTTTGCTTGTAATTTTATTCATGAAATGAGCATTTTATTCTGCGAAAGTTTAATTAGTCAAGTTAGTCGCGTTTGTGTAGTTCATTCCTGATATATACCGATTATGCGCCAAACACTGATGTTATTAACGTTCATGAGCCCTGACCAGTTATGTGCACACTTTGTTGATGTGTTTTTCTTTGGTTTGGGAGAATATAAACACAACCAACTCTCTCTTGGTTACAGTTAAAGGCTAAAGGATAATTAGTATTTCCCCTTAATCGTCCCAGATACTTTCCCTTCGGCCTAGAATATGCGTTTATGTGGGTGGTGTTGTAAAAACTGTCGTTATCTGAAAGGAGCACAGCCATAAAAAATGCACCATAAAGCCTCAGTCACTGCTTGAGGATAGGAAGTTGTTTACTTTCATGAAGACATGTACAATAAAATATATGTCTAAATTCTGTACCAGAAATGTAAGAGGGTACAGCCATTAGAAGTAAAATAAAAAAAAGGCTGTTATTTGTCTTGAGATTTATGTGTAGACATGCTTGCGCGCGCGGCTCTCTCTCTCTCTCTCTCTCTCTCTCTCTCTCTCTCTCTCTCTCTCTCTCTCTCTCTCTCTCTCTCTCTCTCCCCTTGTATATCACTTGATACCTGGCATCCTAATTTATATTTATAGTATGGGTGCAGGGTCATCGGGATAGCAGTTACTGTTGTTTCTGATGGATGAGGCGAGGCAAGACTCGTCTTTTACATGAAGGAATATGTTGGCATTTTTCTTTACTCCTTTGTTCGCGTTATATTATTTTTCCTTGAAATTGTTTAGTTTGTCCAGTGAATGAACCGATATAGTTTGAAGTTACTTTCAGATTAGAATGTTTTACAATTAAAGTTTTTTCAACTGTTTAATTTAGTTGAGTGAAAAATGTTCACTTTACAGTAGTTTGAGGGGATGCACTATGATAGTTTAATTTCAGCTTGGTAGATTTATGTCTAGTCAGAGTACCTTTAGGCTTAGTTTCAAGGACGTCTGGAATGGAAATATTTTAGTTGACCTGTGAAGTTAAATGAAATTTGTGATAAGTTTGTGTTTCTATATTAAACCTGCTTTTTTGCAAAGGAGAGCTAGAAGTTGAAGCAAACAAACAGAAAAGTTCCCTTGTGGGTAGAAAGGCCGTTGAACTCGTCTGTGGATTTATGTATAGGAAACGTTTCCTGCCGTAGGGATAAAGTTAATGAGGAGAGTGCCAGGGATGGTGGGGTCGGCTGCGTAATGCGCCCTGTGTCATCCAACAGTTTATTGCTGTGTTTGTAGATGGCTGTATTTCCTCTCATGATCTCTCTGCTTTCGCGATTCCTTGTCCTCTTTTATTTGTATACATTCACGTTGACTCTCTTGTTATCGTGTGCTTATTTTCAGTATCTTTATTTGGATGCCCATTATTTTCTTTTTCTGTGGCTTAAACTTATCTGTGGTTTGTGAATGTATTTTCTTAATTTCTTTTGTGTTAATGATTTAAATCTCGCCCTTTGTTCTATTAAAATATATTGTTTCTAAATTGCTTACTTTGATATATATATATATATATATATATATATATATATATATATATATATATATATATATATATATATATATATATATATATACTGTATATATATATCAGTGAGTGTATATATATATATATATATATATATATATATATATATATATATATATATATATATATATCTATATTTCTATATATATCCCTATCATCTGACAAAAGATGTATACACAGTAATAATTAGTGAATTTAATTTTATGAGTAATTATCATCGTAGCTACATACGCTATGCAGAATGTCTCTCTCTCTCTCTCTCTCTCTCTCTCTCTCTCTCTCTGTTTTAATAAAAACCTTGTGCCTTCTAGACTTTGTCCCCTTCATGGAGATTATATATATATATATATATATATATATATATATATATATATATATATATATATATATATATATATACATATATATATATATATATATATATATATATATATATATATATATATATATATGTGTGTGTGTGTGTGTGTGTGTGTGTGTGTGTGTGTGTGTGTGTGTGTACTCCGATGAATTTGTGGCTATACGCAACCATGCATCCAACAGTAATCTGACAAACTCACATACAACATGACTCATTAACTCTCTCTCTCTCTCTCTCTCTCCCTGTCTGTTTTAATAAAAAACCTTATACCTTCTAGACTTTGTCACCTTCAATGCAGATATGCTTACTTAAACGTTCCTAGTGCTTCAGAGAAGCAGAATGTAATGTTTCTGAGCGTTTGTGAAACAAAATGTTTCATTTCTCTTTCTTAGGGAAATGGACTGATGGCTTTCTTCTGGAATGCGTAAAACTCGCTCACATTTGCATTTCATAAGGAGCTGTGAATAAGACCCAGCATGGGGTAATTTATTGTGCACTCTTTGTATGAGATTTTGTTTCGGTCCTAATCTTTTTTGGAGTGATGGCGAACGTTTCATATTGTCCATTTTTTTTAACGGCATTGCTGTATTCCCATGTGGGCGTTCATGAGCTTGCCCGTATTAATTAAATATGACAACCTTACTCAAGCTAGGGTGTTTGCGTTCGAATCCCTTCATAGAAGGACCATTTATTTCCCATTCGCATATTCACGGCTTGCAGAGTTAGGGAACGCAAAAACAAAAGTTTACTGGTGAAAGTGACCTCTTGATTCTCTCTCTCTCTCTCTCTCTAGTTATCACAACTTTACAACAATGCTCGTCATTCGATCAGCGAAGTTAGGCAATTTTGGGTCTGTTCAGTACTTGGAAGGGTGACCGAAAAGGGAGACATGCGCCGTGGCCCACAAACTTCCTTACCACCCATTGTGCAGGGCTAGAGGCTAGCAACGCACCCCGTAAATAATTGCTGAAAATCGGAAGAATAATAGCTAATGGAGCAACACCCTTAAAGGGTAATTATATATACATATACAAGTGTAGATACATATATGTGTATATATATACATATGTATGTATATTATATATATATATATATATATATATATATATATATATATATATATATATATATATATATATATATATATATATATATATATATATATAAATGAGAGAGAGAGGGAGAGAAATAAAGATGGAACCTATTCACTGAACTCAATATTTTGCAGGTGCCCCTGCAATTAATAGATGTTATGGTATATCTTTATCATACTGTTCTTGTTCGTTGTCTTTAATTATTATTATTGACCTTGCTGCTGCGACAACAACAGCTGTTGTAATTATCATCTGTTAATTATTAGCATGACAATAGTAGGAAAGGATTTCATTTTACTCGTATTTAAGAGAAATGGCTGTTACTCTTTAGTCTTTTTATTTTGTGTTCCACACGGCAGCAGTCAATTTCGTCTTGTTGATGGAATAGAACTCATGAGATTTCATGAAGCGGAATGCGGAAAGCCATCGCAGGTGTGAAAGGTTCCATTAAGTCTCCTCGACGTTTATCGAAGAATGGCCATATGATAGATTGCCTGCGAGTTTATATCGACAGCCAGTCTCTCTCTCTCTCTCTCTCTCTCTCTCTCTCTCTCTCTCTCTCTCTCTCTCTCTCTCTCTCTCTCGTTCTACAGAATATCCTTTCTCTCGGAAGATAATTTAACTCTCACATGCAAATTGATCTTTTTTCTTTCTTGAAAGATGATTCTCTCTCTCTCTCTCTCTCTCTCTCTCTCTCTCTCTCTCTCTCTCTCTCTCTCGTGTTATTTTTCCACTTGAGAGGTTCAGTTCTCTTTATCGCTGTCTGTGAGTTCAGCACGTTATAAGTGTTCGTGACTCGATTCAAGCAAGGAGTGCTTTGCTGCGGGATATGTTTTCTGTGGGAGTCTAAATATTTTTTACGGCTATATCTCTGTTCACATCACATCTGACAAACTTTATGAGAGTCAAGAATTTTAACTCTGCGATCTGGTTATACCGCTTTATCAATTGTTTTAAATTACCGCTTGGATCTCACACGAAACTTGAACTTCGTCACGCTTCAGTGGGTCACACGCCATAGACGTAATTCCTTGTTATTTAAGAATATGAAATAATTTTTGAGTTCCGTTTTTCCTTTACGGAGGAGGCTATAAATTTATTGACTGATTTATATTGGGAAGTGATGTTGTCATAATAGTTGACATGTACGTTGAGAATTGCATGATATCAAATCATTTTGCCCAGTAGTTTACTCAGTTTTCAGTGATACTACAGTATAAGATGAACGGACATTAAACTGAAGAATTACTGCGTTTACTACCTAATTTTATTAATGAACGACCCATGAAAGTTATCTCAGTTAAGATAACTTTTAACGAACTTTTACAGTTTCCACAGACAATAAACGACACTAATAAGAGTAACTATTAATTCCGTGACTGTTGAATTAGCTACCATCGACATCGAAAGAAAATAGCTAATAAGCTTCAAAGAATAGTGGCCAGCGACAGAGATTCAATATTGACGGAAAATCCATCTCATGAAATTTGGGAAGGCGATGCAAACTCTGTTTATTTCTAAAATGAAAGAATCCCAAGAAATATTATTCTGGAAATTTGTCCAGTTTCTATTGTCGGTTAGAAATACCGAGAGATAAGTTTTTAAACGAAGAATGAAGAAAATTACCAGATGTCAAGATCAGTCGTGGATATTCTCCTTACATGAATCGATGGGAATATGAGTCGTTGTAATAAAATTGAAACGTTGAAGTCTAATAGATAGCCTATGCGTCGCTGATAATACATGCCAATAGGCTTGCCGTGAGCCAGATTACTAGCACATCTTGTTTGCGCTAATTGATATTTGATTTCTGGTACTCGTTTCAGTTTCCATATCAGATGGATCCATGTAATCATTTCCAGCCTTTTGTTAATAGCATAAGTCTTATTAATTTCACTATAGTAATTACATAAACTCCCATTTTTCATTTCATTCGATGTAAGCGTCGTGTTCGTAATCGACCTGATCGTTCAGAAAGATCCAGCTCTTCCGGTATTGTTATTGTGTCATTGTGCACAACGGGTGCACTAAACATAAACAATTTTTAATCTACATAGATTGCATGACGAACTTGCGTAGTATATATATTTATTTTTATCATGCGTTTTTACCACTCTCCTCTTTAAAGGCATCAGAAGGATAGGGTCTTATTGTTCTTAACGAATTTTCAAGTACTATAATCCCACGCACACAAACACGCAAAAATGCACACACACACACACACACACACACACACATATATATATATATATATATATATATATATATATAAATATATATATATATATATATATATATATATATATATATATATATATATATATATATATATATAGAGAGAGAGAGAGAGAGAGAGAGAGAGAGAGATTATGTCCAGAGGACACTGAAACAACGGAATGCAGTATCTATTGCCTGTGCTCTCAGGCATATTCAGGCATGAAGATGCATATTTGAAAAAATGCCTTAGACTAAATGCGAAAGATCCTGCTTTCCGTTGCTTCAGTTTCCTCTTGTCCATATAATCTATATCAATTTTATATTATGTTATTTCAATTTATATATATATATATATATTATATATATATATATATATATATATATATATATATATATATATATATATATATATATATATATATATATATATATATATATATATATATATATATATATTTTATGTATGTATTGTATATAATGCTTATAAATATATATATATATATATATATATATATATATATATATATATATATATATATATATACATATATGTGTATATATATGTGTGTGTATTTTTGTCAACAAGCACTTATTTTTTTATAGAAGAATAGAGGTAAGAATATATATGAGAACACCAGTGGAAATAAGGAAGAATCTATAAGGTATCTTAGGGTCCGTCTGAAGAAAAGAGGTGGTAGGTTATCGGATACTTTATTGTTTTGTTGTCTCTTGAATTCCTTTGCTTGAGTGTCCGAAGGTGATGAGAATGTCTCTTTGCCACCTTAAAGATTATTGCTTCTTACGGCAGCCAGCGCCTGAAAGAAGATTTTGGAGAAATACCAGCTACCACACAAACGCAAACAAACAATTTCTCTTTTGTAAATAGTCTACAGTAGTAGTAGTATCTTATAAAAAAGGAACCATAAAATGGCTGGCTCTTCCTCTCTCTCTCATACATATATTAGATGGTAAGTGGTAGGCGCACTTCATCCTTAAGAAGAAAGGTTTTTGAACTTTTTCATTCTGTTTGTATTACATTGTAGTCCAAATTATTCCCCTTCTATCATTTGTTGTTAATTGCATCTGCCATTGTCCTTGAATGACTTGTTGTTTTGATCCTACTTTTTTGTTCTTTTGCGTCGAATTAGTTCACTCCACAGTAATTCTTAATTGCCACTCCACGGTAAATCGTAATTGCTTTCATATAAGTGGAGTCGGGTTTATTGCTAATCACAATCGACTAAGTTAACTGCCTTGGGGAAGATGCAGATTTCTTTGGAACGCTTGATTATGTAATATAGTCAGGGTATTTGTACCATCCCCTTCCTGTGATTAACCTTCTCATGATCGAACGGTTTTGAATTCCGAAGTTAGCGTTGTTGGGATCGTGTTTCCTTTAGTCATTTATTCACATATTCAATTAGCGCAAACAAATAAAAGAATTACGCAAGTATTACATTTTTTATTATTACCGTTTCTCTATCACTTCCGTTACATGATTATTTCATGAAATGAATAAGGTAATATCTTGCATATAAACCAACAGAACATTGCGGCCTTCGTAAATTCTTATTTCTACATGGGAAATCGAACTCATTAAAGCAAGCAATATGTATGTCCCTTGTTGGCAATGGAAGTGATATTTTTAGCTTTTTTCATTGTTTACTTTCATGTTATTGATAAAACTTCAGCCATGCTGTGAAGTAAAATGAAAAGAAAACGAGTCCTTTTTTTAAGGAACCGTAGCATTGGCATCAAGTCAGCCATATTTACACTGCCGGCAACAGGAATGTCCCCTGGCAATTCGTGATTTTAAGTGATATAGTTTGTTGTCATTGCGGCAGAATTGGGGAATTTAGTTTTTCCTCTCCGTTTGACCACCTGTTCTTACGTCTGTATGTTTATCACACTTGTCATTGCAATTCATCCTTCATGGCTGGAGGGATTTCAGTGAAACTTGGCATAAAGGAACATCTACATGCATGAGCTTTAAAGTTAATCCTTTATTAACGAAGGTTAGTGTTTCATAAACGATTCCTTGCATGGTTCTATCGTTATTCTACAAACACATGGCTAAGGAAATTGGTTTTTAGGTCAATAATAAACTCCGCCTACAGAGAGAGAGAGAGAGAGAGAGAGAGAGAGTCCTCACGAAGTTAATGAGGAACCGGTTTAATACCGGGGAAAAGTATTAGCCCTCCTCCCGCCCTGAGGAACGGTGTCAAGGAATTAACCCTGCCTATTAAATCTTAATTGAATGCCATTAAAGTAACAAGAAAACTTCAAAACACCCAATTACTTTGATTGGCAGCGAGGTGTGAAGTCTTCCGAGGGTGAACGTATCAATTTCCTTTCGTGAGGGAAAGTCCTTCGAGGTGGAAGATGACTCCCAGAAGTTCCGTCCTCCTTCCGCCCACGAGGATATGAACCTGCACCTCTCGTGTTCACGAGCACTTCAGCTTCGTTGCATAAACCTTTATTATTTTGTTCTTCCTTGTTAAATCGTCCCATAAAACTGAGCTCTCTGGGAACACATTGTTAGCGTCAGGAAATTTTGAACTTGGCTGATGTGTTCCTGCTGTCTTGCTGAGAGAGAGAATAGAAAGTAGCTTTGTTGAGAGGGAGTTCCATTGGTTGGTGGTGGGTTGCTCTGGGGTGAATTATCAGCCGTCCGTCTGAAAGGGCAAGCAGCTGGAAAATGTTAAGAATTCGGTGAATATGGAGATAGAGGAAACTTAGTCTAAGGAAAAAGTATAAAACATTAGTTTTTTCTTATTACTGCTACTGATTCAAGCAAGGATTGTGTCCATGAAGCCATTAATGTCGCTTGTATAATTGTGCATCAGGTCCATCCGAACAAATGGAACTTTAGGGAAACTAGAAATACTCCATGGTGGTAGAATGGGGAATAAAATTGGGCAAAGAGAAATTTTGTTAAAAGAACTGAAACGCTCCTTTGGAGAAGTTTTTATTAAAAAATTAAAATCGGATAAATGGTGACATCTGTTAGGTGAACACTGCTTTTTTTTTTTTTTTTTTTTTTTTACATTTCAGAGCTGAAAATTGAGTATGGAAGGAGACCGATGGAAAATATTCGCATTAAGTCCTATTTTGAATTTTCAGACACTATTAAGCCAGTCCTCTGGCACTGGAAAAATAAAAAGAAGTGGCCATGTAATTTTAGTAGTGAATGGAAATAAGACTGCCTCTGTTGTTATTGCCTGTTTTTAAGGGAACTTGAAAACTGAGGAAATTGAATGCATTGTTATTATTCACTGGTTCATCGAGGGGTTAGAAAGCAAAGCTGAGTTTTTTTCGTAAGCAGCCAGATTTGATGACACTGGTAAATACTTTAAACGCTGGAGTCAATAGATAGAACCACTACTTTATCCCTTGCGCTCGTACCGTGCATTTGCCATCAAATGAGCCGAGAGCTATTTATACGTACGTATATATTAAAATTTTACCATGCACCTTTTTTCCCCTTTGGAGAGATAACTCAAGAAGGACAGCGCCTTCCGGTTCTTTATAAGTCCTTTCTTGATTCCCAGCTGTCACTGGCATCCTTTGCCAGTTGAGTCTACTGGTGTCGATATGCCGGATCTCACTGTTGTGTGCTCAGAAGGCTAGCGTTGATTAGAGACAGAGAGACAGAGACCACAAGCATAGAAAAAATGTTAAATAGGACTTGACGTCGAACTACACGTGACGCAGCTCCTTTCAGAAAACGTCATTATTTTGGGTTCAGAGGGTTTTATTCACTTACACGTAAATAATCCTCCCGTTTTTGTCCCTTATGCATTACCTTACCTTTCGCAGGATATTTCGTACCTGGGAAAAAACTACTCACAAACTGCATGTTGGACTTGTATCTTTATTACTACTGCCAAACTTTGGAAGTTTCTTCCAGGAGATAGGTTCCTTCACTGGATACCTTTGTACTCTGCTAAGCATCTGCACTGGTATGAATAAACAGTACACGTGGGAATACTTTAGTTTAAAGAATGTCTTGCGGTTACATTTTGTCCTTTGTTTAGCGGAAAGTAGTGGTCATGATTGGAAGACCGAAACTCTCTGCAAATCGTTTTTTCGAATAACAGTCTCTGTCGTACGCATCCTCTTAACAACCGATTTAATGATGGATTCATATCTGCTGCATTAAAAAAAAAAGTTCGCTGGGAAGTTTCGAAATTTCGAATATTAAAATAAGATTGTGGTCCCTGATGTGCAAGAGTAATTACAGGGGTAGAGCTTTGAAGGTACAGTGCGATGAAAAGGAAATGTTTGAATAAAATAACTTTAATACAGAGAAACAAAGAAACAAGAGAGAGAGAGAGAGAGAGAGAGAGAGAGAGAGAGAGAGAGGAACTTGAATGATTGACTCAGCAGCATTATGATTAAACGAGGCAGAGGAAGGCAGTTGTTGATTCGTTATCAGTGTGATTAAACACTCGCGCACACATTCATAAAAGTACTCACACCCCGCGAATAGAAGTAGATATACTACCTTTACTATAATGAGATTGCAGAGGGAGGAAGGGAAATATCCTCTCTAAACTGATGTAATGGTATCGCCCATAAAGGGTGCTTGATGGATATTGGCTACTAAAAATGTGATTAGCTGGCATGGGTGGATATGAATAGTTAACTTAGTCAAAATTACCGTTAAATGGAATATGCCATGACTCATAAAAGAGAAACTGACCCTTTGGACCATTGGTTCTCAATTCGTTTCAGGTCGTAGACCACCATCCCAATAAAAACAATATTGTGAACTAATTCTGTTTTGAGTAAAGATAAATAAAGCATAGACAATAAATATTTTGGGTTGAAATATATTTCTTACACAAGAATTTCAACCTGTCGATTGCCATTACATTTTTAATAAGAATGATACAGTGAAATGAATGGTCAATTATTTAATCGGATAAAATTGTTCTCATTGCTTTTCGGTGAATTTATTACCAAATATGGTGAACGTCCTGTGGGCCTCCCAAAATGTCGCCATGGACCACCAGTTGAGAACCACTGCTTTAGGCAGTGAGGAAATATTTTAGTAGGTAGTTTATGCATTTGGGTTTCGGGTTTTTTGTTATTGCTCAGTCCTTTTTTATCAAAGATGGATTAATAAAAAACAGTAGCTTTAATGAGCATGTATTAGAGGCACATTTCAGACAAAGCACAGCCTTACTGTCATCTCTTTCTAGCGTAACATACTTTCCAGTGAACCGGAATTTATTTTTATTTATAACTTGCGTTATGGAAATGATTATTCTTGTAATTTTCCTCTTTTAGGAAATTAAAATAAAACTTAATTTCCTGATACACAAGAATATTTAAATTTAATACTGGTTTAAAAGTATAATACAGTGGTAATAAATTGTTTGATTAAATTACTGTAATACAAAACACACGCTTTGGGAGAGAGAAAGAGGATGGGTGGGGGAGAATTCTGACTCGCTATTACAGAGAGAGAGAGAGAGAGAGAGAGAGAGAGAGAGAGAGAGAGAGAGAGAGAAGCAACTTAGCTGTAATGAAACATATGAAGGGGATAATGAAAATTTATATTTGCTAATTCCTGGCGTAGAGGTATCTCCCTTAATGCGATGCTCGATAGATGATGCAGATGAAAATTATGAGTATACATACTACGCTAAATGGGAAAGATTAATTTGGTTACACTAATTTGGGGTTTTATATGAATTCCTGGCTTTTAAGAGATATAGTCTTACGCCGTCGGTAACCACTCATTACATTTAAATTCTTGGTCGAATTTTGCATAAAATATGTAAGCATGAATTGGTATATTTTGTTTCGCAAAACTGTTACTTAAAAAAAAAGCAAGTTTTCCAAGCTAGATTGCCGTGTAATTATTTTTCGATGCCACATAAGTGATGACGGCAATTCATTATGGGTTATGCGTATGCCAGTGTCAGGTTTCGCTAAAGCTTTAGTGGTCAGGAAATAAATATGTTCACGCTTATGATTAAATTTATAATGTTTACTGAGCGAATGATTATATATATATATATATATATATATATATATATATATATATATATATATATATATATATATATATTATATATATATATATATATATATATATATATATATATATATATATTTATATATACGTATACATGTGTATATATATATATAATAAAATTTGTGTATTTATTTATAAAAATTGATGGTTAAATATATCAATCACCTATATAAGGTATTATCTATCTACAATAAAAGTTCGCTGAATTCCATGTTCTGTGAAACATATTGATTAAAGAGAACCTTGAATCTGAAGCTCTTTGTTGCCAAATGTATTTCAAACATGGGAAGAGCTGAGTAAGAATCGGATACTCCCTCATTAACATGTTTTAGCCAAGGTGATGGTTAGATTTAATAAGTGCTGAGACGAACCTTGCCTGCTTTGTATTATTAAGAGAGCCATTTTTTTTTTATAGTAGTTGACAAGTATACATGGCCACATGGTAGATGGGTGGTTTTATAGTATTAGTTACAGTTTCCTTTGTATAATAATATAGGCATTAACCATTTAAGACCATGATATCATCCTTTGTAGTTATGCTTATGTCAGATCTTGAGATTTTGACGACTGCGAATGACGTCATCTTGAGTATTTTCTTCTAACTTTATTTTGCAGTTTTCCACTTTTCAACAGCACTTCAGCATACCAAAAGAATATAATAAAGGTATTTGTTTTCAAAATGACTGTAAACGAGCATTGTACCATGAAGAATACTTTTACAGTAATGAAAAAATATATATATAACTATGACCACAAGGGGTCATTTTGCTGTTTTGCAGACAAGAACTCGGAACCCTTAGAAACCTCAAAAGGTTAATCATCAGAGCTGGTTTATTCTTTATAGGAAGGTTTCTCCATCCCATGTTATACTTAGAACAGAATCAGTCTAGAGGGGCTTTTCAAAAGTTGCCTCACCCCTCACCAAGAAATCTTGATTTATTAAAGAGTGACTATCAGATGGAAGGGTTTCCAGGAAGAATGATGTACTCAAACCATCAGTGTAAAATATATCCCAGATGCTGACTGGAAAATTAATACTACTTTCTTGCTGACAATCTGAAAATTTCCATAACTTTTCCAAACGAGTCTCAGCCCAGTAATCGTTGTTGTAAGTTACATAATATACTTTTTCAGCATGACGCCGTTTTCCCTAAGAGTAGTATGTTGGAGAAATTACCTTCTCACGGAGGGTCTACCCTAAAAATCGCAACAAATTAATTACCTTGCCGTTAGATATAGGAGTTGGATAAGTAGTTGTTCATACGAATAGGCCAGAAACTTAACGCTGTGCAATACTCTGTTAATACAACTTGAGGGGTAAACTTTTGTATGCCCTCTCAATAAGATATGGTGGTAGGGGCGTTGTAGGAAAATTTGTCTCCTCAAATGGAAGACGGTACCAGAAGTTTCCTAACAAACCCGATGCAAAAAAGTATTCAAGATTAATTGAGTTGTTTTCCTAAACTGCGATCTAAAAACGAAATATGTCGGTTTATAGGTTTCTTGGATCTTAGGTAGTGTTTACAGTAACAAACTTATTAGGATAACAGTTTTACATATGTATAATCTAATTGTATGAAAATATAGGACAGAAATCAAGACAACGTTGGCATTTCTGCATCTGACTTTGTCTCCTCCAATAGCACTAAGGAGAAAGAGTAACTTTCTGGGCCAGGATCAGAAGGACGCCATGCCTCAACTTGGGCAAAACAGGGCTTTCCTGTAGCAGGAAAAGTAAGAAGGGACCCAAGGTATTGAGATCTGTGCACCGTACAGGTATAGGCCAGGTCGGCTACATCGTCCCTCCCACCGAGCTGAGATAAGGATGGTTATCAAACACCCGAGATACTCAGTTATTGAGAAATAAGATACTAGTCAGTTAAACTTTTTAAGTGTCCTTTATTTGAATGAGTAGTGTGTCACTAAGAGATTTTCAAAAGACTTGGGAAAGACAAGTGCAAAAAAATATCCAGGTTACAAATTATTTCTTCTGTTGTAGATTCTTCAGCTAGTAATACTACCAAAACGTCAGCTACAATTTATGTAATAATACAGGCATTGAAACCCACCGATGCCCCACCCCTCTCCCGTCTAGTAACGTAATATTGAGCTTATATATATCAAGGCTTAGGGTTTTTCAGGAAGAACTATATTCCCTCGTGTTCTGTTTCATCACTTTGGTCTCCGTAGGGAGTTAGTGCCGTCAGTGCACCTCATGCGGTGCACTGTAGCCATTACTTCAGGTTCTTTGCAGCGTGCCTTCGGACCCTAGTTGCAACCCCTTTCGTTCCTTTTACTGTATCTCCTTTCGTATTGTCTTTCTTCCATCTTACTTTCCACCCTCTCCTAACAATTGATTCATAGTGTAACTGCGTTTTCCTCTTGTTACACCTTTCAGACCTTTTACTGTCTTTCAGCACTGAATGACCTCATAGGTCCTAGTGCTTGGCCTTTGGTCTAAATTCTGTATTCAGTTCGATCACTTTAGTAGCGTTACATACTACTACAGTCTTCGTCGTCACAGTAATCAGTAAGAAAATGGATAATATTGTATATAGGTTATGTTGCCATTTTAAAGACCTTTGCATCTTTAATTCATGAACATTGGGCCAAGTACACATGGTGTAAAATAACGAATTAAAAGCCGTTTCGTTTTATTGTTTTGAGTGAAGGAAATTTGTAGCATGCTTTATTTAAAAAAAGAAAAACTTTTCCTTGGCAATGGATGTTTTTCTGTAGATAAAATGCGCAATCAAGGATGAATATCATATTTACAAGAAAATGTTTTGTCAACAAAACTCCAGTCATATAACAGTTTATAAAGACAATGTTAAATCAGTTACAACTTTAAAAAGTCTAGTTATTTTTCGTTCACTTGCACTGTGGCTTCCTTACCCGAATATATGTTAGTGGACGGAAATTTATTATTAATTTTTTTAATAATTTATACCCCGACTAGAAAGAATCATCGTTATAGTTATCTTGTATACAGATGTGAATTTTGATTGACATTTACTTATTATTGTAGACAGAAATGACAGCAGTATTCGAGCTAAGAAAATGGAAAGCAAAGTTTTCCCTTTTTCTGATTGAGGAAAAGCAGCTGAATACTGCATAACTTGTAGGCATGGGTGGTTTTAGCCAAAGAAATTCGTTTAACAAAATCTGAAAAGAAATTTATTGTGAATTTGTATACTTGTTCAACTTCTGTAGGGTCACTTATGCTTTGCATACTTGTTCAACTTCTGTAGGGTCACTTATGCTTTGCATACTTGTTCAACTTCTGTAGGGTCACTTATGCTTTGCCCTGATTCCTGAGACAGACTGATGTGTAGTAAGGTATACTGTACGTTACACAGACATTGCTAATTTTTAGATCTTTGGTGAGTTCTATGACCCAGTGGGTCCAGGGTAGGACCAAGGTCCCACTAGCTGATGCTGGTAAGCAAATTAATTTCAAGGTTAACTCAGGTGTGAGTTTTTCAAAAGTGGGTACAGTGATCAAGGAGTTGTTTTGCTCAGGGGTAACGAATATTTTTAGGCGGTTTTGTGGTAGGTTGCCCGTTCCATCAACCTCTATATCAAAACAATATGAAAGTTTTCTCCCGATTAGTTTACTTCAGTTTTTATTTTTTTTTAACAATTCTCTTCCTGTATCGTGGATAGTACAGTATTTGAAGCTGGAAGAAACTGCAGATTACTTCCACTATCAAATACAGTAATTGCACCGGTGGTGTAATTTTTGTTCGATTCAGATTCGAAAGAGAAAATGACAGATGATTGATGGTAATTGTTTTGGGCTGGGAATTTGTTCGATGTCCTCTTACAAGCTCAGAGATTTGTCTTTATTTTGAAATATTTTGCGATAATATTTGATGTTTTTGAAAAGGTATTAATCGATTTATAGAAATTACGAGCTCTTTTTTATCATGTTTTTTTCTCACCCACGTTAACAGATGATATTATTCCGTGTATATGTCCATTTTGCTGATCTGCATTGGCAAAAGGTAATGCTTGCACGTGAATGATCTTGATATATTTTTCAATTGCTTGAAAAAATGTCCAATTAAATTCACTTTGAATGACATGGAATTTTGGAAAGAAAGCGTGTAGATAAATGATATTGCAACCAACTTAAGCTGCTGTGCTGGTAGGGTTCGAGCCATTATTTTTCTGTTCATCTGATCAGAGGTTTGTTAATTAAATGTATTTTGAGAAACTACCTTTTAGGTTTAGGAGACATTGATGAAAAGATTACAGTCTAAGCAAAGACAGACTTGCTTGTTGCCTTGTAAAACTTATTAGAATATATAGTTTTGTAGAGGTGATTAGAATGACAGATCATTGGAGTACATGCAACTTTGGAGGCGAGCTAATGGTTCCTGTGGTGGTTAAGGGAAAATGGATAGTTTTGTGAACGCTGGGAAATGGTAAAACTCACTTGAAGTGTTACGGATGGAAATAATGACACTAATTTTAGTTATGGCTTGCAGATTTCAGTATGGGTTGTTGATCTGGCGAATATTGTAACGGATGAATTCATTGTTAAGAAGAAAATGTGAAACAGGAGTTCGATTCACTTTTGAAGTGTGTGATGACCAGAAAAAATGTTGAATATTTTATATATATATATATATATATATATATATATATATATATATATATATATATATATATATATATATATATATATATATATATATATGTGTGTGTGTGTGTGTGTGTGTGTGTGTGTGTGTGTGTGTGTGTGGCAAAACTATAGAACCTTTCCATTAGAATGGAATAAAGGGATACGCACCTTAATAAAGTGGTATGGGATTTCTCGCGAAAAGTTATCCTTTATGTCGGAAAGGAAATGGGTTTTACTCTGTTTATAACAGTCGTGTATCTAATTCATGCATGTTAGATAAGAACGCAGGATTAAGTGAAGATGTTAAAATTTTTAGGTGTTTCTGAATGAATATGTATTTAATCCTTTAAGTATTGTGATATTTTAAAATGAGTTGAACCTGATGAATTTTCCAGCCGGACACCCATTGCAATATTATAAAAATGTTTTTACTACGTAAAACGCTGTGGTCTCTGTCCCCATTGAAAATGGTTTACAGCATGAGTGATATTATAATTGCTTTTACAAAATACGCAATATCTTTCTGTTCCCATAAACAAATAGCTTCCTAAATGGCAAGAGAGAGGGGCACAAAAATGAGCCAAAATTATCGAGCGAATGTGTGTTATGGGGTCCATCTCTATATGCGGGATCCTGTTTTTATGCAGCGTTATTGTCAAAATTCCCCCAGTTTCACGTATTCATTTTCCTAAGTATAGCAAATCATTAAAGTGGCACTCTGACATGGATTGCGACAGCCTTGCAAACTTAAATGTAAATGTATTGCTTCAGATTCCTCGTGAAAAGTTGCATGTATTGACCAGTTGGCAGTTTCCTAGGTGGAGCCGGTTGGAGAAGATGAGCTCATGTAAACTCTATTAAACGTATATATATATGTATATATATATATATATATATATATATATATATATATATATATATATATATATATATATATATATATATATATATATATATATATATATATATATATATATATATATATATATATATATATATATATATATATATATATATATATATATATATATATATATATATATATATATATATATATATATATATATATCTGTGTGTCGTTGTATTCAACCCGACGACCCATGAAAGTGTGTACGTTGATACCTTTGCATGGCGTGACGGTTATTAAAAGGCAATTTAGCGTTAATTTCGTCCGTTTCGTCGTCATCATTCCGCGACGCCAAGGGCAATAAAGCTAGTCTCTTTAATTTCGCATGCTCTGGGTCTCCTCCTGCCTGGCAAATGCAATTACCGGGATGCGACAAGCAACAAATATCTGCGCCTCCTCCTATTTTGCAGCATCTTTTCCATTTTCTTTCGACCACTAACGACGCCAACGCCGGAATGTGTTAATGTAACTAGATAGGGGGTTGCAGTTTTAAATCCGCCTTTTTCCGGAAAAGGGAGTAGAGGACCAGGAAAAATTATAGCAATAATTTGTTGCAGTTGGAAGATGTAAGATATCGCCCCCTTACCAGGTCACATACAGAGCATTTCTTCGGATACTACAAGGATTCTAGGAGGAAGAGAGATTGAGTATATCTAGTCTTTGAAGAGAGAAATATATAAAGAGCAGACTTAGTGAGAGAGAGAGAGAGAGAGAGAGAGAGAGAGAGAGAGAGAGAGAGAGAGGGGGGGTATATATTTTTGTTTAGTCTTGCTGTGCAAATATTGCTGCCAGTGCACCCATTTATTATGACTTGCCTGGTCATAATAACTCAGTTTCTGAGGTTAAGGGTCGTAATTAGAAAGACCCAATGAAGTAATTCTAAAGTGCTATGTTTCCAAGTTTGGTATTTGATGAGGATCGTTTAGTCTCTCTGTAATGCCGGAAGAGGGGTAACCTTTTTTCTATGAATAATTACAAGTTTTCAACGATACCAAAACTGAAAGTAATACCTGGCAGTTTGATTTAATTAGAATATTATCATATGGTCGTAACTTAAAAAGTAGGAATGAATTTGACCGCCGTGTCACTTCTCGTGTGATAGTTTGCGATGAGTGTTTTAATAACTCAGTACGGTCTTGTTTACAGTGTTAGGCAACTCGTGGCCCTTTTTTGGAAGAAAAAGTGGGGTTGGTTGGCATAACGTGTATGTATAACAGCCGTCTTTAAAATATTCTGTATCCACTTCGGCATTTGTATTGTTCTCGTTGTATTGCCGGTTAAAGATAAATTTTTCACCGGTTATGTTCTCGTCTAATTGAAATTCATTGCACTTCCAAGGAAACCTAAATATTCATTTCATGCAAAGAATTACTATATATGTTGCAATTATAACAGGGTGGTGTTAGAATGTTATTTGATTTTTTAATTCTAAATATAAGCTAATATTTAAATGCTGTGAACTACGTTTACTGCATGATTAATTCAGCTTACTGCAACATATTCCAGTACGATTAGTGGTAATGTTCATTTGCCCTTTACATAATGGGGGGATTTTCTTTGTAACTGACTAACATGCAGAATCGTTATTTCCCATGAATGTGAACCCTCACGTATTGATTTTCAGTGGCGCAGTTCACTGTATCAAGATTGCTGTTTTTACTCTGAAGGCACTAAAGCCAATCCCTTGGAGGAAAGGTGCTTTTCGTTAAAAAAATCTTCTGAAATCTATACTGTTCATTAAGAACTGAGTGACGAAGGATTTGTTCTTCTTACAAAACCTAATTCCAATTAACATATGTCAGTGTTTCGCGCTGCTATCATGTCAGTCGGGATTATTTTTCTTCAGCCATGATATTATTTTCTACGAGATTGAGCTTTTCTCAGATTTAATTGCCTTTTTATTAAGTTTATTGTAAAGGTTATTTTTTAAAAAGAGCTTGCACACACAACAGTCAGGCAAAAAATAATAAGTATCGTCTCATCTTTTGACTTTTATACGTAAATTGACAATAGTTTGGGAAGAATGAAACGGATTTTTCCTCAAATGTTATTTCTGTATGATGACTCTTTCTTTAACTGGCTTAGATATAAGTTATCAGGAACGCCGAGGAAAGTAGTGCCAAATTTTAGAAGTGAAGATATGGAGGACTTCAGCAAACCATTTGAGTCCTCCTGGTGCCCCTCATGAAATGTTACTCCAAGGGAAATTGGCATGGAAGTCCTTCACGAATAAGGGGATGATGAAGAGTTAAGTTTATGGGGCTTTAAGGGTAAATTGCTTCCGTTTCTGGGTAGAAATACTTGAAAATGGGACTTTTTAAATATTTGCTTTTAAAGTGTTAGAAAATTAT
The DNA here is from genome assembly GCF_040412425.1 of Macrobrachium rosenbergii. Classification (NCBI taxonomy): domain Eukaryota; kingdom Metazoa; phylum Arthropoda; class Malacostraca; order Decapoda; family Palaemonidae; genus Macrobrachium; species Macrobrachium rosenbergii. The sequence continues at coordinate 67,636,667 of NC_089748.1, forward strand.
TTCGCATATTTATTATAGTCTTGGAGGAAAAAATACTAAAATCTGAGCATTGGGAAATGTTTGTTAAGACTTGAAAATCTAGGAATACCTGTCAAAGTAATATTATTGAAAGATATTTTAGTTGCAACATGAAGGTATTATAGAATATTTGTTAAATATTTTATCTGAGAATAATTTTTGTTATGACAAAAAGTCTGGATAATTGCTACGACATGAATAGTTTTCTGTATTTTATTGAATTGTCTATTAGTTCTGATACAGTAAAAATGCGTTTCTTTACGCCATTTGAATGTTAAATTTATTAAAGAGTATCACGTCGTTGAAAATAATAACAGATTACTTTTCCAGACCTTGCAGACCTTATATCCTGGAAGTAATTTAGGAACATTTCTCTCTCTCTCTCTCTCTCTCTCTCTCTCTCTCTCTCTCTCTCTCTCTCTCTCTCTCTCTCTCTCTCTCTCTCTCTCTCTCTCTCTCTCTCTCTCTCTCTCTCTGTCATATTTAGAAAATGAGGAAAGGAAGATATTCAAAAGTTCTGTTCGAATAGCGTGTGCTGTTATGAAAAATGGTTTACGTAAAAAGACCACTTTGGTTCGTGTTAAAAAGGGAAGTGGACACTATTGCTTTGTAAATTTTTTTTTATTTAAAGATGAAAAAGATTATCGATAAGTTTAGTTCCTTAAACTTAAATATACATCCTACAGTCGAAGATGTCTTTTGTGACCATAAACGGAAGAAAGAGATGAAAAAAAAAAAGGGATGAACGTTCTAAGAATGAAAAGACAACCAGTGTCAACAATGGACATCGACTGACCAGTGAGAAATGAGCTTCAGTTCCTGTTGTTTTTTACCAAAGGGGCAATATTTCATGGCTCCCTGCAAGCCAGATCAGTAAAGGAACGAGAGTTCTTTGCGCAACGAAGCATGAATGACATCGACATCTGCTTCCTTGGACTCGTCGTCGAAATGTCGCAACGTCTTTTGTTTACTCGACGACAATAGATGTCCCTTGAAGCTCCTTGCTCGTGTAGTATGCCACATAAAATGATTACGGAACTGGAGGAGAATATTTACATCCTGTGCCTTCTCGGGGTCTTGTTCTTTTGTGTTGGAAAGAGTCAGGATTTCTCATTATCCTTAGTATTATACTTACGAAGTACACGTCATGTTTACGTAATTATATATCTTATTATCTTTTTGCTTTAATCTTCCAATTCGTTAGTTTTGCTCTTAAGACATAACGGGAAATTTTTCAACCCTTGAGGGCGTTTGAACTGATGCTTTGACCTTGCATCACGTCACTGTGTAAGCTGTGCTCAAGTGTACAGAAATTGACGGTTTTCTCAGCAGGCAGTAATGACAGGATTGACGCTCCAATAAATAGTGTTTGAATTGTAGTTCTGAAAAATATATATGAACTTATTTTAACGAAATTACCCTCTAAAATGTCGGAACTGGCTGTAACTTAATTAACTGTTGTTATCAGTCTTAATTCGAAGCTGTGAATTTTTGTATTTGAAGATTAAGCAAGTCTTTTTCTTTAAATAGAATTATTTGGTCGAAATGAAGCTATGTTCGTATGGAAGGAACTTAATCTACATTATTTTATGGTTATATAATTTGCCGATAGGTGAGGTGAAAGTCCTTTTTTCTGATATTTATTTTTCTTAACGTGTTTGAGCATGATTTTCCGGTCATAAAGAAACTGTAGGCGGGTTAATATTAAATGTCAATAATATTATGTAACATTTTGAGGAATTGATTGCTCACCATCTGTGTAGATGATTAAGCCCCCGAAACTCTGAACCAATTACAGAAGTAGGGGAATTTATGCTAATCTCTGCACGTTGCACACGTAGCGACACTAAATTTGAGGCCATGGGGTGGCTTTGTACCCTTACCTGCTCAACCTTATGATATATAGTTTTTCTGAATTTCTGAAGCAAGACGAATTATATTTGCTTATTTATATTATGTTAAGGTAATTTGTACTTGGTTAATTTAGTGGAAGTTCCTGAATTACTTTTCTTAAAAGGAACAAGAGATACGTGATTTATAAAAATGATTTATACTACATACGGCGGGATGTGAACTTAATTGTTGGAACTGAATTCACCTGCAACCTTCGTCATCGCATCGGAAGAATCGTTACGCTTGACGTCAATGACTGTAGGCCTTGTGGGCTGGTGGCCCAGTATTGGTCTGTACCGTGATTACAGGCTCCAGTAAAAAGATGAGTCCTTTTGCTTGGTGGGTGCTCATCTTTCTCGAGTTGGCAGGCCTCCTTGTTTCCTCTTTGGGGGCCCTCTTTTCAGAGGATTTTCATATCTTAAGAGCCTAAGGTCGTCATAAATTTCTAGAAAAAATTAATAAAAGTGAGACAGGAAACAGTGAATCAGCACAAACGTCATAGCAGAACGGCACAAGAACGAAATTTAAAGGTCAAGATCTGTCAGGAAGAGTTTGATTTCTCCCAGTGAATTAAGTAATAGAGATATACACAGCGAACAAAAAAATGACACCTAACATTGCTCATCATAGAAAATTGAAGAGTTGTGTGTGGTTCATGACTTTTTGTCCGAGTTTCGAGTCAACAATGAACTCAGGAGAGACCTAAAAATAGAGGTCGGTGTTGAGCATAGGAACTCTAGAGGAATAAAATTACCAAGGAAAGTAACATAGTATTAAAATCTCACAAACTTAAAGATAACATAAGTTGAAGAGAGAGAGAGAGAGAGAGAGAGAGAGAGAGAGAGAGAGAGAGAGAGAGGCAGATGGGTTTATTGGCAATTTAGATTTTGTTTGAAATATTGTACCTGGTGTTTGGTCAAGAGAAAATCCAGTAACCGGTAGGTTACTGGAATAGTAGAAACACTATTTCATCTGTTATTTTAATAATGCACTTAGTAGTTTTAGTGTTTTTACTTCCAGCGAAGGATCATTGTTTTACGGAAGCAGTTTAATTTCTCTCCGCGTTGTGGGGTAGTGCCGTCAGTGCACCTCATGCAGTGCACTGTAGGCATTACTTAGGTTCTTTGCAGCGTGCCTTCGGCCCCTAGCTGCAACCCCTTTCGTTCATTTTACTGTACCTCCTTTCTATTCCCTTTCTTCCAGCTTACTTTCCACCCTCTCCTAACAATAGATTCATCGCGTAACTTCGAGGTTTTCCTCCTGGTACACCTTTCAAACCTTTTACTGTCAATTTCCGTTTGAGCTCTGAATGACCTCATAGGTCCCAGTGCTTCGCCTTTGGTCTAGATTCTATATTCAGTTCATTTTAATTTCCCGCGCATTATACTTCAAATCTAATGATAAGATGAATACGTAAATTTCGAACCTCTGTTTATGAAACATTTGTTTAATATTCTCTAACATTTCTAGCCAAGAAACAATGGTGAGCATTTATCTTTGCTTCATACGAAGCTCTGATAATATACCATGAGATCACTTTCAAGAGGGCAAAAAAACAAACAGACATCAACAGCAAGATTTAAAATGGATACATGCTTCTTTTTTATTGGTCATCTGCCTGACACCAGTTGCAATAAGAATGGAAGGTACAACTAGCGTCGATAGTAGTAGTAGTATGTCATGGTTTGCTCCGGAACAAAATTCATACCAACAGATGAATGAATGAGGTCATAAAGTCCACTTGGTATTTATGAATGTCATATTGGGTATGAATAAGATAAGATAAAGCGATAGATTAGTTCTAAATAGAATAGATCGATTCTTATTGTGTCAAGACAATGGATTCTTATATCAATGAGAATAAAATAAGGAAACCGGTCTCTATAGCCAAAATGAATTAGGATACAGGATCTTTTATAGTTTGAATAAAGTGGAGCAACGAATCTTTAATAGCATAGGTTTTTGTTGCAGAATTTTATAGCATATAGCATAAATAAAGTTAGTGGGTGATTTAGAGCCTGAGTTAGTTCAAGTGACAGATATCTGTAGCTAAACTAAAATTTAGCTTGCGGACATTTATAACTTGAGGGACTTAAGAAAACACATCGTTATGTGACGAATAAATAAATAGTGAATTTTTGCTAATATGAATAACGTTAGACAACAGACGTTATTTAGCATAAATGAACAAAGACCGCGCTTTGTCATAGTTCAAGAAAAAGAACATGAATTTTTGTTAGCGTGGATAATTCGATAGAGTTATATTGCATGATTAAATTAAGGCTGATAACATATTATTGTACAATGGAATTAAGTAACAAGAAACGTTGTTAGTACAAGAGAAAGGATTAAGGCCAACAGCTCATACTTGAATGTTAAAGCAGCGTACACCTTATAGCTTGAATGAAGTAGAACAATGGAATCTCTGTGCCATTAGTGAATAATAGAAATAGATTTTTTCTAGCATAAAGGAGTAAAGACAATAGATATTTTATAGCTTGAAAAAACCAGACAGCTGGTCTGCTTTTGTCAGGCCTGAATAAATTAGAACATTAGGCTATTGTTACTGTGAATTAGGGAGTCTACCCATGTTGATAAAGGAGGATGTTCCATTCATTCGGCCTCGCTAACTTGACAAATTCGATTGACATTTTCCCAACAAAATTTGCTCAGATTACGGCGCAGGTAATTTTTTTCCATAGTTTTTTTACTTCAGTAATATTGCTAAATTGGAATCAACTGTTAACGATTACAGCATCAAGTTCAGAAGGGAGAGAATAGTATTGTTCGACTTACTAAAACCATGTGGGGAGTTTATTTAGCAAGGCGGAGGGCAAAAAGAACGGTTGTAAGGAAAAGAATGGGTCATTCCCATGTACTCATTTTTATCACCAATTAAAGTGCTAGCATTATGTTTCAGTTCGGCCCTCATTCTTTGTTATATATAGATAGATTGCTATATGTTGTAGTATTTGAAAAGATATCTTTCTCTCCAGGTAGCAAGTTTCACTTATCACGAGCTTGTTATATCACAGCACAGGCAGTAGTTATTATTTTTCTACCAGTGGCACAAACATTCTAAATAAGTATCCATAAATAAGGAGAACTGAAAAATCAGACATTGTCACGTCTTCCACAAAAAAGAGAATTTTATGCAATGTCACTTCCTAATTGGTGGAAAAAATGAAAGGGAAAAAGTGCCAGAGTCACTCTGAAATGTGTGTGTGTGTCATCCAGTGTGAATGAGATCAGTGCTATTCGAGGAGGGCAATTACGGTGTGTCACGGCAATTACGGCATTTCCTCCCGAATTCCTGGCTATGAAACCCTGGTATCTCTTGCCAGTGCATGATTGAACCTAGTTTCCCTCCGTCCAGCATGATTATTCCATAATCGTTTTCTCATTAACGTGGCCTGATGATTCCTCTTGCAGGAACTCCATTAAGGACTTCCGTCATGGATGCATGAATTCGTCGTTATTCAACCTGACGCGCGTTCTGGCTAATGTCTGCCTTATTTAACTCTTTGCTTACTTTATTTCTTTTTCTTCTTTTTGATCATCCTTTCTTAAGTCATTTCCTTCACTTTCAGTGGCTAACAGTCAGCAGCCATAGAAGCCTGTTTTATTCTACCTGCTGTCATTTTTCATTTGTTGACAATTCTGCTGTTTTCACTTTGTCTCTGTAGCTTCTGTGTTTTTCTTCATGTCTGAATTCTTTGCAGTGCTCATATTCATCTCACAACCAAATGAGCCCTTCAACCACTGCGATTTATTTATGTAAATATGTGCTTATTTATTTATTTACGTATTTCTAGCGACTGTCTTGAATTCATCCTCCAAAGGGGGGTATTACCATCGGTGCACCTCATGCGGTGCTCTGTAGGCATTACTCAAGGTTCTTTGCAACGTCCCTTCGGCCCTTAGCTGCAACCCTTGTACCTCCGTTCATATATTCATTCTTCCATCTTACTTTCCACCCTCTCCCAGCAGTTGATTCATAGTGCAACTGCGAGGTTTTCCTCCTGTTACACATTTCAAACCTTTTTACTCTCAATTTCTGTTTCAGCGCTGAATGATCTCATAGGTCCCGGCGTTTGGCTTTTGGCCTAAATTCTATATTATATTGTATTTTATTCTCGAATTCATCGTCTCCTGTTTTCGACCTCTTCACTAATCCCTTTTTCATTTTTCGTCCTTTTCTCTTCGCCGAATAACGAGATTTTTAAACTGTTGGTAAGCAAAGATTGCCAGAGCTAGGTTTGAATAGAGTAGGATTTTCATTGAAATAAAAGTCCAATTAGGGAAAACTGCTTCAAATTAGGGTCCTGTCAGACAAGCGAATTTTGTAGTTTAGCCGCAACGTCTTTTTGTCGCAGAAAGCGGAACGTTTATTCAAATGGAAACTGTCAGATGAGAACCGTGGGAAGTGAATGCCGAGTCACCAGTGAGCGTTGTTGACGTTGAAATACTCTTTTAAAAGTTCAGAAAAGACTTGCGCTTTACAATACCTCTCTTCCTGAGTACAGTGACAGAAATATGTGACATTCTCAAGTAATTAGAAAACTTTTCAGGGTGACTTAATTACGCCTACACGTGTCTAACTTTATCAAACAGTCGCTTGACAGTGGGTGTACCCAGTACCTTCTTTTTTTTTTCAGCAAATTTATTTTGAAATGATGAACCCAGACGTAGTCCATCTGACTTCCCTGACGCTTTTATAATTCATGGCTCGTGTGAACGACCTAGTGATAGTGTCTAGATTCAGGGACATTTTTTCCCCAGTATCTAAAAGTCACCTCTCTCTCTCTCTCTCTCTCTCTCTCTCTCTCTCTCTCTCTCTCTCTCTCTCACCTAAATGTATGTATGTGTATATATATATATATATATATATATATATATATATATATATATATATATATATATATATATATATATATATATATATATATATATATATATTTATATATACATACATACATACAAACATACATATATATATATGTATATATATATATATATATATATATATATATATATATATATATATATATATATATATATATATATATATATATATCATTGTAAAATATTGGCTGAGTAGAAAAAGAAATATTAGTCCGAATACATTGGTATTATGTACTAATAAAGACGAAAATCCGCGTGCGGGAATCTCAGGTCTTAATAGTTCATGATTATTTGCAAATAATAAAAAAATAGTATGCAGTTGGTGTTAAATTTTAATTTTGAAAATAGAATAAAACAAAATTAGTATTACAATGCCAGAAGGTCTGAGAATGGAACAATAAAATTATTATTATAAACCCGGAAATTTCACTTGGACATGTTCGAGTGGAGATAGAGAGAGACTAACCGTAATAAAAAACTTCAAAATTTCGTTTTGTAAGCTTTACACGCACCAAAACACGAGAAGATTTCTGTCATTTTCGTTTGAGTAAAATTCTTTTTCAACTGAGGCAGTGTTTTAATGACTTCATAAAGTTTTCATCGTAAAATATTTGGAAAGTTTCATATTCTAAATTGTCATTTATCATCCCTTCTCTCTTTTGGCTTTTACCCTGCCATGATAATGCTCGATTATTATTTCCGAATTTTGGGCATCATATATTTTTGATGTTATATTGCAAAAGACGAATTAGAAAGAAATATCCTCAGAGCATCATGAAGAGCGTTAGAAATAATTAACAATCATTTCTGTTTAATATCAGTGTCATTATTGTGAATGCTTTCTCAATACATGGTATATTTTAGTTTTTTTCTAACGTTCATGTAAGGTAACCTCAGGGGAAGCAATCTTAGATGCCTAGCTAACTGAAGTGAGGGATAAAAAATGAAACGCTTCTCACAAGAGGAGCGTTCGGAGGCGTCAAACCTCCTCTAAGAATGAAAAATTTACTCTCAATAGGGTCCCTCCCCTCCAAAATTTAAATTACTCTCTCTCAAAATCGAAATGCATGTCGCCAGTCGCGAGGCCTACCTTTGTTCTAATTTTTTGTAAAAATTCCCTAGAATTATTGTGCAACCCAGCTAACAAAGAGACAAAGAACCAAAAAAACATAACAACTTGGGAGTTATGCCAGGGGTCCTCCTTTGGTAAAATTGTTGTTGAAATCTATATATAACGCTTTGCATCATGTTGCAAGCAAACAAACCGAACCAAGGACATTACCTCAAGAGTTAGAAATAATAATAATAATAATAATAATAATAATAATAATAATAATAATAATAATAATATTATTATTATTATTATTATTATTATTATTATTATTATTATTATTATTATTATTATTTCTATACGTTGTAAGATTTTTTTTTATTCTTCCTATCTTAGTTTTTAATACTCGTATGCTCCCGTTTACAAGGTACTATTGAGAACCCTTCCTGTGCTTGAAATATCAGGCTTTGCTTGTTCGAAAATCACTGAAACTAGGTTAAGTCCCAACACAATGAGAGAGAGAGAGAGAGAGAGAGAGAGAGAGAGAGAGAGAGAGAGAGAGAGAGAGAGAGAGAGAGAGAAGGCAATAAATATAGGCGATGTATATGCAAGGTGCGAACAGTATGATTAACATGGCACTTTAAAAATTAATTGGGGCCTGATGGTAAAAGCCATGGTTAATGAGCAATTAGTATGTAATTAGAATTAATTACGAATCTGAAGATAACGACCAATAGATAAAATGGCAGTTTCGATGAGAGTACAATATTTTTCATGTAAGGCATGGCAATACAGTTTATGCAGTTTGGGGACATACCGATAATGATAGGGATGATGTTGGTCGATAGATTGATTTTGTAATGAGTTTTCTGACACATATGAACGTTTTATTATAATGCACACCAGTGTATTGATTTTTTGTAGTTATTGCAAAACCATTAATTAATAATTAATTGAAACAGTATTGATGATAGTGTTAAACAAACGTCAGCCTGGTGTGAAAGTTATAAGTGAGATGAATTTTTGGCAAAACCCAGTCCGAAAACAGTATAGAACATTCTCAAAAATGGATTATTCCATTCTCTAGTAATTTACACCGTAGATAAAATTAGTAATTTTTTTAATAAAAAAGCCATCGGGACTTTTTTCAACACATTGAATTAGCATCCAATTCATGTTCGGAATGGTGGTTGTTTGCAAGAGATAAATGATTCGATTCTTTCTTCTCAAGTGCTCATCATTTTATTCTATAGGATTTATTTGATCTTTTCCTAAAATTGAAGCTCCCTAATATTGAAGCTATACTTAAACAGATAAAAACGGGTCCCTTGCTCATCCTGGTATTCTCATGTGTGTTGATTTTTTGTATACTTCTAAGAGGTTGAAAATGTGGACCAGAATGTTGAGCTTTTGAAAATTCTAATTTTTTAGGACAATCTGTTGAGGAATGACTGATTAGCAGCCTCAGCATAAACCATTTGAAGTTGATCATGGTGTTTAAATTTTGAGTGGAAATCACTTGTAACAGTCGTTATATTTGGAAAAAGAAATAGCGATGTGAGTAACAATAATGCTAGTGTGTAAGAATGAGGACTTTGCTCATTAAGAAAAAATCATTGCCACAATTGTCCTGCACAGATTATTGGAGATATAACTTTCACTTTTAATAGCGTAATAATAACCATTTAGTAATACGTTCGCTTAGCACTGGTGCATAGTAATGATTAAATTAGATAATTACGTTAGTTTTTATGACAATTAAATTGTTAATACATTGCCAATGTTTCTTCTTTCCAGGTAAGTACGGGGTTCCCTATCAGCCGTACTAGGCATGTTTTAAAGTAAGTACGGATTTTAGAAGCACTTCGGATCGCTCCATGGCTGCAGAAGTCGAATTTTTATATTTTTCTGTGCCTTCAGCAAGTATAAATATCACATTTCTACTTGCGTGTAAAAACAGCCACTGTTATGTCATATCTGTATTTGCATATATTTCCGAGGCTTTCCCCCATTAAGTTACAAAACTCAAATTCGAGGTTTCTTCATGTCTCGGATCTTTCAAGCTCCGTTTGTTAAAGGATACTCCTGCCTTTAGCGATGAGGGGAACATTTTTTTCGCTGAAACTGCTCTAGTACATAACCAGGCAGGGTTAATACTTTCGTCAAGGTCAGTGAAATTGCATTCTCTCTCTCTCTCTCTCTCTCTCTCTCTCTCTCTCTCTCTCTCTCAGTGTCTGTTTGTCTTTTATATAACTCATTCTTGTCTTCTGTATCTTTGTGTAATTTCTTTTTGAATTATGTACATCTATACAGTATCAATGTTTGCTTAAAAATGGTGTATCTTTGCGTTTCGTTCATCAAAACGTTTTACCAATATTTCATTATTCAGTTGTTTTTGATATTTACCAACCCAGCCATTGTTTTTGAACTGCTCCTGCTATGTTGGTACTTTTATGTATGTGTATTTGTCTTTTCTTAGTGATTTCCAAGTTATTATTCAAAGTAAATGCGTGAATTCTAGAATAATGTGCCATCTGTCGACGAAAATTTCAAGCAGATGAATATAAGAGAAAGAAACAGCTAGAAGTAATCCGACCTTAATATCGGTGAAAGCCCTTCCCCTCTCTGGCGGTGTTCATAAATAGGAAGTGGATGTGATTGACGTGGATTGATCCGATGATTTTCGTATCGTTATGGTAAAAGTTATGATCATACCGAGCTGTTTTGCAAGGGCACATGTGATTTATTTTTAATGAAAAAACTTTTGCACAAGTTGGAAAATAGTCCGCACCGCACTGGTATATTTACAAAACATGCAGAGTTAATATTTTTCGAATAGTAATTTTTATTGGTGTTTAATATTTCGTGAATTACGTTGGTTGGAGAAACACAGTCTCTCTCTCTCTCTCTCTCTCTCTCTCTCTCTCTCTCGCTCTCTCTCTCTCTCTCTCTCTCTCTCTCTCTCGTATACACAGTACGTATCCACGATGGTTAGAAAGTAAAGATGAAGATTTTGTATCTGTATCCAAACATATGATATTTCATTTATTTTCAAGTAAGTAGTTTCGACTTGTGTATCATTTTACTCGGTATTAGCATGTGCTTGATAACCATATTTCCTCGAGACAAATTACATTTTGACGAATCGATTCCTTCTGAAACTAGACTCTAATATATCTGGATTGAATGAAGTTTGCGAAGGGCTCTGTGTACTCTTTTCCGAGAAATAGTCTCCTTTCCAAAATTGTTTTGGGGTGGAATTTGATCTCTCCACTGATATCTGAAGCGAAACGAAAGGATCAGATACGTTTAACGTAAGGGAAAGGCAAGATCAGGTTAGGGGAATAAGGTTTGGAATTAATGGAAAGTGAATTTAAACGGAAAGGGATGAAAAATATAAGGCTGGTTCAAAGGATTGAAACGGCAGATTTCAAGATGACCCCGGAAGGGTAGAATAGGAAACATCACGTTTACCTCAGGACAGATTATAAAACATGGTTAACTCAAGTCAGAATGGAAACCATTTTCATGTTATCGCAATAGCTCACATCATGGCTAAATGGAAAGTCAGCTTAATAAACTTTATGGTTCACTCAAATACAGAACATCAGTCTTAACTGAGGCCGAACGAAGAATGATGTTTAACATAGGTCAGTAGAGATAAGGTTTGTTTGCTTAAGTACTTAATATTGCCAACAAATCATTAGTTCACGACAATAAACTTCAAGGCTAACTCAGCAAGTCGAAACAGGAAATTGTATTATTTACAGTCACAATAGGAAACATCATAATTTGTCCGAAAGGTCACAACTTGATACCTCAATATTAGTTGTAAAGGTCGGAAAACATGAAACTATGTTAATTCAAATGTCGGACCTTTCAAGGTCTGACATTTGAATTAACACATCATGAATTCACAGATCATGGAACCTCGTTGTCAGTTCAAAAGGTCCGATTTTGAAACATCATGGCCACTTCAAAAGAGAGGATAGTAAAAAGTCGCAACGCAAGAGGAGACCTGACACGGAAACATCTTTGTTAACGCGGGTCATAATGAAATAGAGCCCTTTTTAACTTTTGTTGTCGTAACTGTTAAGGGAGATTAAAGACGGTATAATGAAAAACATGATGTAAGGGGGTAACTAAAAACAAAACATAATGGGAAACAAAATAAAGACTTAGATGGGCGAGAAGTTGTTGATAGGGTAGGAATGACGTACGCAATGTGTAATTCCAGTGATGTTTGAGATATATTAATGCCCTTTCAACTGATACAGTGGTAAAATTCAGAAATATTTCAGAGAATCAGTTTGAAAAACTACACCCAAATGTATGAAGAATATGTTAAGATATTGCAAATACAAGTGATATTCGCAATCCGAGTGGTTATGACGAGGCTTATGTAACTAATCTAGCAAGTTATGTTGAAAATTCAGAATGTTTTAATTATGATGATTACATATTTTGGGAACAATTAAATTAAAATGATAGAAGTTCTATGTAGAATTTGCAGTTTTGACAATTCTCAGATTTTAAAATGTACGGGAATTTGTAAGGTTAATAATGATTAAATTAAGTCGACAAGAACGTAGGAAAAGAGCATCCCTTAAATTATGGGAACAAGTGAATTAATTCAAGGAATGTGGGAAGCTTCATTTTCCGGTGATTGCATGGGTAATTACGAGGTAATTGCAGTAACAAGGAGCAACTAGTGATAATTGGAACCATGGGGAACTTAAGATTATTACCTTCCTCTGCAAAGATTTAATGGCAGTTGCAGTGAGTTTTGGTCTTGCAAAAGCAAGTCATTACTTTGAAAAAGCTCGGATTGGATTAACTTGGGTACAAACTGCCCTTATACGCAAGCGTGTACGATGTATCGTTATCATATAATTTTTAAAGCTGAAGTTTACGAGCACATTCTCTCTCTCTCTCTCTCTCTCTCTCTCTCTCTCTCTCTCTCTCTCTCTCTCTCTCTCTCTCTCTGTGTGTAGGATACATTATATTAATATAGGCATGTTTCAAATGCTATTCATTACCGAAAGAGGATTGTTTTTCTGATGAGAAATTCTTGATTAGATTGCATTCCTACCAAGATTTGGTTGACTTATGAAAGGCTACGTATTTTGCTTCTGGAAGTAATGATATGAAATAAAAGGCGATGAAAGAGAACAGGCCAATGGTTTTCTTTTCTTTATCAGAGAAAAATAAGGAGCAAGGCTTCTCAGGTTGGTACATACTAATTGTAAGGTCATTAGGGAAATGCTAATATATTTATGGATTTTTATTAGTTTCTATAGGGGTAACATAATAAGAAATAGCACGAGGTTCATTTCACTATTTACAGAAAGTAAAACATTTAATGAAGTCTTGCAGAATTACAATGTGAATAAAAAAGCTTGATTTACGAAGTAATGAGATAGATACAACATTAAATAAAACGATGTTATTCCTGCAAGCGAAGCAATTCCGAAACAAGTATGTTTTCGAAATGACTGTTTAAAAATAAGAAATTTAGTCTTGTAATTTCTGCAGCTGAAACTCAGATATTGGAAGCTGATTGGTCGTAATTAGTTAATATTTTCAATTGCTAGGACAAAGCCTTCTAGGTAGTAGCATACCGAAAGTACGGACGTAATGAGTTTGTTAGTTTCTTGTTAGAGCAGATGGAGATTCTTGCTCTTGTTCTTGTTGATTTGGCTGTTAGCATTTTCTCGGTTTTGTAACACCACGCATACTTATGACTGTTATTGCCCAAAGAAGAAATTTGTTGTTATATGAAGAAAACCAATTCTGTTCCATTGTATGTTATGTGACAATGTATGCTGTAAAATCATGCTAGGTCAGCTTCCCTTCATTATTCATAGTAACCTTGAGCAGGCAATGAAACAGAAAGAAAAAAAAGGCTGCCATTTCATATTGTCTATTTAAAAGACCAATTGGCTGATCTGTACTGTACAGCGAAAAAATTGACTTATCATAATTACTGACGCGTCCTGAGTCAGCTAATGTACCGCTAAGAGCATATTTTTTAACTTTTACCTTGTATTTTTTAGAATTACCTTAATATCGGTGCGTGCGCGCGCGCGCGCGCGCACGTGTGTGTATGTGTGTGTGTATGTATGAGAGAGAGAGAGAGAGAGAGAGAGAGAGATGTAAAGAGAGTGAGGAGGGTGCATGGGGAGGGGGTTTAAATATATGGTGGATAGGTCGCTGCAAATAGCATAATACTATATGGCACGAATTCCGAAATGCGTGTGAAGGGGATAAATTAGGCTGATCTCCATTTGACTTTTGTCTACCGACACAAGCAGCTATTTGGGGCTCAGTCGTTGTAGGAACGACCATTTTGTTCAAATATCAGTGCAATGTTCTTCAGATTTGCCAAAAACCTGTGAAAATTTTGAGGTCAACCTATCCAGGGTATCCACAACTTACGTATTACTACAGATATTTTATAGCTCTAGGAAACGGTTCTTTTTAATTTTTTTATTTTTTTAGACGCTATATCTGCTTCTCTATAGGAAGCCTTTATCAACTGAGCAACCCTCGTCTTGTGTCAGGCGCAGAGCCACGACAACTTACTTCACGCTACCGATGTGTGGTATGGCATTTTTTGTAGCAGTTCCTACGTCCTTCTGCTTCAGTGACCTTCTGTTCTTTCTTCAGTTCCAGACGCTTGTGATCTCTTAACATCCTGAAATTATATGTTTATATGTGTAGCTACAATTCACAAAACGAAACAAAAATCTATATTTAAGGTGAAGATGCTTAGGAGGGAGAAAGACAGTTTCAATAAACGACTGACCTTAAAAAGAGCAAGTGAGTAAAGGATGTTCACGATGAATGGGATATCATTCATGAAGCACGCTTCTTACAGAACCGGGCTTTATTAAAGACAAAAATATGTTAGAGTGTTATGCAGATGAGGAGGATTGTGCAAAAGATGTATTTGCAAGTGACGAGAATGAAACACTTTTAAGTAAAAGGACTTATGCATTCCCAACTCTCTCTCTCTCTCTCTCTCTCTCTCTCTCTCTCTCTCTCTCTCTCTCTCTCTCTCTCTCTCTCATTTTTTCGAAAATTGAGGTTCCAAATCGCAGTCAAGGTGAGGAATGATATGTGAAGTTGGTGTTGATTACAGGCTGTCCAGACGGAATTAGGGTTCTGAGTAAATGTTGATTCACGGAGTGTTGGCAATGGGTGCAACCGGTTGATGTTGTGGCTAATCGTGTTTACATTAAATGAAGCGTGATTAATGAATTCCAAACGCAATTTCAAGTGTGTTGACGCTCCGTATAGGATTCCTAATTATTTTCGAGTGGCAGAAATTTCAATGGGAGAGGTTGCGTATATTCTCCAGAGAAGTTATAAGCTGTTTAATTCGTGTGGTGTTGGATTTCTGAATTTAAGCAATGTCACCTTGAATAAGCAACTAGAATGCCCTCGCCTGTATGGCATTTGCGGTAAATTCACGACTGCACTTGCGTGCTCCATGTTTAGAATGAAATTTCACTTAACCGAGAAGTCGAGGGGTTTGAATTACAACAGAGAAATTATGAATAGAATTACTGTTGGGATACAGTTACAGCTTAAATATGATGTTATGATGGTTGGAAGTGCAACTGATAGGCAGATTACGAGTGAAATTTCAATTGGAAAACTGGGTAAGGAACTGTATTAATGAAAGGATTTAGCAAACGAAATTGACAATGGAAAAGTTAAGAAACTGGGTTGCAGTTAAGAGAAATAAGAAATGAAACTTCACCGAAGAAATAGGAGAGGGAAGTGCAGTTGTTTGAGAAATTTAATATGGAATTAGAGGAATTATGGATGAAGCAAAAGCACAGTTGGAATTATTGGTAAGCAATCGTCGACTTGATACAATCTAATGGAAATTAGAATGGACTTAAAAGTAAGAAATGTGATGGTGGATTTCAAGCAAAGTGAGATATAATGGATACACATCTGCAGCTTTTTTTGATCGTTCAGGAAGACCAACGTTTTGTCCGTTCCCGCAGATCACTTAGAATTCTGGAGAGAAATACTGCCCAGTAACTTGTTCGCTTATTTTAACCTTGTTTATCAGTTTCAGTTTGTTTATATTTTTTTCTCTTTCTTCACCATTGTTGTATATCTCTTTTTAATTTAGTGATCAAGCCCACAGAAGGATGGACGAAAGCTTTAAGCTCTGTAAATAATTTTACAAATACATTTCGTCTTTAGAAACAAGACTATTACTATGGATTCGTCTATCGATAACTGAGAAGCACGATACGGTGTTTTTATATTTCATATATATACATACATACATACATATATATATATATATATATATATATATATATATATATATATATATATATATATATATATATATATACAGTATATATACACACACACATACACAATTGGTGTTCGTATATGTTGTTTTAGGAAGTTGCCCGTATAAAAAGCTCAGTTAATTACGACTGCCAAGCGTAGGTCAATAAGGATTTTGGCTACTCAGTACAGGTGTGAGACTTGATCACGGCTATACACTATTTGCTTTCATTCCAAAGGTTTGAGTGTCTATGCGCACCTGGCAACAGCATCTGCGACTCCATTCTGATGTTGCCCGTTCCAATATCGCCTCCAGTTACATCATGCGTTCATAATCCTAAGACAGTACATGGGTTCCATTGTGATCGCAGGTAACAAAACCCGTTTCCTGCCCAAGAATCGTCACTTATCTTCTCCCATAGTATTGCAACAGATATAGTATATACATCGTACTTCTACCCCACGAAAGGCATAGCTCGAATTGTAACTCTGTAAGACTTACAGGAGATAACGAACAACAAGAGGCAAGTGATACCTTGAAGTAGTCTTGCATATTTCGTTTGAAACGATCCTTCTAAACAAATGCTAGTGTCACAGTTAGATTGGCACTGTAATTGACGAATACCCTGGTAAGAGTTGATATAGATAAGTCATAGGCTTTGCCACACAGTTCCATTCTTTAACTCAGATTGGTTCTATTTTTATGTGCTCTAATTCTCTCGGGGTGTCTTTCTAGTCACGAGGCTTTCAATCGGCCTTGTCGGGTAATGTCAGGTAACATGCTTTCCTCCGTAACCGATTGGGTGAGGGTGGTGGTGGTGGATTACTTGCTTCCGCGGAGGGATTGCCTGCTTATTTGGCTTGGTATTTTGTCGTGCTCCTGGAGTTAAGCTTGTCTCTTTTCGGTCTCTTTTCAGAACTTGGCAGTAATAAAAGGCGACCGCACTTCTGCACATGTTGCTCTTGGGATATGTTCATCCGCACTGGGAAATCTCTTGCCAGAATCATTTTTTTATTTACATACTCGTAGCCATATATATAATATATGTGTGTATATTATATATATATGTATATATATTATGTATATGTTGTGTGTGTGTATGTATATATATATATATATATATATATATATATATATATATATATATATATATATATATATATATATATATATATATATATATATAATATATATATATATATATATATATATATATATATATATATATATATATATATATATATATATATTTGATAAGGTAATGGGCGTTACTACTGTTGGTAATTCTTTTTTATCTGATGATGCCAGGAGTTTTTACGGATTGTGAATATCATTATCAATGAATACTTTCATGTGCGCGCTTATGGTACTTAAAAAAAAACACGCACAAGCATCAAAATCACACGGATTTTCCGGTAGCGCAGTATTTTCCGGTAGCGCAGTATTTTCCTTTCTTAATTCCTGCTTATTGGAAACCCCTTGCAGTAGTATATAGAAGTCTTGGGTTCTTTTGTGTAGCAGAGAAAGGATTTCTGTGTTTCTTTGTTAACTCTGGCCAGCGTCTCTCAGTGGTATTGTGTGTTTTATGCCAGCGTTTCTTGATGATGACCTGGGTAGACGGTGATAGCCAGCAGCCAGACCTTTCTTAAAAGAAAGCCATGTCTAGTTTTTATTTCAGAGATAAAGGGCTTATAGTTACATAAAGATCCCTACTATTCCTTCCTTCTTCCCTTACCTGCCCCATCACCCAGAATCTGCTATAGATAAGAAAGGGAAATGGCGACTCCTCGAAAAACGTGTTCAAAAAATGTAAAAATACAAATTTTCCTCCCAGGTGTATTTTTCATCTCGTGGAAACAAAAGGCTTTTCCCCCAAAGGAATCGGTTATGTGGGCAATGTTAATTAAGTAGAAAGGAGTGTGTAATACCCATTGTAAGCGTTACGGTCGTATTTTTTATGATTACATAAAATTTTAAAAAGTATGTTGATACTCGCCTTCCCCTTCTCATTTTTTTTCCTTTCTTGTCTTGGGTTTTTTATTCCACATGCATGATTTATCCGTAATTTTCTTTATAGTTACTACAGAGGCTAATGTAGATGCAGGTGGATCAGGTTGGAAGACATTTTTTGCCCTTTACACATTACAGTCTCTCTCTCTCTCTCTCTCTCTCTCTCTCTCTCTCTCTCTCTCTCTCTCTCTCTCTCTCTCTCTCTTTCATGACAATCGCCGCTCTTTCCCTCCCTTCAAAATGGTAAACCTATAGGTTTACCTTTTGATAACCAATGCGAGTTTAGGAAATAATATCTCCTAGCTTGTTAGGCTAATGAATTCTAGCCACTGCTGATGCAGTAATTTTTAAGACAGACTTCTTTTATTTTTATGGAAAGTAATAGATTTCACGATTTAGCAGGTGGGAAGTATTTTACTCGATAATCTACCTTGTCTGGTCAGTTCTTCGTCCAGTTCATCCCTCAAAAACATGAAAAAAATGGAAAGTCTCAGTCATGCTGATCGTTTTCCAAAGCATGTAGTATGTGCTGCTTTCAGACGCAGGTTTTTATTACCCCAGTAGATCATATACTGTAGAAAATTATGCTTTCATTTTCATCTTTTTCACCTCTCAAACTTTTCCTAAATCTCATAGGTAAACGAAAAAAAATATGACAACCTAAAATGATCTTGAATGATATAGTGAAATAATTCTGTAATATTTCATTATCATGAATAATGGGTTAAAAACGCATTTTAGGCTCATACTCATACGCATCTTGTGTTAGGATCAAATTGTTGGTGCATATAATTTTTGTAATAATGGCTCAGGATGATAGTAATAACACTAATAAGAGTATTTTTGCAGCATTTGATCTATTTTGGCAACCGAATCCTGAGGTTCGTAGATATTAAAAAAAAAAATACATCCCAAAAATAATTAGTGTTTTTTCCCTTGGGATTTTTCCACGTTCCTCGCTAATGGAAATCGATATAAAAATCATCCTTCTCAGTACTATGCGTTATCTGGTCTGATGCGACAACCGTTCTATTATAACAAAATGGAGACAATGGCAAAGATCTTGATTACCATCCGATTGTATCGCTTCGTAAGGCGGCTTGAAATTGAAGTCCTTTCCTGTTTGGTTTGATATACTCTTAAGTCCAGTTATTCGCACATACTGTCAAAACCCTGGAATTTGGAATCAATGAAGTAAAATAAAGATATGGATGTAAATATGAGGTTTACGACTTTTATCTCGTGCATTTATTGTAATTTTTGATTAATTTATAAAAGCTGATATTATCAAACCCTTCCACTTTTTCCTTGTAGAACAAAATATTATTGGGTGATCACTGATTACGTTCCATATTTCATCCATCAAGACATTTTGATATGTTCAATCTTCCGTTTAAGAGATATATTAAGATATATTACGAGATATATAAAAAATGACCGTCTACTTCGTTAGAGCTGGATTATCCGTAATCCATAATGTGGTCAATTGAGGCCACTCGGTGGCCTCTGTTCTATCCATT
Organism: Macrobrachium rosenbergii; assembly: GCF_040412425.1. Classification (NCBI taxonomy): domain Eukaryota; kingdom Metazoa; phylum Arthropoda; class Malacostraca; order Decapoda; family Palaemonidae; genus Macrobrachium; species Macrobrachium rosenbergii. The sequence continues at coordinate 67,656,387 of NC_089748.1, forward strand.
GGAGGCCTTAAGGACTAACTTATCCACTGGGTATATTAATAATCAGATTATCTTGCTGAGCCCCGAGCAGCTGTCTTGCCGCGCAATACCGAAATGTTATTGCTACGCAGAGAATATTCGTTGGGGAATTAGTTTATTGATTTAGTATAGTTTTTTTTTTTTTTTTTTATTTTTATTTTTGGTGGCAAGCCTTTGTGCTTGCTGATTGGAAAGTTTTCCCATTTCCTGTAGGCTAAATCTCGAATTTTTACATTTTTATCACTAAAGGTTTGATCTTTCTCTTTTCTTTCTGTCTTTGAAATTATTTCTCATTTCTCGTCTGCTTTTTTACTCCTATTTTCATTTTGTCTGCCAGTAAAACTGTTTCGTGGTCGTGATGTCAATATAAATGATATACATTCTTTGCAAGTTTGCTATTTTCTTAGGAATCAATGGCCGCTTGCAATACATTTTTAATTGCGTTCCTTTGTTGTTCCTCATACGCGAACTTTACATGTAAATGAAAAATCTTAATACAGTTCACTGGAGTATATTTTCAGATTTCATGAACAGATGCTCCAAGACAAGACGACTATTCGGATTTTTGTGTTGACGGATTGATCTAAGAGTGGGGTTGAAGCTTTATCTCAGCTGTGCTCGCTTGAACTGATTAGATTCCCTGCTTGTGATATTTTTCTGTGATTACATAAACGTTAGTAAAAAAAATGAAACAGAATTTTACCTGCACCCATATGCCCTGAAATTAAAGTTCTGTATTTGATTACTCTGATCACATGAACAAATCGGCCCAAGTAATTTCGCGGTACATCACTGAAGGTTTGCTAACTCTTATTACTGACCTTTCCCTGGAACAACGATTTGTTCTTTTTGCATTTATACACAGTACAAAGGAGAAAATCTGAAAAAAAGGGATTCTTAAATATTCAAACAGACGAGTCTCTTTACGTTTAAGAGATGCACTTTTATTTATTGCTACACTTGCTTGCGTTTCATGGTCATAGTACGATGATACTGCATTAATTATAGATTTAAAGAGATGTCTTTAGATCTTAATGCTGGTTGTCTTATGAATCCGGGAAACTTCGAAAAACCATTTCTGTGCTTTTGTTTTCGTGATTGAGGAGCGATCCACAAAACTGAGTAGGTGGAGAAGCTATTGTTTGCAGACCTCTGCGATTTGAGGGGTCCTGAGAATCACCATTCAACGTATGTGTGTCATGAGTGCAAGTGGCAAATGGTGAGGAGTTAACACTTTGCCCAACCCCTTGAGTGCCAATGAACCACTCTTAGTCATACAATAGAGAAGGACGGTATCATGATCACAAGTTAATCCTGCCATATCCATGTAATAATGTGCCTGTGCGCAGACTTAAATTATATGAATACTCACATTCACATGTGTAATAATATACGTGGACATATTCCGATTATTAAAAGTGGAGCTTTTTAACATGAAGATAAATGGTTTTGACATGAGGACTGAAGTTTCTAAATCAGAAAACAGTTATTTCTTTTGAACAGGCAAATGAATATTTTCGATCTATTATAAATACTTCTGTGTGGAAAAGGTCTTCCGATCAGGAAAGTTAGTCATTCTTATCAAGAAGACAGATACTTTTAAAGTGAAAACAGTTACTTTTTAATAGTTTGAGAAATGCTTTTGAAGAAGAGACTGAATGGTTTCGAGCAGAAAAAGAGTTAGCTTAAAGAAGAAAGTTTATTTTTGTGGTCAAGAAAGTCAGCGCTTTTAAGCGATTGCTTTTGGATAAGAGAATGAAGGTATCTGATCAGTATGATTAGTATTTATTTATAAGCTCAAAAATATGTAGCTTTCGGGCGTTTCTCCTCTTGTGTTTCCCAACAATTAATTCGATGTCAGATCCAGTAACCTGCGAATACAAGCAGGTTAATAAGGGGATCTTTCTTGATGAATAGTCTTCGAGTTGTAACCTGACATTTTAAATGTAGGAAAAGACTTCATCTCTCTCTCTCTCTCTCTCTCTATTGATTAGTAAAAAAATTCAAATATTGGTTTTTAGGCGTATGTTTGGAGAATCAAACAAAGAACTGTGAATTTGTTTGCTTGAATATGTGTGTGTATATATATATATATATATATATATATATATATATATATATATATATATGTGTGTATATATATATATATATATATTATATATATATATATATTTTATATATAATCAAACAAGTTCACAGTTCTTTATGTTTGATTCTCCAAAACAAGTTCTAAAAAGCCAATATTAGAATATTTTACTAATCAATAGAGAGAGAGAGAGAGAGAGAGAGAGAGAGAGAGAGAGAGAGAGAGAGAGAGAGAGATGTAGTCTTTTCCTGCATTTAAAATGTCAGGTTACAACTCGATAAACCATAAAAATAAACTTTCTTGTTTAAACTAGCTCATTCTTCTGCTCGAAACCATTCAGTCTCTTCTTCAATAGCATTTCTCAAACTATTAAAAAGTAACTTTTTCCTCTTTAAAAGTATCTTTCTTCTTGATACGAATGACACATATATTTACATATTTATTGTATGTGAAATGCATATATTTATGAAAGATAGTTATGCACATTACGATATTTTAATCTTCTTAGAGAAGTTCACAATATGAACAACTATGTCTAAACGATATTTGAAACCGTTTCGAGAAGTTCATAATATGAACAACTCTGTCTAAACGATATTTGAAACTGTTTAGAGAAGTTCATATTATGAATAGCTACGTCTAAACGATACTTGAAACTGTTTAGAGAAATCCATAATGTGAACAACTATCTAAACGATATTTGAAACTGTTTAGAGAAGTTCATATTATGAACAACTATGTCTAGTTTTAGGTATACAGTGAGGTTAGGAATCGAAAAGTTGCGAGGCTTCTCATGAAAAAGAGAGGACGAGAGACATCACACACTTTTGTGCCTAACTTTTCAGTTAACAAATTTCACGAGCTCTCTTGCATATTTTGCACATGTACAACTGTTTATCTACAAGGAAGCGTAAGGGACACCCATAAAAGTGCAGTTTTCCTATTATGAGAGTTAATCTTTTAAGAAGATGACAAGACATTGGAAAGGAAGGGATTATGTGCAAAAAAATGGCTTTCACACTTTTTCAGATTGGCCCAGAAAAATGAAGTAAAGTCCTTGTTACTTACAGTAAAATATTCAGAAGTGTAGAACTCACTGAAGTTCATTGAGAAATAAGTATGGGATATTCATTTAAGCTTCAAGTAAATCAGTACTGTGAAAAATATGTAACTATGATTGTTTCAGAGTTAACTATAATTTTTTTAGATGATTACGCCTCCTATTATTTACTGTATATTACGTTCTTATGGCATATTTTAAAAACATCTGCTTTTGAAACATGAAAAATTATCACATCGAGTTGTGGCAGTGCCAAAAAAAAAAAAAAAGTTAACGTTGAATTTCTGAAGTCGAAGATGAATTTTGATACCTTGTTGAGTGATAAGACCGAAAGCACAGCCAGACTGTTTCCTGGAAGCCAGGCAGACAGATAACTTATGTCGCAACTTGACTGAAGCCTCTCAAGTTGCAGAGAATATTAAGTTGCATATATCCCTTCCACACAGACCCTCTCCTTTTGAGTGAGGATAAATCGTCTGCTGTCTGGAATTTTTTTCCTCTTAAAAGCTTTTCCTGAGGGTGGTTCTTTTTTCTCTAATGCGGCCTGAAATGATTTGGTGTTATTGTGGGTGTTAATGGAGTATGCAAAGAACTCATTTTGTTCCTCTTGACTTCTTTTATTCTCGCCGTATTGCTTTTGCCTATGGAAAGGGTGGAGTTAGGAGGGTATGTACAGTATATGTATACACATACATACATATGAATACATGCTTGCACGCGCATACACACACACACACGTATATATACACACATACCCTCCTAACTCCACCCTTTCCATAGGTAAAAGCAATACGGCAGTGCTCAAAGGGGGTTCAACATCCAAATGGTGAGCATTCTGTGTAGGCGTCTGAAGCATCTAGTGCTAAGGAAGTTTTCTGAGCAGGGATCGCCCACAATTCAACGGTTAAGTGTGAATGTGGCGGCAGTGGTTACTGTACTTCTTTACTTGGGAGCCGCACCTAATAGGGAAACTGCATTATGACATCATTATATATATATATATATATATATATATATATATATATATATATATAATTACATACTGTATAAACGTATAAATACATACATACATACATACATACATATATATATATATATATATATATATATATATATATATATATAAAGATGTCATAATGCAGTTTCCCTTTCTGGTGTGGCTCCCTATTAAAGAAGTACAGCAATCACTGCCACATTCACACTTAACTGTTGAATTGTGGACGATCCCTGCTCAGAAAACTTCCTTAGCACTAGATGCTTCAGACGCCTACACGGAATGCTTACCACTTGGATGTTGAACCTCCTCTGCGCACTGCACCATTCACTTCATCTTGCACACGTGCTTCTTTCACACCAGCTACCCATTATTTTCCATGTTTTCATCTCGTTTCTCATAAAATTTCCAAATTGTATGTTCTTATCACCAACCTATCGTCATCCATTTTTTCCACATGACCAAACCATTTCAGAATCCTCTGAACCATCCTGTTACGTACATTAACCCTTATACCATTCCTTTTATGCATTTCCGCATTATTCACTCTTTCATTTCTTCTGATATTACAGAAACTATGTAAATACATCCGAAATATTAATTCTCAACTCCTTAAATGAATCTGGGGCCTTTGTTCTCTCATCGTCCCTGAGAACATTCACTGTTCCGCTTTCATAACATTACTCGAGCTGACGTTTTCTCTTGGATTAAAGCCTCTCATGTGTATGTATATATGTATATATATGTGTCTATATATATATATATATATATATATATATATATATATATATATATATATATACATAATGATGTGTATGGATTAAGTGAAAGTTCCATGACTAATTTTCGTGGAGGCTTTTATATTTTAGCCCGAATTATTTCAGGCGCTTATGACCAAAACTGATGCGCTCCGGATCTCATGAATCAGTCAGTGAATCTGTTCCTTGAAAAACAGTTTTATACCGGGCTTCAGTATAACGGTAACCAAGTAACTGATTTAAAGATTATTTTTGTGTGAATGTATGTACGATGTTTACAGATAACTGCACATATTTACTTATATTTGATTACAGTGTGAGTGTGTTCATTTGCAGTTTTGGAGAGA
>NC_089748.1:67666649-67699149 GCF_040412425.1 Macrobrachium rosenbergii
ATATATATATATATATATATATATATATATATATATATATATATATATATATATATATATATATTATTATACACACATATAACTGTATATATATATACATAATTATATATGTATATACATATGTATAATATATAAACAAATAGGTAGAAATATATTGATTTATGTCCAATGTGGCGAGTTTGACTTATTTTACTTATTTGGCATTTAACCATTTTTTTAAGTATTCCCATAAAATAAATTTATTAATGATTTTGTTAAATATTTTCTAGTGTTCCTCACCTGATACATCTCCCTGATGTAAAAATGTCAGTGTTTCGCATTTCCATTCTAAACCTGCTAAGCATTTTCATGTGAAATGTATTGTTATCCATAAATTTTGATGAGGCTTAATTATATATAGTATCTGCAAACGTCAACCAGTCAACACACACACACACACACACACACACGACGCATATATATATATATATATATATATATATATATATATATATATATATATATATATATATATATATATATATATATGTATATATATATGTGTATATTGTGTGTGTGGACTGGTTGATTTGTTTGTAGATGACAGAACACCGACTAGAGATCGGAGAGACTGCAAAAAATCGTGAGAGGGTTGGAAAAATATTCGTAATAGGTGAAAGCTGACAGTAACTGTAAACAAGGGTAAAGGTATAATTGTAAATGGAAATCTGGAAAACGGGGTTTTTACGACGGTGAAAGAATGAAAATGGTTTATACTTATAGGTAGTAGGGAGTAAATATAACTGGTGATGGTTGTATGAGAGAGGACGTGAGTCATTAGAACAGATTAATGAGGGAAGGTAGCAGGGTTGTAGCAAAAGGTTGGGAAGAGACTTGGAATGTCTATGGAAGTGAAGGTAGGAAATTATGAAGGAATAGTTGAACCAAATCTCTATTGAAGTCGAATGTGGATGTAGAATGTGAAGAGAGTAAAAAAAAAAATGCTGAAGTTTTTGAGATAGCATTATGTATACTATTTGGGTTTTAAGAAGAATTGTAAAGGTGAAAAAAGTGGATGTTTATAAAATAACAAAAAAAAATGTTCCGAAGGTTACCACATATGAAAAGATGGATCGGAGTGTTCTGAGATCGTTTGGGCAGGGGGACAGAGTGCTGGCAAGTGTTTAATTTGGAAGTGGTAGGAGGGAGGAGGAGAGGCAAACCTAGAAAGCTCTAGATAGATGAATTGAAAAAGGTACCACAAAAGAAATCATAAACAATATTTGTGTGTGTGTGTATGTGTGCGTGAAAGTTGGAGGCGAATGGCTTGGTTTATATAAGGACTTCGTCCTCCTGCTGATCAGCCCTCTATGTTGTATGAAGCAGTAACATTGTGGAAGTTTTATGCACAGGGGATTCATCCAATTCCACAGTTAAACTATAGATATACAGTGAACTTTGTGTTGGTTGTATGTTGCTGTGGATCCCTCCCCCCTTAGGGGAAAAAAGTTTAATGTTGATGGAGCACAGAAAGAGCGGTTGTAGAAGATGCTGCGATTTTGGTTTTCAGAAACCATTCTGGAACAAAGTAGTTAATTCCATGCTTTGCTCCGCCTTGGCTGTAACCCACCACAGTCTACTAACTGCCAGGTACTAAGTCACGCCTAATGTCAAGAGAGGAACAATGGGATTTAGCAGAGCAATCAGAAGTCGCTCCATTCCCCAAGGGCATTGTGAGCCGTAGCCTTTTTACTGACGCTTTTATTATGTAGTAGCCTTCGTGTGAGCTGATGTGTGTGTTTAATATATAAATATATATACTGTATATATATATACACACACACACACACATATATATATATATATTTATATGTACATACACTCATATACATACATACATACGTACACATAAATATATGTATATATATAATATATATATATATATATATATATATATATATATATATATATATATATATATATATATATATATATATATATAATATATATGTATATATATATATATATATATATATATATATATATATATATATATATATATATATATGTATATATATATATATATATATATATATATATATATATATATATATATATATATATATATATATAATATTAAGTTTCCTGCCTGTATTGGAGTGTACTGCCCTGAGCACCCCATAACAATAACAAGTGGCTTCACTGTCATGGAATTGGCCACCTCCCGCTATTGTTGTATTTCCTGTTTTGGGTCATATCGCCACAAGAGCACTTCAAACAATCTCGGAACAGTGGCCTGTAGGGCAATACATGTGTAGGCTATGTAGATCCATAAGTGCTCTAAAGAATTCGGTCGCTATGTGGAAAGAATATCGCTGCTATTTAAAGAATTCGTTTACTTTTAGTTCAACATTGGAGTCATAAAAGAAACGTCGCTTTGATGTTTACCTATTCTAGTGTACTTTGTCTCTATGCCTTTGTGTTAACGGACTGGCTAACACCTCCGCCCCTCCCCGATCTCCCGTGCGCTCATGCGTGATGGGCTATTGGTAAGGGCGTGCCCTCTCGAACCTCTCGTATATCAGGTAAATATTGCCATAATTAATGCAACACTTTTTAAGGGGAATTTTTTACAAAGGCAACGAAAACATCAGGGAGAAGCAAGTAAAGGAAAACAACATTATGTTTTTGAAAAACATTTCAAAATCGTGTTTATTCACGACTGGGTTTCGCATTTTCTGCTTCACTGAACTGAGTGTTTTGTGCTTTCATGCTGTAAGTTTTATCCATTTTAGCGGTATAGTTTCATTACAATGCTGTATTTGCATCTTGATATACAGATTTTGCATGCACCATATAGCATGGGACAACGAAAGCTACAACTTTAATTTCAGGCTTGCTTGTTATAAAGTTTTACATTATAGAAAGGCAAACTTATGACAGATGTAAGAAATTAGAATATAGGAAAAACTAGATGATAAGTAAAAACCCAACGAAAATAATTGTTTAGCAATACATTAAATTGCTAAACCTTTGGCTATAATGATTTTTACAAAGTTGTAAAACCCGCTGGATATATGAGTACACAATAAAGGTGAAATTTTGTTTTGGCAATATTGAAAGGATTCCCAAAGTATTTATGGTGATAACTACCACGTTATATATCTTGAATGATAAAATAAACCTTGTTCTCATTGTTTGCGTTGAAAGCATATGAATCGTCAAGACATCGAGGTTTTATGTTATGGTAGACGCACGCGCTATAACGTCGTAATAATAAAAAGTCCATCCTTTTCCGAGTCTCAGGTGATGGCATTGCCCATGTAACGGCCTCGGGTCTGCCCAGATTCTTTTACCTGTTCTCGGGCGCTGTATCTGTTCAGAATTATTTTTCGGGGATAATTCTGGTTTCTGGAAAAATACGAGTATTGTATTGATAGTGCTTTCTGCATGTGGGTTTTAAACTTTTTCGTTTTCGCTCTTCTAGTGAATCCGCAGATCGGTAAAACTCTGAAAACCAACGGCTACTTTTTAAGAAATAATATATCATATAATACATTACTGAATAACTACTGTTAAATAAATTACCAGGATTCTAAATGTTTATACATATCAATGCCATCATGTGTTTCAACAAATTTTTTCAGATTGCAAAAGGAATTTATAATGGCTATGTACTTTTTCAATTTTAAATATTTCTTTTAGAAGGTGGTGTGGCTCCTGAGAAAATACAAAATAACCGTCACTTCCACGATTACACTTTAACTTGTAAATCTTGTATGAACCCCCTGTGCAGAAATCTCCACATCACACCTACACTGAAAGCTCACCAGCAGTGCGCCATTCCCCCACGCCATCTTTGTTTCATCTTGAATGCACAATCTCGCTTCTGGATGTTGGCGCCCATCGTTTTTAATAAGTCTCACTCATTCTGTTCAACCCTTTGAAGTATTGCTTTCCTCCTTATTCCTCACATTTCGAAATTATTTACTCTCACCAAACTATTATCCTGCATTCTTTCTACATGACCAAGTCATCTCCAAACAAGGTGATCCATATATATATCTACATTTCTCATCTTATCTGTTGTTCTTATGTGACATATACTACACAGACAGTTCTTCTCTTCAGGTTTCACTTTCTTTTTTCATTCACATTAAACATTAGCCCTTCACTTCCATAGAGGATGACAATTTCAACAATTCCTCTTATCATAAGTTCCAATCGTGGATTCCATAGACAAGTCAAGTTTTTCTCCTAGTGTTTTGCAGACATGTAACTACCTTCCTTGCTGCACCTATTCTGCTATTCACATCTGTCATCTTACCATCACCAGAAGCATTTTCTCCCAAGTACCTATACAACTTGACTTCTTCCGTTAATCCAAGAACCATATTGCTATTCATTGCTTCATCTTCCTGTTTGACATTTACCCCCATAAACTTACTCTCATTCACACTTACTCTCGACCTAATACTTTTGCAAATACTTTCAGAAGGTTTTAATACTCTTTGCAGTATTGCATCATCCACAAACACTATCATTCCATATTCCACATTCCATTCGCAGCCTATCTTCGTATCTCTTAACTTTGTTTCTACATCTACTGTTCTTTCACCCACTTTATATACCACTCCATCTGCAAAGATCTTAACAGCTGTGGAAATGTAATACTCCGTTGTCTATGCCATATTTTACACCTGACAAGTTACTTTCCCACCTACAAACTCAAACACGTTCATTGCTTACTTCATAAAAATATTGCCCATGGCAGCTTATCTGTCGTACATCCTCAGCTCCCTCATTGCCAATTATGACATACGCGTTTCTAGGGCCATATATCAACATACAGCTATTCCCCATTGCTTTCAAACTTCTTGCATGTCTAAACCCAGTGTTCCTCCTCTATCAATCCATCTGTCACCTGTCTTACTTTCTTAATCAAAATTATACTGTACCATCTATACCCTTATTCAGACGTAAAATCGTCCATCATGTCCATTCCTTTTAAATGTTTCCCTTGTCCAGACATATTACTCACCCTGAGCAGACACTGTCACACCTGCCACCGTAACATAGCATCTCACTTGTAATCCCATTAATTCTTCTTGTCTTTCTGTTTTTAACCTCTTGAATTCCCTTCTTATGTTCTCAACGCTAACATATATAAACATTCTTAAAATTGCACGAATTCCTTCTACTCAAGCATTCCTTTTACTCAAGCCCTGTTTCTATCCTATATTTTGCTTTAAGCATATCGCAAGAATACTAGAATTAAGTGTGCCTATGGAGATATGCCCTCTTCAGAGAGCATATCTCCATAGGAATATTTTCTTCCGAGAGCCATTTGTAACATAGCTTTTCTCGTATTTATTTCCTAAAGTACAATTTCTTACTCCCCCTTAATTTAATTTTTCATTAAATTTATTATATCTCAATCTTACCAGCCAATGTATCCTCCTGTGATCTTGCTGTTGCACCTCAGACTTTTTTCCTTCAATAAATGTCTCATATCCTCATCCCACTGTTTACTGCTTCTATTCCTTCTTTCCATCCTCCTTAAAACACAAGGATCCCAAATGAAAGTGACCCTATCCTAGAATTTTGCACACGCTTCATGTACTCATGCCAATTCTGCTTCCGTAACCCTAGCCATTTTTCATAAGTCTTCTCCTTCATGCCTTCTCACTTAAATTCTGTTACAGTTACATTTTTGCACCGAGTTTACCTTTCAGCTACGAAATTAATGGTGGGCCCCTGTGTTAGTGAAACTTCCACAGTAGTCCAAGGCTACCTTTTACTTGATCTGTGCGATCTACGTGTGATGTTTATGACGTCACACAAAGCAATGATATCACCTTCTCTTAATTCTTTCGTTAGTCTGAGTTCCAAAACAAATATATATTCTCCATGCAAAATAATTTTCTAGTAACGTGACTTCTTCATGTATTCAGATACTTATACACCGTAATCTGTCCTCTCCCAGTCTACCTATCTGATTAACCAGCTCGAAGCACACTGATCAGTCTTTTTGTTTGTGCTCAGATATTTCATTCTTTTAACAAATTTTGCTGTACATCTGAAAAATAAAACGAAACTTTGCCACGCTGTCGTACGACAATGGAAGGAGGTTAATCAGGATTTCTCTTCAACGAAATGATGTGTAATATAGTTTTAAAGATTTGATATTTTGACAAGCATTCTGCCAAAACATGTCTCTCGTTTTATATTTTTCCCGTTTAATCAACTACCTGAACAGACTGGGGTGGCATTTTGAGTGATTCTCTCTCTCATTCTCTCTCTCTCTCTCTCTCTCTCTCTCTCTCTCTCTCTCTCTCTGTGTTTTTTTATTTTATGATTTTCAAAAATTCGTGTGAATTGAAATTGTGAGAATTCTAGAGTGAGATAACGTTTTTAGCGATCTTTCAGTTTTATTTAAATAAAATCTTTTGTATATATGTACATACATACATACATACATACATATATATATATGTATATATATATATGTATATATAAGGTGGTTTCATAAGGCTTACGTATGAATTGTAATGGACTATCAATTTTTTTTTAATCGAATTTTAATCTTCATGTAATTATAAATGCATACATAACTATTCAAGTACTAGGATCAATATTTTTTCGAGCATCAAACCGAAAGGGGGTGGGTCCTAGCAAAAGAAAAGACAACGATTATCGCCACATTCGCACCTAAACTGGTGAATCATGAATGAGCCCCTTTGTAGAGAACTTCCACAGAACTGTCCGCTTCACACACTTATCTTGTAAGCAGACTCTCGTTTCCTAGGTATTTATGGTCCTCCTTTCCAGTAGTTCTTTCACAATGTTCGTCTATCCCTTTCGAGGCCTTCCTCTTCTCCTCCCTGCCAACACTTCCGACTAGTATACTCTTTTTACCAGCTTATCTTCGTTCATTCTTTCCACATGGCCACACTATCTCCAAACCCTGAAAGATTCTGTCACCCGTGTTAAACCTTTTATCACTGCTACGATTCTCCAAATCTATTACTCTTTCAGTTCCTCGTATAACATAAATACCACGTCAACAATTTATCTTTGCAGCTTCCTCCTGCTTTCTATCAATTTACATTCTACATCCACTTCACTCCTATAGAAGAGAGTTGGTTCAACAATCTCTTCAGCCATTCCAACCTTGGTTTCCAGAGACATTGCAGGTATCCTATCAATCTTATGCACACTTGCTATTACTTTCTTGCATCACCTGTCTCGGATTTACCTCTTCTTGTGTCTCACAGTTTAGCCGAAATATTAACTCTGTTGTTACCATTCATTGCTCGTTCTTCTTTGTTACCGTTTACCCTCTTAGCCTTCCTTACTTTTGATCACGTTTGCTCTTAACTTTCTCCTCTTATAAACATTTGCAGACTTTTACTAATCTCTCTGATTTCTCTTCACTATCCCCAATCAGTACTGTGTCGCCTGCAAATATCAACCATTCCTCGTTTCAGTCATGACCCATCTTATCCCACAACTTAGCACTTATATCTGTACATATGTATACCTGTGTATTTATAATCATACACACATTTATGTGTATGTATATATATAATATATATATATGTATGTATATCTGAATACTCAGCTAAGGCAAGGGGAAAATAGAAGGAAGAAATACCAAGCTCTTTCGTATTATTTCCAATAGGTTTTTTTCTAAGTACATGTTACCTTAAAAATCTGTTGACAGCAACACGATAGCACTTGGTAGCTCTTTCTTTTATTTTTTTTTGTTGCATTAGCTGAATATTTCGTCACACACCATTAAGTGACATATAAGCATGTATGAGTACACACACATACATATATATATACACACACACGAATATTAGTCCACAAACATCGTTTGATGTCCAGTTCACTACATCTTAGAAATAACATACACCCAAGGGAAATTATAAATGGTAAGTGCCTGCGGCGGACGAAACACTTACTTATAATTCCTCTTGGGTGTAAGTTATTCCCAAGGTATATAAAACGATATTAGTGACTTAATATTAGGATATATATATATATATATGTATGTATGTATGTATGTATATATATAAATATATATAAATTTTAATCTCTAATTTTGGATCAAAAACAAATTTACCTTTCAATTACTACCACCTTTGTTTGTTCTTTATCTTTCATTTTGAATAACAATTCAGAAGTTGACTGCTTTTACTCGGTAAGTATTGAAAATGTAACGTGACCAAGATTAAGTTTACGAGATGCCCTAGAGCAAGAGCCTGTGCCAGCATGAGGCTGGCTTGATCTAAAACGAACGACCGAGATTAAGCTACAGTTGCAACATACAGTATTAACCAAGAACAGTAATTGGCAACCAAGTCCTAACACTAATTGGAGTTATTAACAGTGGAGAGCTGTGGTATCCTTTGAAATGCAGTGAACGTAGAATGTCTCCATAGAGAATTTACTGAATGAAGCAGATTTATAAATAACACACGCCCGTGCAGTTTTGCTCACTTTTACACGGGCTAAGTCTAATGCTGCCAGGAGTCTCCATCGGAACGGACATCACGGCAGTGGATTCTAATGGAACTTTATAGGCATACTGATAGGGAGAGCAAGAAACACTGGGCATAAATCCTGACCGTTTTTCCCTTTACTTTTCTGAGACATATTCAAGAGGACTTACACATAGTGGCAGAAATTTAAGCATGAATGCCACAGCGACAGTGCATAAACAAACAGAGAGGTTGGAAAAGAAATATTCACACCTGAAAAGTGGGAAAAAGAGGGTGAAGCGGTAAATTCTGTATTTACAGGCATGATATTCTTTCTGCGGTAGGGCTCACACTTTTGCTCTTGTCCATGTCCAATACCTATCGTAAAATCTATACATTCTTCATATAGTTTTGAAATAAATGGATCGAGACTGTATATTCCTTCGCTGATATTCATATTCTTTCAAGAGATTTCTATCTCAGAATTGGACTCGATGATATTTCCCCCTAACATGGTATTAGAGTAAACGATCTTTTTTTTCCAGTTGATTGAAAGATTATTTTCACTAACATGAGCGAAAATTGCAGTGTTCACCTGTACCTGTCTTACTTGTTGTTTCTACTTTTCTATTTTATTTTCAAATATATATATATATATATATATATATATATATATATATATATATATATATATATATATATATATATATATATATATATATATATATATATATATATATATATATATATATATATATATATATATATATATATTATATATATATATATGTATTATATATATAATATATATTTATATATATGTATGTATATATATAATGTGAAAATGAATAGGAAAGCAGAAAAAAATTCATAAGACATACACAGGTGAACATTGCAATTTTCGCTCACGTTAGTGAAAACAATCTTTAAGTCAACTGGACAGGGTAAAAAAAAAAAGATAGTTTACTCCAAAATATACTGGGAAGAAACATCATCGAGTCTATTTTTATGAAAGAAAAAGCTTATAAGAATATGAGTATCAGCGAAGGAATGTATAGACTCGATCCATTAATTTTAAAAGTAATATGTAAAACGTATAGAATTTAAGGAGTATGTATATATATATATATATATATATATATATATATATATATATATATATATATATATATATATATATATATATATATATATATATATATATATACATATATACATATAATGTCGTCGTGCAAACAGTGAGCATTAGTGCTTGATGAGGTCTTGTATAATAAATATGCATGGAACCAAGATGAGTTACAGGCCAAGCCCGATTTCGGCCTACAATCTAAACAATTAACCCCTATTTTTCTTCTCCACGTAATATTAGTTTCTCGTATGTCATACATTTTGTATGATCAAATAACGCTTTATTACGCAAGTTTCGACCGTAGGCTCCATTTTTTCCCCTTTCCTTTGTATACCCATTTCCTCAGACCTGTGCTTCATTCTGGAACTTTCGTCCTCATTACGCGAAATAGCTGTTTCCAAGCGAGTGTTACGTTCCCTTGATTTCTTTTCTTTTCAAAATTCGCTCGCTCTCTCCGCGACTTTTTTAAAGGTAGCGCTTCAAAGTTTTGAGAGACGGACTCTGGAAAGCCACTTATTATTCTGAGCATAAATACATCTTATAAAACTTCGTCACTTTAAAGGGCATTGTAGAAGTCTCGGCGATGCTGCAGGGAAGCGATAATGAATGTGATTCCCTTCTCGGGAGTATAAATTCCGTCTGGGGCATGAGCCCGCCAAGATCCCCTTCAGAGTGGGAGAACTTACCTTCACACAGAGAGAGAGAGAGAGAGAGAGAGAGAGAGAGAGAGAGGAGAGGGGGGGAAGCAAACTTTGATCATGATATCTCTCGGAGGAAACTTGATAGAAAAAAATAAGTTCTGTCGGTTAAGTTCTGAATTTATTTATTTTTTTCTGTTTTCATAAGGTGTTTACTGGATACTTTTATGTTTCACAGAATTGTTATTAATTCCACATGCTCTTCGTCAGCATATAAACCATAGTGTTTATTGATCACATTTGCAAAAACAAGATATATCTCATATTAAAGTTGTATGATATTTTTATTTTCTTAAACTTTTACCAGACATCCCATTTCGTAGTAATATATCTTTTTAGATATTCTGTCTTTAATCTCTCTCTCTCTCTCTCTCTCTCTCTCTCTCTCTCTCTCTCTCTCTCTCTCTCTCTCTCTGGTTGTATACATTAAGAGTAATTTTTTGAATAAATAGCAAGCAGTGTTATGAAATAAGGAATTTTTCCGTCTTTTGAAGCTATTTTTTTTTATTTACTATTTTTTGACATGTTATTTACTGAACTGTTGGATTCTAAAAAAGAAAATTAGTCTCTACAGTATCTTTTAAGTCATCTTTCCTTCTAAACTTGAAGCGGTCCCGAAAACATATTAATACTTTGTCCAGGAAATAAGGAAATATTGTAAATACTGACACATGTAAGATTCACTGAAGAATGTTTCACCGAACACAGGAGACTTGATGTTGCACTTTTCAATACTTTGGTGGTGATACCATCGCTTTCGACATTTTCCGTGTGAAAATAAACCATCCTCGGATTACTCTATACGTCGATTGCCTCTTTCTTTCATTTGGAAAGGTTTGAGGTCGCCCTGCCTCCATTTTCCCATAAAAATCTAATCTTAATATCTCCAGAAGCGCGTCTATCTTGTCCCTTGGTGTTGGGTCCCAAAATTTGTCCTTCTCCCCATCCTTTTAGTTTTCTGTTAAAGAAAACTATTGAGATGGCTATTTGTCTGTCCGCCCCCAGATCTTAAAAACTACTGAGGCTAGAGAGCTGCAAATTGATGATCATCCACCTTCTCATCATCAAACGTACCAAACTGCAGCCTTCTAACCTCAGTAGTTTTTATTTTATTGAAGGTTAAAGTTAGCCATGATCGTGCTTCTGGCACCGCTATAGGTGCCAGTAACACAGGCCACCACAGGGCCGTGTCTGAAAGTTTCATGGGGCGCGGCTGAGAGTTTCATGGGCCATGGCCAAGAGTTTCATACAGCATTATACGCTGTACAGAAAACTCGACTGCCCTGAAGAAACTCCGGTGCATTTTTCACTTGTTTTAGTTGTGGTTCCACAAGGCTTAGTCTGAATAAGGACGGGTAAGATAAGAGAGACTGAAATCTATACCAGGTACGACGTTGCCATTTTCAAAATACTCTGGAAGTAAATTGCAACTGATTTATATTCCTTACCCAACGCAATGTGTCCCTTGCAGAGATCCCTTTATAAGTGAAATGCCATTCGTTTCCATTTTTGCTCTTTCACTTTTTTCTTTGTATATCCTTCAGATGCTGTTGCATTTGCATTCTGTGTAGAAAGTGTAACATAAAGGATTCGAGTGGAAATAAAAAGCTAAGTAAAATTTAAATAATATTTGCAAGAGAATTTCAGGCAGCCTCCTGAAATTTATCATTTCATAGTTTTAGTCCTGTTTTATATATATATATATATATATATATATATATATATATATATATATATATATATATATATATATATATATATATATATATATATATATATATATATGACTATTTATCACATCACCGTGATTCATATGCAATCAGAAAGCTACAAACGTCCTTTAATATCCAATTCGCTCTACCTCGAAATAATATATTTTTCATATGTTACCGAAGGGGAATTTTTAGTTGATAATAAGTCCACCGTCCCGTGGGACTGGGTTAGTGACGGACGTAGTCTCAGGAGTCCTCTCGTCCGTCGCTGGTCTCGACCCTCACGGGACGGGTGGACTTATTATCAACTAAAATTTCCCCTTCGGTAACATATATCAGAAAGCTACAAACGTCCTTTAATATCCAATTCGCTCTACCTCGGAAATAATATATTTTCATATATGTTACCGAAGGGAATTTTTAGTTGATAATAAGTCCACCGTCCCGTGGGGTCGAACCAGCGACGGACGAGGACTCAGGGACTACAGGGACGCACTAACCCATTCGGCCACAAGAGAGTTTTATAAGTGAATATCGCCTCCTATCAACTCACCCGTCGAACTCAGGTGTTTTGCATTGGGAGACGATATTCACCCACCTCTGCCATGTTGACCGTGTAGTGCGTTTGTCGCACGTAGCCATATTATGACTATTTATCACATTGCCGTGATTCATATACAATCAGAAAGCTACAAACGTCCTTTAATATCCAATTCGCTCTACCTCGGAAATAATATATTTTCATATATGTTCGACCCCACGGGACGGTGGACTTATTATCAACTAAAAAATTCCCCTTCGGTAACATATATGAAAATATATTATTTCCGAGGTAGAGCGAATTGGATATTAAATGACGTTTGTAGCTTTTTGATTGTATATGAATCACGGTGATGTGATAAATAGTTATATATATATATATATATATATATATATATATATATATATATTATATATATATATATATATATATATTATATATATATATATATATATATATATATATATATATATATATATATATATATATATATATATTTCATATGATATTTCTATACGTTCAAATAGTAAGCAACGAAAAACCCATTGATATCCAATATACATTCGCACAAAAGGAATTATGTATGATAAATACCCTTACCATGACCAGGATTCAAACTGGTGCCTTTGCGGGTTGGTTCGTGGGTGACATTTGACTTAGAAACTCATTCAACAGAAGAGATAAGATTTGATTTCGACTATCTTGTACAAATTCCTGTTTAATTCAATTTTGCCCCTGGCTGCACCCACTTTTAACCTTTTTCTTTACCCCCTTCCCGCTTCATGTCTTCCGGCTTGCTTTCCTACCACTCCAACTCCCTCTTTTCACTGTCTTCAGCGCTTAAAGGCTGAAAGTGCCCCTTCAGTGCTTGGCTTTATAGCCATGTTTTCATATATCACCCAAGTTCCTCGCTGGGTTAGCGGGTTCCGTTCTCAGCTACCACTCTGATAGTCGCGAGTTCGAATCTCCGACCGGCCAGTGAAGAACAAGAGGAATTTGTTTCTGGTGATAGAAATTCATTTCTCGCTATAATGTGGTTCGGATTCCACAATAAGCTGTAGGTCCCGTTGCTAGGTAACCAATTTGTTCTTAGCCACGTAAAAGTAAATCTAATCCTTCGGGCCAGCCCTAGGAGAGCTGTTAATCAGCTCAGTGGTCTGGTTAAACTAAGATATACTTAATTTCTCATATATCACCCTGCCTAATTTTTAGGACGTTAACCTCAGAATCGAAATGAATCCATCTTGGCAAAGATTACCTAGTGTTGTGTGTGTAACAAGTGATAAAAATGTAAATATGATAATATAGCACTACTGCTAATTTTACATATGATATTTTCATAGCTTCAAATTAATCTGTTTTCACAAGTAGCTGTGGAATACTGCAAGGTCACTTAGAACCTGCCACAACCAGTAGCAACTTCTGCTTTAGTCTGTTGTCTTTTTTTTTTTTAGTGAAAGAATTGTGACATTGAACTTGAGATTAAATTATCTTCTAATCGATTGTAAACTAACAAATGTGAATTCTGCATCATATAAAATTTACATGAATTGGCTAAGAGATCACCTCATTCGCACAAGTCTATGCAATTATGAAAATGGTGTCCATCTTGAAAATTGTGGTAATCTTGAATCATCAAGGACTTACATCCATCAGTGATGAAACAGTTGAGCTGAATGCCATTTTGAATAAGGCCATGGCAGCCATTTTCAAAATGGCTGCCATGAGCAAAATTCCGAAAATTTTTAGTGGGTTTTTATTAGACAAAATTTTTAGCACCTTTGACTAGAAGTATAACAGATTCAGTATTCTTATCACAATATGCAAAACTCAATTGCTTGTTTCAGCAAAGTTGCCCACTCTGATTATGTTCTTTAAAAAGTTGCTCTTGTGGATCACTGTTTCATTTTGAATTTATTTGCGGCTGCCTTTAATTCGTTTGAGAGTTCATTTATTATTAGATTTTGTAATCGATGTGCAGTGTCATTGTTTATCAAAACTTTGTTTAAGCTATAGCTGTGGTTAGGTGTCAATGATTTTAATCTTAACTTAGATACAGATATTTGGCCAAAAGAGTATACGCCATAGATGAAAGCCATGACGGAAAAAACATAGTGCTGAATCACAGATCACACCCTATCCCGGTGTAAATCGCTTTTATCTGTTACATATATCCATATATTTTCTGTAAAGACCTGAAATCGGCTAAAAATGGTTTAAAAGCTTAGTGTTATTACTTTAGATAACAATATAGTAGGCCTTGAATCCCGTTCTATATCACCGAGATTCCTCCCCTTCTCTCTCTCTCTCTCTCTCTCTCTCTCTCTCTCTCACTGAACGAGCTATTAAAAAGTAATAACAGGGTTTCGCATGACCGTGAACCAGCGGAAAAAATGGCCGGTGGTTACTTCATATCCGCACACAATAAATTTACTCAAGTGCTTTTTATTACGTTTGCGTCCTTCAGTTTTATTTATGCATATATATATATATATATATATATATATATATATATATATATATATATATATATATATATATATATATATATATATATATATATATATTGTATATATAGTATATATATAATATATATATATATATATGTATATATATATATATATATATATATATATATATATATATATATATATATATATATTATATGCTATCTTCTGTGTGTGCCCTTGATTAAATATTTCTGTGTAGTTACTCAAAGTGAACCTTTAAATATAATGGATGTTCTGGATGTTTTCCGCAGTTATCGACCTTGAAAGGAACTTGTTTAGTATCTTCTCTCGACCTTCCCTTTTTAGGGAAAACGACTTACTATTAAGTCACAAATACCCCTCAATATCGGAATCACTGATTCTTGACAATAACTTACACCCATAGGGAATTACATATGGCATTTGTCCCTTGGGTTCGATACAGATTATATACATATATATATTATATATGTATATATATAATATATATAGATAAACACACACACACACATATATATATATATATATATATATATATATACATACAAATAAATAAATATATATATACAGAGAGAGAGAGAGAGAGAGAGAGAGAGAGAGAGAGAGAGAGAGAGAGAGAGAGAGAGAGAGCTTTTGTAAGTTTTTTAGCTGAGGGAATTATTCATCTGAAGTGAATGTAACCGTTAAAAAATAACTTTACAAAGTCATTATTCAATTCAGTACGAAGTCTCATTGAGAGGTGGAAGAAATTGACGTCCATCAAACTGACTTATATTCCACCGTCTGTCTCACTTAACCATCATTTCTTTGTAGAAGACGCTTGATAAAACTTCTCGTTGTCGAAGTCCTTTTGTCGTCTCTGCTTAGTGCCTGGTGTGAGGTGCTCTCTCTCTCTCTCTCTCTCTCTCTCAACTTTGTGGTTTGTTTATTTTTATTGCACTTTAGCTATTACTTTATGAAGCTATTGGGAGTTGCACATTGCATGAGAGAGAGAGAGAGAGAGAGAGAGGGGAGGGTATAAAATTTTTTCTACATAAAAATTTTATCTTTCCCGGCCTTATAGACATGCTTCAGTACGATACTCGCAATGGAGCTGACGATGTGTCTTCTAATGAGTGTCTTTCATCTATGTTGGGTCAAAGTTTTGACCTAAAATTGAAAGTACGTGCCAGCAGAACGTGTGATATGAAAACATTTAACTTAGAATGGGAGATTTGGATATGCTTGACTACGATCGTAATAACATGGCCTGCTTCCCCTGATAATTGTTATGTCAAGCTAATTTGCGTCATTCAGCAACTAGGTCCTGTATTTAGTTACACTGCTTTAAACAGAATCACAGTGACATTCCATGATAGGAACATAGTTGTACGGAGTTTTGATGGGTGCATATTTTCTTTTTTACTGTCTCGAAACTTAAGGTATAACACTCATTGAATATGGAAACATTAAGAATTCCCATTCTGATATTATTACGGTGACGTCATTGTGCTGGATATCTTATAATGTATCGAATGTTCGTCCTAGGTCATATTATAAATTGTACCTCTAAAATTGCCATACCGCAATTGAAACCCAGTCCAAGATATATGCAGCCCAGGCGTTAACCTAGCGACCTTCCTAATGGCAAGCTTGGCTTAGAGTTGAAGTGGTTGGCCAGGGAGTAATTTAGATATTACGGGATTTGCTGAAGTGAGCTGTAGGATATTCAGGCTGCTTGGAATGCAGGGGTCTAAGGTAACCGGAGTAAAATCAAAATTGCCCATGCAGTTCCAGGAAAGAATTTGCAAGTTTGATATATGTCGTGATACATGAAGTAAGTAAAGAATCTGTTTTTTTAACTGGTGTGCAGAAAAAGCACTTTTGTTAGTATTATAATCGCTTTTGTTTGGATGCGTTTTGTTGACCTCTATGCAAGGAGTTCAAGTTGGATATGGAGGATATGTGAGTATAAATACATTATATACAGTATATACATTATAATTTTCAAAAGATAGAGAGAAGGTACCTCTTCATGATTCACATCTACATTCATCCATTACTAGTGACCAGGGCACAGGGGTCTATTTAAAGGTTCTTGTTATAACACTTAAAAGTTTTCGTAAACTTTTTGGAAAATCACTGATAAAATTTCTGGGGTAATCTCATTACAAGTCACTCATTCTGGACTAATATTTTCCCTTTTAACACAGTAATCGTCAATCGCTCGTTATTCACCACTTTTTAAAAGCACCGGAATTTTTTTTTTTCTAAAAAATGGAATATAGTGAGGAAGAATAGGAAGCCAGTGCAGAATGTAGAGAACTTGTCTAGCGGCGTTTTGTTACCAAAGCGGTTTGGTTAGTTTTCTATGGCATCATCCTGTTTCTAATAATTTAGTATACACTGCTTAGTAGTTTGCATTTATACTCAAATGTGCTCATACCTTCTCCTTTATGCAATAAAATGCCGGTTGGATATTGGTTAAATGCGTCCCAGTCCCAGTGTTGCTAATTAATGTAATCTCATAGTTCTTTTACTCTTGAGATTGTGGTATCCTTTCGACAGATTATTATTATTTTTGTCGTTATTATTGTTTTCATTGTTTTTATAAAGGATAACTAGTCCAGGGTTATTTTCAAAAGTGGGGTGAAAGTTTTACCATAAACAAAAGTGGTTGGACAATCAAATAGGAGATAAATAAAGAGAAATGGAAAGGGTGATACTCTTGGCTTTATGTAAGAAACGGTAGCTAGAGCACACCATCGAGATAAGTTAGAAAGGTAGGTACCATCATTAATTGCATGGGGTTAGACCACATTTTAAGGGTGCATATTCCATGTATGATTATAAGGGTAAATCCCTTGCGTTAGACCATTTAAAAATACTGCAAGTTTTTTTTTTATGCCCAGTGGTACTTTTATAGTTTAACATCCCATTTTTCTTGATTATTGTGGCTGTATGCTTTTTTGTATTAAGAATCTTGTCCCAAGTGTATTTATTTATTTTAACTTTGCTATCAAGATTTTTATTCGGATTTATCATAGCAAAACTCATCACTTGCGTGAAAAAAATACCCCGCATAGCACATTATTGTTTGTAACATTTTTGTTTCGAAACAGTAGTGATGAATTATAAAAAAATGAAAGGTCTTTATTTATATGTAGAGTAAGTTTTACTTTGCTTATTTTTGATAAAGGCCGACGGTGACCAAACTTCTTACAGAAATTTGGAGAAATATTCAGAATCAGTGTCTAAGTAAAGTTAATCATTACAGTTTGTTTTAATTTTAGTTCCTACCCATTTGGCTACCCTCCCTGACTTGGTGCAGATCACTCTTAAGGCTACCATAAAATCAGTATCCCGCTTTTGGGGCGAGAGTGTATGCACGATTAGCATCCTTTGCCTGATTTACTGTATTGTGGTCTAAACAAACTACAGTATCGCTAGTAAAGATTAAAAATGGCGATGCTCTCCGAACACAACTCTGTGGAACACCTGACGAGATAGGTCTGCTCTCATGAAAAGCATTTCAATGGTCTTTCAGGTGCTGGTTGCATAATAAGAATATATATTCGACCTGCTAATAAGTTAAATGAAATTTTCTGCGAATGCCGGAATTTTCTCCAAACAAAAGTCAGTCATTAACATTTTCATAAAATTTTAGAACTAAATTTTTAATATTTCCTGAAATGTGTGTGAATTTATTTTCTTTCTAGAATACGTTCTTCTGTAATACTAACGTCGACAAAAGGCGAATCGTTTGTTTTACACTGAATGTATCGCCTTCTGGAAATTTTCTGATTTTTTATGAAAAAGGGAAAGAAGAACGAACATAAAATAAAAAAAAAAGAAAAAATCTTGGTACAGAGGACGAAAAAATTACGGACCGATGAAATTGTAGGAGTTGGGAAAAATATGAGGGAAAACGCAGGTGAGGTGTGAGTAGCAGCTCTGTGAGGAAATGAGACCAACGCAGGGACTAAAAATAGGGTTATGAGGAAAGACGTTTTCCTGACTTTTCTGTGTTGATATTGGTAAGTCTCCAAGTTGGCCTGACACTGACATTTGACCTCACCTCAAGAAAGGAGGAAGAGGATCCGAAGAGAGAGAGAGAGAGAGAGAGAGAGAGAAGGAATAGTACGGATTGGGAGTTGGGGAATAATGCTTTATGAAGAAATGAAGCAAAAACAATAAAACGTGAGAGAGAGAGATAGGGGAAGATAATACAAATGTGGAGTACCGTAACCTAATTTTGTGAGAGAGAGAGAGAGAGAGAGAGAGAGAGAGAGAGAGAGAGAGAGAGAGAGAGAGAGTGAGTAACCAGGTAAGGGAAAAGGTTCGATACGGAGAAGGACTCATGCGGAGCTTACGTTAAAGTTCGAAGTTCAGCATCATACTTAGAAATGATTTTCCCACTTTCAGCTCTGTAATGTAAAGAGCTGGGTATGTTCTAGAAAGTCAGTATAAGACAATCCAAGTTTTCCGTTACTGCAGTCATAATGAATTAACCTTATTATAGAGGGGAAGGTTCCCGGTTTATGAAATTATTCATGATAATTAGGTTCATTTGTATTTTTCGACTTGGGATAAAGTTGAGAAGAAGAATAATTAGTATGCTCATATCACAAATATGGTGAATAAAAAGCGGTATAATTTTTACCAGTTATAACTTAAACATGCGAGTTTTAACTAAACAGTTTTATAAATTTTTTGTCCGATATGCACCAATGAAAATGTGGAAAGGCAGGTGAGAAGTGGATTCATAGTAATTTTGAATCTTTATCAACAAAATGGAGGAGTAGAAAAAATTGAGACGCTGGCAGCGGGTCTAGGTTAAGGATACAGAGGGCATCTCAAGTAAATATCGCTGAAAATTTATGAAGAGGAAGATATTACCTACGCGATGTATGGAAATGGCTTGACAGTGACATCCAAGGAGAGATGCAAGTGGTTAGTAGAAAATAACTTCTTCTTAAACAGAGCAATGAATAAGAATTAAATTTTGTCTTTCACAGAAGAGAACATTGATTGCAATATCCATGTACTTCCAGCTCTTCATGTGTCTGGTGGGTCAACTTTCGTTAGGATCATATTTTTCTTTTGGTTACCCAGTTTTATATAATATATATAGTCTTACAGCCATTCATCATAAGAAGTTTGCCAGTAATGTCGCAGAATCACTGAATACTCAAGACAGTTATCAGCTTGCAGTTCCCTTTGGTTTTATATCCGCAGATTCTTGTTTTATTTATTTTTCTTAATTACCAATATTTGTTGGAGTTACAATGCGCCATGCCTTGATAGAATGAGATGAAATGGACCAGCTGACAGACAACATGTTTAATTAAAGCCTTAATGAAATGGATGTTCGATCATATTAACTGTGGAGAGCGCCGATGGATCAATGTAAATTACATTTTCCATTAAGAATGACAGGTGTTATGTCAGGATGGCTGACTGAGACGGACATAAATAAAATCGAGATGATAATATAAATGAAGCTGTTAGTACAATTGAATTTAATTGCAGTTTTCTAATGTCAGAAAGAAAGAAAGGTCAAACAATTTACAGCTTAAATAATTCTCTATTAGAACTTTTAATAGTTAAATAGACTTATAACACGTTAGTCACCTCGGAAAATTAAAGGGCAACTTGATTCGTTTACTTTCGCCAGAAGTTTTAACTTTATAATTTTATGAAGTTACGAGAATTGAAAAAATCCTAAACTTATCTACACGAGCAGAGTGTGAATTCAAGACGCGGAAAGAGCATGCACGTTAATAAGGCGCCGGAATAATTCCTTAAAGTTGAAGGCATTAAGGGACATTATTTGTAAAAAGCACTTGCATTTCGTGATCATAATGATACTGTTTTTCTGTGAAGGACCTTGATTTTGGGAAAAAAAGATGTTAGTGATTTGGAGAGTAAAAAGGAATATTACCAGACAGAAAGGATTTTTGATTCATTTTTGAAATAAGCAAGCGCCACAACAACTGGAATCTCGCCGACTTGCGTAAAGAAAAACGAATGTACTCAGTGTAACATGGAACTACCGTAGGGTATGTCTTAAACTGGTCTAAAGAAAAAAAAAAATAGTTTTGAAAGAAAAATATAGTTTTAAATAATTCCAACAACCAGGTGCATACAAACCATTTTCATTATTTATTATAAAATGCGCGCGCTCTCTCTCTCAAGCCATTTGCCTAAAATTTACTTTGGCTCAGCTTTTAAGAATTGTCTTACGAAATCCAAGATACGTTACCATTTCAGTGATGTCAGAATATTAGTAGCGTCTTCAGTTGCCACCCAGCCAGTTACTCTAGTAATGTGACGTTTAGTCTGCAGAACCATCTTGCCAATCCTTTTTGGTTTATCAGATATCAGAATAAATAAAAAAGTATTTGCAATATTGGAATAACACTAAAGTATAAATTTACTAATTGACGGACAACGTACATAAGACTTGTAGAATAGAGGCCTGATACTGTGAAGTGATTTTACTAGCTGGTACTACTTTGGAGTGAAAAGAATAGTTAAGACAGAATCTGAAAATTTCGAAAGGAGAATAATCTTGAAGTAAAGTTGCTTATTGCATCAGCTGTATTGCAGTTTAAATAGTTTCCTAATGGAGCAGTTAAAAGCCTAATGCGACTTTAACACGTTTATAATCACCTTCCCGGAGATCAAGGGCCAGCTTCATTCACTTCGTTTTCACCTTGAGTTTCAACTTCTTAGCTTCGGAAAAGGTTGGAACAGCGAATGAATGCCACCTTTAAAGGATAATTTAAAGACGCTTAGACATGTTAAGACATACATAATTTGCGTATGAGTCAGGAACAAAAGATTTATGAATGGTACTTATTATTTGCTGTGGCAGTGCAGAGGAAAGATTTTCAGTAAGTTAACGTATTTATTAACCCGTGAAAGTACGAGATTTACTTTCCAGATAAATGGAGATAATGAATAAAATTAATAAGAATAAAGTGGTTTTAGCTGAATTTAATATGGTAATTTCCAATAGAGATAACGTTCAGTTTTGAGACAATAACGAAAACATAACTGAAGTTGATGAAGAGAAAACGAATGCTGTTCAAAGCGATGCAAAGAAAACGATCAAATTTGGATACATCGAGAAGCCCAGGAAATTAATATAAAAAACTGAATTACTTGTAGAATGAAATTTGGTAAAGACAGATAGGTAAGTAGATATCTGAGGAGATAGATAGTCGGAGTAAATAGTGTACCTGTGTGTATAAATATTCAAGAATGTATGAAAATTTAATATGTATTATATTGATGAAACAAAACTGAGAGTAATGTAAGTAAGTAGAACATTAGTAAGAACCCTCAAGGTCTCTCGCCAGCTCACTCAAAGAAATCGATGAGCTGAGGGGCCGATGACTCAGATCTCCTCCTTCAAGGAGGAGGGAGAGAGGTGGAGGTGAACAAGGATTATGAGGGGGCGAACTCATAGGTAGTGTGCGACAGGCATTCCCCAGTTGGTGATCTGATGTCTGGCAAGATCAGAAGAGATGTCTTGGATGCATACATAATGTGAGGGGAAAGCACACATTTTATATAGCTTATGCATGTATCTGTGGTTGTGTGTATAATATATATATATATATATATATATATATATATATATATATATATATATATATATATATATATATATATATATATATATATATATATATATATATATATATATATATATATATATATATATATATATATATAACACATATCCTGATTCCTCGTCCGTGTGTGTGTGTAGAGTGTTTTATACATAGAGAGAGAGTTTATGTAAAATCACGATGAAAAGCTAGGAAAGAAAGAAAAATATACTGTATTCGGTGGAATTAGAGGCGAAGACGGAATTCCTTAGTGTTTATTGGGAATGAAGTGAGGCAGTCGGGCAAGGCTGTGGTACTGGAATGAGGAAAATTTGTTATTGTTCATAGTTCTTAAATTTGACGCTCATTTATCAAATATCACTAAAGTTAATATGTTTAATAGTGTGTGTTTGCTAATGATTTATGAAACGCTAGATTCCTTTTTCTTTCTTGGAAGGCCACGGTACTACTATCCATTTCAGGGACAGCGAGTCTTCATTTTTCTCAAATATCTTTCAAACTAATTATTTGATCGAAATGGTACTTTGACAAAGTGTACGAGACACCTCCCGCTAATTTTAGGTAACATAGCCCATTGTCAAATGGTTTTAGTTAAGGCGTTTAATCTTGACTTACATGGTGTTGCCAAGCATCGCCAAACTATGCATTCGAACGTCCTTTATCTCTCCCTTCCCCTCCTCATCCCCCCCTCAACCCACTTTCCTGACCTCCCTATCTCCGCACCCCCTTTCCGGTCTATTGAGGATAGCGGACGTTCGATTGCGTAGATTAGTCCTGCTGACTCGTGTGACTTTGCCTTTAAAAGTCAAGAGTAAACGCCTTAACTAAAACCATTTGACAATGCACTATATTGCCAAAAATTAGCTGGAGGTGTCTTGTACACTGTGTCAAAGTACCATTTCGATCATATAATTAGTTTGAAAGTTATGAGAAAAACGATGACTCGCGATCCCTAAAACTTATAGTAAATCCGTACAAGATATCTCAGTAGTAAATGCTGTTAAGGTTTTTGCTTGTCCAGTCTAGACTGCAAGTTTTGACATGTATATCAACATGTATGTCACACGTATTTTGAGGTTTAAAATGGTTTACAACTGAATATTGGTCATTTCATGAATGAAAGCTTTCGATATTAAAAATTTTCATGAATTTTTTTTGGGTAAAAGATTATCTGATTTTGTTTTGGGACGCTTTGATTGACATGAATTGTTTTCTCACAAGTATTGTTGGCTGTTGTAATACCAATATCCTTGGCAACGAAATAAAAAGAAAAATGGCATTTTGGCAAGAACATCTAGCTTATAAAATTTGAAGTGAATATCCAGTGGATCGTGTTTTTCATGTTTTTGCTGGGCTATTTACTATATGTGTTTGTATACTCGAGTACAGATATACATACACGTGTATTTAATATATCTGCACACATGTACATAAAATACATATTAAATACACTTGTGTATGTATCTACATATATACTATTGTATAATATATATATATATATATATATATATATATATATATATATATATATATATATATATATATATATATATATATATATGTGTGTGTGTGTGTGTGTGTGTGTGTGTGTGTGTGTTTCCGATGATTAAAAAAACAAATGAGACATTTCTTCATTTTATGTACGGATAAACTCCAGATTCTCGTTGTTGCTGGATGGAATGTTGGCCTTTTCTCCAACCAGTCAGATTCGGCACTGTTGGGCCTCTCCCGGGAGGTTTCATCATCCTGCTGATCTAGAGCTCCTTTTTCATCTCAAGTCCTTTCGCCAAAACTTGAGACCCATATCATGTGACTTGACGCCCTCTTCGAAGTCTGCGATGACTATTTACGATTCCAAGGTATTGATTTCTTCGCACAACTAGGTTGACTTTAGTTCACTTTGCTTTTCTCCCCGACTGACCTTCAACTTGAACCGCTTATTGCTGCGATTCAGTAGTAAAACTTAATTTTTCTTTTCATGCGAAATTGAACACAGGCGAATAAAAATAAATATAAAAAACAAAAAATTGCTGATTCTTATCCATTATAAACGTGAGGTACTTGTCAGTGGATGCCTCATATAGAAAAAAAAAAACATTTAGTGCAGAGGCCGCAGGGGCTAGCAACCCAATATCCTTTTCTAGTTTAGGCTCGAAGGAAACTAAAACTGGAAAGACTTGGGCTTCACAGCACGAGAAGCGATAAGAGCGCAACCCGAGGAGTGAAAGATCATAAAGACCAGAGAAAACGGAATTAGGGAGAAAATTCCAAAGTTGGAAGAAGACGGAAGGAAATTATGTGAAATCGAAACGAGTGTTACGAGGCTATGAAAGGCTTCTATCAAATCACTTCATTAACAGTTGACTTCAAGTCCTGTGCCTTTATTGTTGTTTGAATTCCAAACTTAATTTGCATAGGAAAAGATTCTGGGCGAGCTGAATGCCTGTTCTCGTTTATCCTGTTTCCAACATTTTTCGCTTAGCAGAAATACGTTTATGGAAAAACAGGTGCCTGCTGGTGCAAAAGTAATCTGAGCAGCGAGAATGAATGAGAGCGTGCAATCGCTTCGTGCAATCAAAGAGCACCGCTCTTTGACGGCCGTATCGTGCAGTTTCATGCATATTGAACGTGCAACCTGAGCAATTTTGAGTTTTTCACGAGACCACTTCAAACACCACTGCTAACATGGTTACTTTATTTCCCTTTACGGGCTAAAGAATTTCCTTAAGTTAGTTGACAGTTGTCATTAAATGCGAATAAAGAGGACTACTCTTCCAAGTAATGTCATTAATAAAAATGATGTCCCTGATTCTTTGCTGAGAAAAGAACACGAAGAATAATTTTTAAGTTGTGTAGCATACAAGAGAAAAAAAAAGTATTTAAAACATTAGTTCTCCATCCCGTAGTTTTATCTTGGGAAAACAGTTTGCTTGGCCATGATTCTGGGGTATTAACATAAAAATGGACAAAGCAAGGTTGATGCGTTTGCTCTCGATAACAAGGATAGTGCTTGTTTGTGTGCGAATCGTATTTAAAGAGAATACATCGTTATGTTTTTAAATTTTTTAGATGGTATTAATCAGAATGAAGGTAACTTGGTTGACAACTGCTATCGATCTATCGGTGTTGTTTATATTAGATTTCAGAAGTACTTACATATATATATATATATATATATATATATATATATATATATATATATATATACATATATATATATATATATATATATATATATATATATATATATATATATGATATATTAATAAACGCACACACATATGTATGTATATATATATTATATATGTATGTGTGTGTGCGTGCGGGCGCGCGCGTGTTTGCATGTGTATATGTGTATGTATCATCGTCTTTTGTGTATATTGGAAATAATGCTCCCACGGCTCCAAA
Source organism: Macrobrachium rosenbergii (assembly GCF_040412425.1). Classification (NCBI taxonomy): domain Eukaryota; kingdom Metazoa; phylum Arthropoda; class Malacostraca; order Decapoda; family Palaemonidae; genus Macrobrachium; species Macrobrachium rosenbergii. Next base: position 67,692,717 of record NC_089748.1, read on the forward strand.
AGTTTTCCATCATCGATCTCCTCAAATGAAGTTTTTGCCCAACTATCTATTTTTGCCTTCCATTCTTTTTTTCTCGTAATCCTCCGCCGTTCTCTTTTGATTAACCAATGAATAAGTGATTGAGCCGGGACTGCGGAGAGATCAGGATTAGTGTCTCGTATCCCACAACGACAAAATTAACAACGTTCAATCGTTTAGTCTGGTGACCTTTCATTGACTTCTTTCATTCAGACAATTAAGTTCAGCTTTTCTGGCTGTGTTTCTTTCCATTTCGTCTCACTGACATGTAGTATTTTAGTTTTTCTTTCGTAATAATATTTTTGCCCATTTGCTTCGGCCGAGTCCTATTTCATGGCTGACTCATGTGGTTTCATATTGAAAATTATAGTTTTTTGTACTATTTTTAATCTAAATTTTATCATGAATTTTGTCAAAGGCGATGTAAGTTTTTCTGGATTGGTAATTGGTAGTACAAGTTTAGCTGTAGGTTTGATTTAGATCAGAATTTCCACTTTGTATTCAAAAGCTATCCGGGAACTTTTTCTGGGATGCTTGAGTTCCTAAAAATATATAGCAGCCGGGGGGCGGATAGCGCAGTCAGTACACCTCATGCGGGGCACTGTAGGCATTACTTAAGGTTTTTTTGCAGCGTCCCTTCAGCGCCTAGTTGCAACCCCTTTTGTTCCTTATACTGTACCTCTGTTCATATTCCCTTTCTTCCATCTTACTTTCCATCATCTCCTAACAGTTGTTTCATAGTGCAACTGAGGTTTTCGTTCTGTTACACCTTTCAAACCTTTTCAGCGCTGAATGAAACTCATAGGACCAGGTGATTGGCTTTTGGCCTAAACCCTATATTCTATTTTATTCTATAGCATGCCTGTTCATGGTCTGATATTGTGGATTATAGAATGCTTTAAATATCTTTAAGTAGACAAAAATTACAGTCTCTGAAATTATATTTTCTACTAGAGTAGGGCGTGACATTAAAGGTCAAGGTCTTCATTAAAGGCCATTTCCACCAAAGGTGTATTATATCTTTATTGGTTAATTTTCCAAAAAATTTCTTGCTTATACCATTTCCATTCATAATGATTATCTTTAGTGTTGAGGTTAATTTCAAGACGTTATGTTTTAGTACAATACGAGATATAAATCGTTGTCAACTTTAGGTTGGAACTCGGTGTAATTCATCATAATTATAAACTAATAATTACAGCCTGAGCTTTTTATCGAATAAAGCTCGGACTTATCTTTTGTGTTTAAGGTAAGTGGAATTCAGTCGGAGAATATATTATTGGTTGAACCATTAGTATAATCCCCTCATGTTTACTGCATTAAATTGCTTTGGGTTTTTGCGCACGGGAATGCCGAAACCAAGTGTAGTGTTACGCATTGTTACAAGCACAGATTCGACGTAAATTTTCTTAGTTGTGATTCTCTCTCTCTCTCTCTCTCTCTCTCTCTCTCTCTCTCTCTCTCTCCCCAATTTACACATATCCTATATGTATTTTTTTTTTTGAGGAATGTTGATTTGTTGTTGGAATGCAGTGCTTTATTTTGAAGAGTATTATGAAGTTTTATAAAACCAAAATGACTGAATGGGAAGATCTTTTCCAAGAAAGATTATATATATATATATATATATATATATATATATATATATATATATATATATATATATATATATATATATATATATATATATATATATATATATGTAGAATCTACTGGTCACTTTTACCAGACACATATGTAATTCTGATAGCCACAATGCCCTTCTTATCTTCTCGATTCTTCGCTTTTTGGATGTGTTGTAACTATGAAAGCCGTACATCCAGACGCAAGATATTGAAGACTGTGATTGCCGGTCGTGGGACACGAACCGCGTCGCCTTAACAACAAGGAAATCACGTTGCCCCGACCTGACTGATGAGAAGGATAAAAGTCTATTACCTCTCGTACATACATATAAAAACGATTGCCCACTTGGCTACGATGGTGAGGATGGGTCTATTCCAGCTCTAATAAATATATCTGAAAACGACAGGTATATGTATGTACGAGAGGTAATAGACTTTTATCCCTCTCGTAGTCAGGTCGGCCACGTGACCTCCTTGTGGTTAAGGCGACGCGGGTTCGTGTCCCGCGACCGGCAATCAGTCTTCAATATCTTGCGTCTGGATGTACGGCTTCGTAGTTATAAGCACATCCAAAAAAGCGCGAAGAATTCGAGAAGTTAAAAGGGCATTGTGGCTATCAGAATTACATATATATATATATATATATATATATATATATATATATATATATATATATATATATATATATATATATATATATATATATATATATATATATTTGACACCCTCTAAATATCCCTCCGCTTTTCTGTTTTTGTGTAGAAATATATTCTAATCGTCCTTAAAGTTTTCCGTCAGTTTTATAGGTGATCATTTCCATTTCAGAACTTACACAGTCTAACAATCTTAAAATTATGTAACGTGGCTGTGACAGGATGTCATCCTTCCTCATCAAGTTACAATTCTAATCCCGCCAGGCCACCACATCCCACACGAGTTCTAGAGGTCGGCACCCACGGGAATGCTTGGTGGGTCTTTCGCTCTAATGCTAAGTTTTGGAGCCATTGATTCATGTAAGCTTTTTAATATCTCCTATTTTTGTTACTTAGGCTCGGGATACAAAGGGTACTAAGTTGCCCGTTCTGTCAGACTGCACAAAAATGCAAATTTAATAATTTGATTAACTTGGTTAGTATCTGTGGCAACTTATGAAAATTTGGACGGGGATGATCTCCAGTTTGGTGGATCTTCCCATTCCCCGTGTCCGTTCGGTTTCCTTGTTCTTTCTCTTCACCGAAACTTGACTCTTTTCGTCTCGTAGGTTTTTTCTTCTTTAACCAGAGTGAGTGGGCGCTAGACAGGAAATTGAAGACGTTTTCCAGCGGACAGAAATGACGCGCCAGATAGATGGGGTTATCGGAAAGTTCATGATGTCTCCATCCTCCAGCCTCCCGACGTTGTTTAAAGAGGAATGTTATAATACAGTAGAAGTGATACGTCTAAATCTTTGAAATGGGAAAGCAACATCTGCTTTGTCAGTCTTTTGGTCGATGAGGCCGTCATCTTCTAGCGTCTACCAGAACTCATTCGTACAGCATTTACTCTGTCAAGTATGGAGTATGGTTTACTATTTCCTCTGCCTGAGATTCTCGGAATTCTTTTCGTGCCTCTTTATTCCTTCACTCGTCATTTTTCTTGTAAGCCTATAAATACGATTTGCTGCTTCATGTTTAGTGCCATAACAAAAGTTAAGTTGACTATAAATATTCTTGTTGATCTTTGATTAAAAACCAAACCGGACTATCAATATGCTTGTTGAACATTTATTAAAATCTAATCTAGGACAAATAGCAATGAGGGAGAGCAACACAACGAATTTGAGAAAATACGACAGACTCTCTCTCTCTCTCTCTCTCTCTCTCTCTCTCTCTCTCTCTCTCTCTCTCTCTCTCTTTACGACTACTTAGGACATGCTAATTTCGTCAGTAGTCCGCAGTGAGGCGAAAGATCTTAGTATGTTATTCATGGCGATGTTAAAACGAACGCCTTGAAAGTCAGGCAAAATAGCTTTTGCGGCCAGTTGCTGTTGCTGTGCCTTTCCAGTAAAGAGGTTGCGTCGTGAAAGCAAACAAATTAAACTTCTATTCAGACTCCGAGGGAAAAAATCTTGAATATGGGGGAACTCTGCGGCTCCTATTTTTCACACGCCAAGGACCAAATTCAAAATCCGGCCAGAAAAATGTTTGAAAACTTTTGAAGGGGGAAGTAAACAGTGATGCTGGGTTGGGGCCGTTGTTGTTAGTTCCAGAGAGAGTGAAAGACTGTTATATGATTCAAATGATTTTCATCATATATATACTGATATATACTGTATATATATACATATATATATATATATATATATATATATATATATATATATATATATATATATATATATATATATAATATAATATATATATATATATATATATATATATATATATATATATATATATATATATATATATATATATATATATATATATATGTGTGTGTGTGTGTGTGTGTGTGTGTGTGTGTAAAAATAGGATTACACATAATTTTTCATTCATTTGTCATGGACTTTGATTTATGAAAATGAATGATAATTTCTCTCAATCCTGACTTGGTTTGCTTTACTTACAAATAGTTTTGCGTCGTTGTTACCTGCCCAGTAAGGCACGATCTCATCCATAAATATATTTGGTATAAACAAACACAAAGCTGTTCGCATTATGGTCATTATTATATACGTGTTCATACTACCAAGATAATAGTATTTCTTTTGGGAAATTTATCTTAAATTGGTATCTAAGTGAAATTAATATTGCTTTTAAAGGCACTATTAACAATAGCGCCAAAGTTACCGTTTTATGTAATTAGAATGTAAAGGTATTAGAAATGGATAGAAGGCTTGCTCTTACTGTATTGTATACATTAAACAAAGAAACACTCTCTCTCTCTCTCTCTCTCTCTCTCTCTCTCTCTCTCTCTCTCTCTCTCTCTCTCTCTCTCTCACACATAATAGTAAAGCACAATCACGAGCATAGGACACGAAAGGACTGACGCTTAGAGATAATAAACGTTATTTGTGTTTGATTGATGGTCCCTAGTTTGCACAGCTCATGACAGTGGTAGGTTTTACGTTGAGCTTAGCTCAAATTTTCACATAATACTAACCTTTATTTTGACAGATCTTGTTGCTATCCTGACACATCGTTATCGCTTCAATGAACTTATATTCACCGTATTTCGGGGATGCACATTTCGTGTAATCTATTCTAGTTGTATTGAATTTGCTGATGTCCACGAATACCGATCGCATAGTTTTGACATCGTTGCCAGGCAGTGTTTTTCGTGGAATAGCTAGAAGAGTGCTAGCTGCCTGATAAAGGAAATAGAAAATATGTGGCATTGCAAGAGAAAAAGTGGCAGGCACTTATTTTATCTTGAAATCGTATTAAAATGCGCTACTTTTTGCGGCCAGTAAGGTTTTTTTAATGCAGAGGGGTTCATGCCTTTATGATTTACGGTTATAAGGTTAGTCTTTGTTAGGATAGGAATGGAAGAATTAGGTTGTTTGAATACAATTCACAGATTAATTATTGCTCACAGCCCTCAATATACTGACGAAAGATTATTTGCAGTCACTTTCGAAACCAATCAATTGTGCACAGTCTTTCGCCCGAGAATGTGTTCGCCCTTTTCCCTTCTGGTTGGGTGATAAGGTTATGGTTATTGGAATACGATTATCCTTCTTATTAGGAAAGAAAAATGAATCATAAAGGCACGTGGGGGTCAAAGTGTATAGCATAAGGAGATAGCGCTTCCTAGAGTCCTGTCCTAAACGGGTTACACTCAGAGCATTGCGGCAACGGATGTTATATTGAGAGGAAAGTAGTAGTGGTTGTATTGAGCATATGGAGTTAGAACCCCATACTTACTATAATTTTTCCAGTTAACTGTGATTTTTTTTTATTTTTAGATATACCGTCCACACATTTTTTTTTTTTTAGGATTGAGCTATTTCCCCTAACAGGGTGTCTGCAGAAAAAAAAAAAAAAATGAACGACATTCATGCTTTATTAACTATTGAGTCAGGGATGAAGTTTCTGTGCCTTAAACTTTCACAGTATTAGTCGCATCAAAGACCTTCACAGAAGGCTCATCAGGTGTGCGTCCAGATACCCGCCACACCAACTGCCTAATCGAACCGTATTTTGCTCTCGTATCTTACCGCCTACCGTCGTCCATTCATTGCACGAAACTATCACAGAGCACACGGATATTTCCTGTTACCAGTGCTAACCCTCAGTTCTTCTCACACCACATAATGCACAAAGGATTCATCGCAACAACTCCTTCCTTTTATGTGTATTTAGCGTCTACACTACCCTTCTTTCAAGGGCAGTTGTCTCGATAATCCCTTTATATATTCCCGCCTTGACTTTCATAGACCCTGTTATCTCTTCCGATTCTGTTCCACACAACTTATTACCTTCCTTGCTTCCCTTATTCTGTAGAGTCCCGGACAAACTAATCAACCCTTCCATGCTGACGTTCATTGCTCCGACTTCTGGTTTCCATTTACTATCATATCATTTCTATAGATCATATTTACCTTCTCATATTGCAAACTTTCAAACTCTCTCTAGTTTCTGCAGTTTTCGACACACTATCCCCAATTAGTATTTATATCTCATTTTCTTATCCCAAAAGTTTCAATCTATAGAGAAACTAGAGTTTCTCTATAGGTTTCCCTATTTCTTGAAAAATGCTTTGTGGCTGCGTAGAGCTAGGAAGAAGATTATTACGCTTTGATTATTCGA
>NC_089748.1:67701649-67799149 GCF_040412425.1 Macrobrachium rosenbergii
TGTCTTACTTTACTTAAAAAAGTGAGATACAGAATTTTGAATAAATGTCAGTTATGTATTGCTTACTATTGCCAAAATGCTACGACAGTCTTCGGTAGAGCGAAAATCGGACTTTGTGCTCATTTGCAGATACAGACGTGAAGATAAAAGGAAAGAAAGTGATAATCGAAAATTTTTTGCTGGGCTTTGCATTTGCATTCCAGAAATATCAAACTTTAAAGTCGGCTTTCGTAGATAGGAGCGGGTTTTGTAGATAGGCGCAACGCCAATCTTTTTCACCTCAAAGTGATGGTTTGTATAGAAAAATAATACCAGTCTTTCCCATTTTAAAGCCTCTTTCTTGAGGGAAACAGTGCTAATTTTTCACTGAATGTTGCATTTTCTTGATAGAAACTGTGCCTAATTTTTCACATTAAAGTGGGGGTTTCATCTCGATAGAAGCCATATCTGTTATTTTTACTATAAGTTTATTTTTGGTTCACTTCAAGATTTACGTTTTGATAAAGAGTACCTTCGTACGACATAGATTGAACCAATATTTAGTCATTACTTCTTTCCTTTCACCTCAGAAATTGGAATTCTGCCTCGGTCCACGTTTTCCAAAACCTTTCCACAATACGAGCAGAGAAGGCTTGTAACCATCGTATACATTATTCGGTACCCTAACAGTAGCTGTTTTAGCTAGTTAAAAATAATGTGTTAATACTTGCATAAATTTCTAAGTAACTCGAGTATATATGTGGCTTCCTGTGTTGTCTTTTGATATATTGGAGGTAGAACTCTACGTGTTAACTGTTTTCTTATTTACAGTGTGACATACTTTTTGAACTTCACGGGCTCAATCATTTCAAGGAAAACTGATTCTTCTTTCTACGCAGCAGGTTAGAAATATTTACCAGTTACTTTGAAGTATCCAGTGAGTTCGTACTGGAAAGCTAGAACTTAGAAGATCGTATTGAGGCTTTTCGATTGAGAAGATCAACGAACAATGGAAGGATATTTATGCTGGGAGGGCACAATGGACCACTGCACTGCCCTGCATGCTTTTTACACGATATCGTTACAGAGACAGTGGTTTTTGTTAGGCTTATAACTTGAAATTAATATTTATGTAAAATATATATATCTATATCTATATATATATATATATATATATATATATATATATATATACACATATATACATACACACACACACACACACACACACATATATATATATATATATATATATATATATATATATATATATATGTATGTATATATATTGATTTCAAGTTATAAGCCTAACAAAACCACTGTCTCTGTAATGATTTCGTGTGAAAAGCAAGCAGGGCAGTGCAGTGGTACTTAGTGCACTCCAGGATAAATAACATTCAATTGCTTGTGAGGAGTTCACTGTTTACTTCAAAGTAACTGGAAATTATTTCTAGCATACTGCGGCGAGAGAAGAATCAGCTTTCTTTGAAATGGCTGAGCACATGAAGTTCAAAATACATGTCACACTGTAGATAAGAAAACAGATAACACGCAGAGTGGTACTCCCTAAAATAAAAAAAAAAAACTAAATAAGAACCCTGATATTTAGTCGAGTTACATAGAAATTTAGGCAAATTATATATATATATATATATATATATATATATATATATATATATATATATATATATATATATATATATATATATATATACATATATATATACTGTATATAATCTTCAAAGACTTGTACATTTGTTTTATTTAATATGCTTGTATAATTGCAGTTTTCTTGCTGTAAAAATAAAAACATTGTAAAGAAGCAAATAATTATTGAAATTCTACTTTTATGTAAAGTTCCTGAAATCGTATTTTTCTTTCAGTTTTGAATGTCTATTTTCTTGTTAATTGTTGTTCCTCTTTCTCCAATACTCGAAGTAGCTTCTCATATTAACATTCCCAAAATTGTACGAAGATACCGATAATAGTATGCTCTGCAATTTAATTTTTTTTGCTTTTACAATGACATGTGGCTCAATACCTTGGCGAGAAACCAATAAAGAAAAATATTTTGGCCCAGTCAGCGATAAATTTTACGAAATAGTTATAACTGTGCTTGAGAAAGAGAGAGAGAGAGAGAGAGAGAGAGGGAGAGAGAGAGAGAGAGAGAGAGAGAGAGAGAGAGAGAGAGAGAGAGAGAGAGAGAGAACATGGACGCGATCACAGGAGCAAACATTGTTTCCAAACAGTTTGCAAAGTTTGCTGTCAACACCGCTGTTCCCTTCGAAATGTACAAACAATAAAATTATCATTATTAAAAGCAGGAAATCTATATTGTTTTTTATTTTGTTATTTATTCAGAGATTGAAAATAGAGCTGAACTGGGTGGAGGACAGCTCTCTACCGATCTTAATATATCAATGAATAAAAAAATTATGATAATTTTGATAGTAAATTTCATGTTTTCAGTCCCGTTTCTCTATAATGTCTGTGTCATAAAAGGCAAGAATTTTGTCTCTTGTCTGTAATAGAGGAAATCGTTCATTTATATTTGCGGGCTTGTTTGCAAGCGTTATATTTTTAAATATTTCGATTTTTTAATTGAGACTTCTTGATAATTACAATTATATATATTTTTGGCGTTATTACGGCAAAAGCGATGATGATATTAATTTTACTGATGAATATATGTCCATTATAGGGAATGGCTTTGATAGATGATGAATGAGATGACTAGAGAGAGAGAGAGAGAGAGAGAGAGAGAGAGAGAGAGAGAGAGAGAGAGAGAGAGAGAGAGGTTACAGGACTTCTGGGGTTAGACTTCTTGGAGCTCTTTCAGTTGCTGCTTAAGCGAGGAATGATTCATACTAGAACAAGAAATGGAACGCACAAACCATCCATCTTTTCCTCTCCCCCCATTATTATTATTATTATTATTATTATTATTATTATTATTATTATTATTATTATTATTATTATTATTATTCCTAGCTCCTAATCAGTTGTTTTATGGTGAAAATTAGAGATATACTCAATGTTGCAGCGTTATCGGAATTACAGAATCTGATCAGGACGGAATTGAATAAGGAAACAGAAGCGCTTGTTGAAAAGTGATAAAATTTTTTAAGTGTAACATTATAGACCAGAATGCTAAAACTTTATGTCTCCACGAGTTTTGGTTTCAGGAAAAGTATGGATATGTTTCGATTACATTTAATTTGTTTAAAAGGGATGATGTATGAGTTTACAGCTATTAAAGTGCAATTGGAATTATAAAAATAATTATCTTGATTATGAAAGACATATTCATTAAGGTTAGAATAATGTTCAAATTATATGTACAATGTAATCAACATAACCAAATATTTTCATAGCGTGGATGAAATAAGTGTTCTACTGAAGAGAAGTTAATTTCAAAGCACATTGAAATGTCTATACTCAGGCACTTCAGATTGAATTGCAGAATGACGAGCGTATAGAGAGGCTTACTGTTACATTTTCTAAATGATTTATCCCAAACAATGAAGTCGTGATTATCATTAGCAGTAGTGGTAGTATGCAAAATGAACGAATATTCACATGAAAAAACGCTAAAGGCCGTTAACTTGTTAGTTCGAATCCATGGAACATTGTCCAAGAAGGTAAAAAGTGAAAATGTAACAAGGTCAGGCAGTAAGTAGATAAAAATATACCCGGATGAAGAGCAGTACATCCAAGGAATTAAGAAAATGGCACATGGCACTGTAGAGGATTATAGCGCTTCAGGATCTTGGAAGTTGCGGCATCAGTGATACTGCACCGTTCCACAGTTGTCCATTAAAGGAAACGAAAGACTTTTGGTACTCTGTAATTGCGACATCCGGCATACCAACAGAATGTTGGTGCTGTTCAGTTTGTTGATATGACAAGTTATAGTAAGCTTCTGGTTGTTTTTCTTATTAGTTTTCAAGTATATTGTAAACGTTTGTCATATTTTCTTGCGAAACTTTTTTCAAGAAAAAGGCGAGTTTTATAAATGTTGATTTATAATACATATATTCATATAGTTATGTTTAAGAAGATCATCTCAACCTTTCACTAAGAAACTAATATTCTGCCTTGGGTTTTCCTTATGGGGAGGGAACAGCATTGCCAAATTTGTTATGCACTTATAATTAATGCGATCAAGCATAAAACTGAAGTTCAAAAAAGAGAACATTTTATTGGAAAAACTCTAATAAAGATTCATGTTACCCCTACTACCAACATAAACAATATAAAGGAAATAGGGTTAAAAAAAAGTGAGTTTAATTTTCGTTAGGTATTCTCGTTTGGTTAGGTATTAACCAGTTAACTGCGAGTCATGAAATTGTAAAAGAGGTGAAATATCCTGAAAGATGGCGAGAAACTTGGAGAACTGTGAACGCCGAACAACCAGTTGAATGCCCAAGCTGACTTGGTACACTTGGCTGCTTATAGCCATTGCATCTTAACCAGTTTGAGTTCTTTATTATCTGCCTCTCCTCTCCACCATTCCTCCTAGCCCTCCGCTGTGAACGATGTTTCCTTTCCTCCCCAAAACATGATCAGACCATCAAAGTGTAGCCTGCACTGACTATTCATGTAGATGTTCGAGAGCCAGGTGAGAAGCATTATTTTGTCTTGTTCAACAAACCTTCTTCCTCAACAAGTCAAGATTGACCTTTTGCTTGTGTAATTATTCACGCATAGCTTTGATATCGATTAGATTAACATACTACCCGACACCAGTATCTTTTCATTCAAGAAACCCCTACTCTCTCTCTATTTCAGTCTTGCCTGTTTTCCCATCCTTGTTACGAGATGTTTAAATCCAGTTAAAGGTTGTAGCTGTTGATCATGCGTTTCTGGTAATGATCTGTTCTCCAGCGTAACTATAGATCGTGTTATTTACTTGCTCTCACTCTCGCCCATCATGAAGTTACTCGCTTATATGCCTCTTCTGATTCGCTAAAAACCAGTCAGTATGCAGTGCCAATCTTTGATGTAAGCCCACTCTTACATCAAACAACTGTTAGGGCACAGACTTCTGACAATAGTTGTTGGAAGCCTTGGCATTTTTATTATTTATCTTATTAACTTCTTAAGCAATAAAACATGTTCACATTGGAACCCTTCATGTGACTTACAAGTAACGGGTCTAAAGAAAATAACTTCCTTCTAATAACCCCTGGTACTTACTTAGAATGTAAATACTTTGCACAAAGCAGTACCTTTCCCCTTCATAAAACTCAGCTGGATGGCTTTCAGTTTTCCATCTATGATTTGTCTGAAATCTTCATTAAGTGCTCTGGCAACTTTATGCCTTAGAAATCCCCTCATCCACAAATGTTTCCTTTTCCGAAAACAGAAGTGTCTCAGAAGCTTTTTTGTCAATCTAGAGGCATTTATTTTCTTTGCACAAACCCTGAAGTCTTTACCAAGAACTTGAAACATTTCAAACTCACGTTCCACTTTGCCAATTCTACATCATGTTCTCTTTACTGTGCCCTCCTAATTCTCATGTTTTTTGTTTAAGATTTTTATTTTTATGTTCTTTGAGTATGTAGGATGTTACTGGAGAAAACCGTAGATTTGGCAATTCACATTCTCTGGTATCCAGACTTTCTTAAACTTCTGCTGTAGCTGCTGCATTAGTTCTACTCACAGGTCTTTTGATTATTTTGGAATTAGCTTTATACTGAGCAATTTGATTATAATTTCGGTTTCACCTATTCAGCATCAGTTTGCATATTATATATATGTATATATGCAGTACAATGAATAACTAACTTATTTACTCTTAACGAAGGTGTATATAGATTCGTCTTTAATGGATATTCTGCTGTACCATTAGTTAAAGTATTCCAGTTAACTCCTTTATATTTACTTCTTAATTCACTTGGGTTCACATATTTCAGATTTCCCTTGTTTTGTATATCCCCATAATTTACATTTTCTCGTATTTTCCTGAATTCCACATTTTCTTGTCTTAATTTGGACGAGACAAGATAGGTTTTCATAGCAAAACAAAAAAAAAAAAAAATTAAAAATTAATTTTACTTGAAGTGCCGTCCTACATATAGTCAGAAACCGCTTAATTACTTAAGGTTTAATATGTAAATTTATTTGTTGACAGTGGAAAAGACAAACAGATCCTTGATATAAGAGGGCAGAGCTGAAATCCTAATACGCAACTAGGCTGATATGCTCATAAAGCCTTTACATAGACACAGGTTCAATATTATCTCATGACATATCTCATGACATATTTACATTTGTCAAGTTTTTTTGAAATTGCATATCAATTTTTTGTTCACTTCGAAAATTCCATTCGTGCCTCTTTCTTTTAGTAAATATTTCTCATTTTTGCAAGGCGATATTGGCTCTCCTGAGCAGTGGCAGTTTCGACAACATTGCCAGAGAGTATTGAATAACTGACGAATGTCCGGCCAACTGGATTTCTGTTCCTCCTCCTCCTCCTCCTCCTCCTCCTCCTCCTCCTCCTCCTCCTCCTCCTCCTCCTCTTTTTAAAGGTATCACGTACATAACACTGATGGATACAGGGGCAGGAGGCCGAGCGTGACGAATGCAAGAGAGAATTAACATGTGGAAAAGTTAAATTCTTTTGAAAAGTTTAGCCCTACCGCCCGCGTAACTTCATTGGGCAAATACTTGCATGCAAAAGATGGTTTAGCGTAAATTTACGATTGACACAATTCTTTTAGTTGTTGATGGATTGCTACCACAGTATGATTTTACTCAGTGTTGTTGTTTTATATATATATATATATATATATATATATTATATATATATATATAGTATATATATATATATATATATATATATATATATATATATATATATATATATATATATATATATATATATATATATATATATGTGTGTGTGTGTGTGTGTGTAATGTTACAGTCAACACGTAATCAGTCATTACGTAATGACTGAAATTTCAGTCATCATGCGTAATGCAATTTAGGGACATTTGATCCCGCCAGAGCTAGTACTAAACATTTATGAAATGATTTTGACCCCCTCAGGGATTAGTAGCAGAACCCGGCGAAACAGTGTAGGTGACTCACTGTTTCCCGCCGTGTTTAGTACTAGCTCCTGGGGATCAAATGTCCCCTAAGTGCATTACACGAGATGACTGAAATTTCAGTCATTACGCGTAATGACTGATTACGCATGTTGACTGTAACATATATATATATATATATATATATATATATATATATATATATATATATATATATATATATATATATATATATATATATATATATATATATATATATATATATATATATATATATATATATATATATATATATATATATATATATAGGTAGGTAAATATGAAGTAAAGTTTATAATTATAATGACAAATGTAGCATAACAGCATACAGAATATATAATAATAATAATAGAAGAAGAAGAATAATATAAAGAACTATAGGAATAGAACTGTATAAGGCTGAATCAATTTATTAAACGTTACCAAGTTGCAGAGGTTGACAAAAATGTTATGAAAATATGAGGATCGGGACTTGAGAAAAGACAGTGGCCTGAGACTTCACTAACCTCACCTATACTACTCTTCTGAATGACAGCAATAGTGCCAGCCTCTAAATAAATAGGTGGAGGAAGTGAAGAAAAAGTAAAAGCAGGGGCAATGCCGTTTTGTAGCCAAAAGCCTGTATATACAAGTGATACAGTCACGTAATCAGCTGAAAAGAGGAATTGAATATATAATACAAAAGTAAAAAAGAATGTATACAAAAATATTAGACTGTGCATAATATAAAACTATAGAAAATTATAAATATTCCATACAAATAAACCTGTGTCCTCAGGTCACAGAGCCTTTATGTAGATTAATATTTTACGTAATGAACTAGCTTACATGTAAGGCATAATAATTAATGATAACTTGTAATTATTGATTTACATTGAACTTACTAGGAGTAGCCACGTCATTAATTACAGTCATTACCACACCTTCAAAATAGCTAACTTATCATACTGAAGGTCGTACTTGCATTACAAAACGCGGTGTTCTTTTTATTATTAGAAATATAAAAACTGGCATAACTATAAGAATAGCATCAAATACTTGATTTCGCTCGCCTTCGAAACAGTACTATACTGTGTTACTTTGTAAATATTTACAGTTTTGTTATTATTATTATTATTATTATTATTATTATTATTATTATTATTATTATTATTATTATTATTATTATTATTATTATTATTTGTAGGTAGAAGACCCTTTCTTGAACGTATTTTGTAAAGTATTGTGGCTGCATCAGCCGAATTGAACTTGTCCATACTCGGACTAATGAGCATTTGTACAATTGCTTACAAGCAGAAATACAGATACGGGTCTGTAGGTCAGGGTCATGGGGGGCGGCGGATGGGGATCGTACAGTGGTCCCCTGCAGGAGTTGCCTTCACAGCAAGTGTGGAGTAACGTTTCTTCGTTTCTCTGAAGGTCTGCCGCCCGCTAGAATTGGACCTACGCCTGCATTACTGACCTGTATTTGTATTTTTGACTGCAAGTTATTGCACGAGTAAAGCATCCTTGTATGCCGCAGAGAAAGAAGTAATAAGAAGAAAGAGAAAAAATGTACAGGTTAAATTCTGCTGTCGCGACCACAGTATTTAGTAGATTAGTAATATTATTAGCCAAGTTGCAACCATAATTCGAAAACAAGACTGTCCTAAGTCCAAGGCCCCCAATAGGGAAAGCAACCCTGTACGGAAAATGAAATGCAGAAGAATAAACTATAACACTTAGGTAATTCAAAAGAAAAAGTTTTCCAAGAAATAAGCGAATAAGTTTTTGGGTGGGAGTGTTCAAGAAAACAAAACTCCGGAAACGCCGGTTGTTGGTTGTATTGTAAAGTTCCTTTATGACAGGCAATTCCACGTTCGTAAGAACACCTAATCGTATATTGGAATGTCATTACCTGAAATCGAAACGATATTGCTATTTTCGGATCCCGCCTTTTTTTATGAGAGAGTATGTTAAAAGCTCCGTTTAGTACAAGTTTGTCGTGTTCTTGACGTTGAGACGTCGCACTACTCGACAAGTTTTTACTAAATTTTACGTGAAAGCGTAATATATCTACGTCTCTGTGAAATTTAGCGGATGGATGCAAGTCTGCCTTCCAGAAACCTCAGCATAGAACGTTTGTGATGGCTGTTGCGGGCGATCCCCTTTTCCAGAAGACATCGCGGTCTTCGTGAACAAATTCAAGACGATCGCAGTGCAGCCATCGAAATTTACAAATCAGCATAACTTCAGCAGGAATCAGTTTTACTCGTATGTTTTATGTGTTGTAAACGTTAGGTGCAGGATGGATTTTCTTGCGACTTCGATTTAATATTTAACTTCAGTAAATGGGTGAACTACGTGCCTGCCGCAGCCGTTATGGCCTTGACGTGGTGTAAAGATTGAACGTATTTAAATAAGCAAGTCAGATTGACTACAATAGAATGAATATCTTCGCTCTCTCTGCAAACTTAGTGACCGTGCCACATGTTTTAGGTTATGTTGCAGTCTCGTGTCGTTTACATAATGGACAGCGGAAAGAATGATTACAATACCTATTTTTGTCCCGTTATTGCTTTTCTTTAATGGTCCATTTTGTCGCAACAGTTGAGCGAATCCTCATTTCTTTAATTCATCTCATTAGCCTAATGTGCCGTTTTAAGATGTTGTTCGAGGTCCAATATGGACTGTCCTTTTGTTAGTTGTTTTTTATGGAATAAGTTTTGGCCTTGCGACACTGGCAGTATTTTCATCTCTCAGTAAACGAAAAGTCGTTAGCTCAGAAAGAGGGTCGAGTTTTACTGGAGTTATTTGCTGTCTTTAATTTGTTTAATTCTATGGCTTTGTGTACGCTTTCGTTTCATACCTTTATGAATTAAGAATGGTAGCAAAAATTACCGATACGAGATTTCTATTTTTAACAGAAACTTTGCCTTGTTTGAGAGTATAAACTGCTTATTTTAATAATCAAAAGTTGGTTGTAGGGCAGAATGTAAACTTCTTATTTTTTTCCGTTTTTCCAATGTATTTGTTATAGCTACAGTGACCCTTTAACTTCCCGATTTCCAAGTTAATTAAAGTCTTCCATATTTGAGTACTTCTTGTCCATAAAATCCAATCCATGTCAGTACAGAATATCCAGTAACACTAACAGTCAAGTATTTTTTCCTGTCATTGTCAGAAATTCAATCCACAGTGAATGTCTAAGTTTTGGGAAAAAATTATTTCAGGAAATTTTGCCGGAATCTCCATTATTTTTAATACACCCAATTATAAAATTTTCAGAAGGCTTTGATTTAATAAATAGAATTTAAAATTTATATAAATGAAGACAAATCCTTCGGGCCAGCCCTGTGAGCTTAGTGGTGTAGTTAAATTACTTAATAATAATAATAATAATAATAATAATAATAATAATAATAATAATAATTGAGCACTTCATGTGCTGCTGATGATCCGGTTAATAAAGCATGTCTTTTGTTGGTTGCTTTTGTATGCAGTTATATTTATGATTACTTATATTACTCATTAGTGTCTTTCTCAAGGGTATTATGTCGAATTATGTTACGAGAAGAATGATTTTAAGGAGTTAAGTTCATGTGTTTCCATACATAGAATAACGATACACCGCATTTCGACACCAAAAAGATGACCAACAAAAGATTATAGTGATCATATAACTTTATTTTCCATCAGAGGCTTTGATTAGCTAGTTTCAAGCTGCTGTTAATAAGAGTATCTTGGGAATAACCAAGGAGACATTGAAGGGCATTTTTATGATGAAGAAAGAATTGGAGACATAAAGAGGCGTTTTACCACAAGTAAATGGGATATTACGAACAAGACGGAGAGTCATTTTCCCCCCAGGCAAGGAGAGAGAATATGGAGATTGTATTGTATGATTTGCAATTAACTTCGACTCAGTGCTGGTTGAGTAACTCCAACTAAATGTAGGAGAGGATTTTCGAACAGCAATGTTGATAGTTGTCGTATTATGAACCCTTTAACCTTTACATGGCATTTGACTGAATACAGATGAATTCATGCATAAAGGTTTTACAACACAGTTTATATATATATATATATATATATATATATATATATATATATATATATATATATATATATGTGTGTGTGTGTGTGTGTGTGTGTGTGTGTATGTATATGTATATATATATATATATATATATATATATATATATATATATATATATGTATATATATATATTAATGAGGGAGAATTTCTTCAATTATTGGGGGAACAATGATATCCAGTACAGGTTCTTCTGGGCTGAATCTAATGAATGACTATACCAGGCAATCGAACAATGGAAATCAAACAGATTAATATTTAAACTCTGTAGGATCTGTATTGACATTGAACTATCTAAAAGCTTGAGTCGATTTGAAAATAAAGATGATTACTGGGAGTCAGATGGGAAGATAGAGTTAGAAATGATGCCCTAAAGGAAATTAGTAAAGTTAAAATTGCACGTCAGCTGGGCTCATGTGAGCACCAGGAGAGGAAGAATACCCAGACCTACTTGGGTGAGATGGAAGGCTGGTGATTAGTGGAAATTAGTGACAGATAAGGCACAGGAAAGACAGAGTGGCAGAATTTCAGAGATCCTTCGCGTCACTGGATATCATTGTTCCCCAGATATTTGAAGAATTCTCCAACATTATTCCTCTCTCAGTCTGGTGTCATTTCATTCCTCTGTGCATATTCTCTCTTCATTACTTTGATTTTCTTAGATTTCTATGGAGTGCCCTCTCTTTAGTTGTAGTTGAAGCAATAGTATGATAGTCGAGAGGATTATGGCGAATTAACATTTTTTGGAGGTGAGCGATATGAGCAATACTTGCTTGCAAGAGAGATTTAACAGCTAGGCAAAAACAAAACAGCAAAAGGAAAGGAACCAGTTCATTTGGAAATTCTTTAATAAAATCAACTGGATTATTATCCGGGCCATATTCAAGAACCCTCCATTCTTTATAAGCAGAGAACTTGGTAGACCAGTGAAAATGGTTAGAAGTGTTATGTTGCAGTATCCAAAGATCCCTTGTTTAAAACGTTAAAGAAAAATCTGAGAAGGGGTAGAGAAACATCATAACTCACATGAAAAATGTCAAAGCGCGAGGTATTTTTACTATCCCTGCAGTTATAGCAAATCCAGGTTTACACACGTTAATTTAGCACAATAACTAGGAAGTTACAGCCCATTTGCAATAAAATATAAATAAGGTAATCACATTTTATGAGGAGTGTAGCTGTTCAAGTGACGCCGTTTAAGAAAGAAGACGATGTAAGGAAAGTCTAAATGTTAATTAGTCTCTCTCTCTCTCTCTCTCTCTCTCTCTCTCTCTCTCTCTCTCTGTTGGATGAAAACTAAACCTCCTTTTTGTCTTTACAGGTATGGCAGTTATTTCCTCATATTCCTCATACAAGATCAGGTGAGTTACCCATTCTTTTACCCTAGAAGGATCCTCATTACTTTTCATTTATATACTGAATGTTGATATTGGTTAAGTTACTGGGATACTACCAAAGTTTAACCACGGGTAACTTGTAAACAATACTTTGATCACTTTAGACCCCGAGAAACATTCTGTCGTCTACTGCATAGGACAATAACAATTTTGTTTCAGTTTAAGGCAACTTTACTGTAAAGGGTAGTCATTCTGCCAACTAAGACCGGTGGTGATATCACGAGGATGACGGGAAGCATGTAAATACAGTAGGAAAGGAGATATTAATTTAGACCTCTTTGCACCTTTAGATGGCGTTGCTCATATTTTCTGACTCTGCTGTTGTTGTGGTAGTTTGAGTGTGTGCGTATTTATCTATCCTGTAGTGAATTCTCTTATATTGCTCACAATAGATGTATATGGTTGGAAATAGAAAAACAAGGCTCTGTTGAAATTTATTATTGTAATACATGACCGTCATTTTTCATTGAAAATATCAATGACCAAGATCTAAAATGTGGAGAGCTGAATAATGGGTTCAAAAGTGACGTTAACGATATTTGATGGATTTTTATAATTATTAAGAAATATCACAAGGTTGTGTAGTTTTAGAAAGTTTTACTATATAGTTACGGCAAGTACGTAGGGGAACTCTCAGACTAAAGGTATAATCGTGACTCCAGGCGTACCTTTCTTCATGGCGGACACTAATGAGGCTTCAGTGGATCATTAATATTCACAGGGTGTTTAGTATTGTTTCTCCGGGGCTACGGTGGTTGGGGAGGGGGAAGAAAAGGGAGTCATTAGCGTTTAGAGGCTGTCATTCAAAGCTCGAAACTTCGACACACAACATCCATTACTTCCTAAAGGGGCCCCTTACAGACGATCATGGCGCATGCGCAAACAAGGTGGTTGTATAGCTTAACTGTCGTTTGTGGCAGTGACTGATGGAATGCGCATGCCGATTGCGCATGCTTACCGTCAGTCTACGAGTGCGCATGCTTGACTGGCTGTTCATGCGGTTTAGCATGACAGTTTTGCTCAGTCATTCAAGTCGTCATGGCAGGTGATCCGAGCATCAGAGTTTTGGTCCGATTTTTGCCCTTATCGAGATTTGCCGGCACTTTGAAAATCAGAAGTGATTGTTATAAGAACAGACAAGCAAAGGCAGATGGTTACGCTAAATTGGTAGAAAAGATGAAAGAAATAGAGCCAAAAAGCGAACAGAAGCTTGGTAGTGAGAAAATTAATACTTTGTATCGCTCAGGAGGGAACCAGAAAAGTGTTAAGAGGAAAAGTTCAGCTGGTATGGCATATATATCTGCCATCGCTATGGTATTTCGATGAACTTGGATTTCTACGACCAGGAATGCCAGGAATCCGGATTGTCAACCATTTCGATGATGATATTGCACGAGAATCCTCGCCTGAAGACCCATTAAATTTGCATTTTCCATTATTATAATTGTTTGTAAGATAGGAAATAAAAAGTACTATACAATGCAGTTTTATTTCAGTTGTGTCCCTATAATCGAAGAAATTATTAGAAGTGCCTTTGAATAATCCCTTTAATTGCATTACAGCAAAGTTGCATACCACATGAGAATTAAAAGATATACATTTTGACTAGTCATAATAAATCAATAACTATTCTGTTGCATAAATATTGAATCAATTTTATGATAGTGGTGGTCAAAATCACAAGAAAACATGTTACAGTGTTATCAACGTTTGGGCTTATTACTGAAAATAGCATTTAAACTTATCTCTGATGGTTTTGCAACATATTGGCATCATTTCCATCTATACATTCTAATGGAATGAGTTGGCCATTCTCTAACCCTAAATTTTCAGACGAATGTCTGGTATTTTTATCCTCTAATTAAAAGGATTCCTGCAACACAGCTTGACATTCCGTTTTTTCTACAGATAGTTGTGTAGGTAACAGCATGTCAAAGTAATTTTAGATACCCTTTACTTGGGCATAGATTTACAGCAGATAAAAACTCTGAATCGTGAAGCTAGTATTCCAAAGGCATTTTCAACAACCCCACGTGATCGAGATAGCCAATAATTGTAGATTTCTTTGTTCCTTTGTCAAATTCCTTTGAGGATATGGTTTCATTAGATTAACCATTAGTGGGAAAGCATCGTCAGCTACTATAACGTATGGCAATATTTCACTGGAAACAGGCAAAGGTTCAGCCATAGGTATACGTAACTTTTGTTCTTTCAGCTTGTGACCAAATTTGCTGTTCATAAAACTCCTCCATCCGACACTCTACCATTTGCCCAACATCAACCATAAGGAACTCGCAATCTGCATTGACAGAGCCATTAAAACAATGCTAAAAGACTTTTGTAATTATAATAATAAGATCCTGATCCAGCTGGTTTTCTTATTACAATATGCTTCCATCTATGGCGCCCAGGCAATGAGGAAAGCTCCCATTTTTCAGCAAATGAGTTTACACAGCTTTCCACTCTGTCTTCCGTAGTTGGCATCTGTTGAAAGGAAAAAGCAAAATTGGTCAGAATATAACATACAATAAAAATTGCCCCATATGCAGCGAAAAATGATTAGACTTATAACAATTGGTAGTAGATTAAGTTACCTCTTTTTTTTTCCTCTTATGACAAAGCATAGTAATTTGCTATTGGTTATTGAAATGGAAGTACATTTTATCTCTTCAATTGTGTAATCTAGGTAAACACTAAGAAACACTATAAAATATATATTAAAAATCTTCATTTAATTCTCATTAGCAAAACTTAAAAGAAAAGAAAACCATACTCGAGTAATGAATATGTTCATATCCTTCAGCAAAAAAACGATTATTAGTTTTTCATTATTTCCCTTTTATTTAGGTACCGAGTAACATCCAGAGGTCCCTCTCGTGAGGCAAGTTCAAAGCCAAAAAAAAAAATGAGGCAAAATATATCGGAGAAAAGGAAACATGAGCTTCTAGAGATAGCTTGTGAGCAACTTCAGAAGGAGGATGACCCTTCATATCATTTGGCAAAAACCTGGGCCAATGATTTTAATAAACTTAGTGAAGATCAACAAATATTTGCCAAAAAGGCAATTAATGACATATTATACGAAGGGAGATTGGGAAATTTACGAGCAAACTCATTCAGAATAAATAGTGCTGAAAGCCATTCAAAACCGACAAGATTGCAATCGACGGATTCTAAATACACTCATGAACAGCGAAATGCTCTGCCAGTATATTCAACGATTGATGATCTTTTCAATGATCCACAATACAATGTTTGATTCAACATTTATTTGCATTTTTGGTGTTGGGATACTTTTTGTCAATGGTTTAAGGATGGAATAAATTTTTTACATTGCATTTGTACCATTATTCAAGCATACACTTACCTTGATATAATCTTTCAATACAGATATGAGAGCTTCACATGTCTCCATGATTATAAGTCCAAGGCTTTGAGGCGATATTGCAGTGACGAATTTCAATTCCTCATATGACTGGCCTGTAGCAAGAAAAGCGCAAAGTGCTTGAGAGTCTGTTACTTTGCAGGGATGGAATCTCTCTATAATGGTATTTTCTTTCTTGATTAGTGGTTCCACTCTCTGAAGGAGATCTAGAAATGTTAAATGATCCATCCCGCAGATAATTTTCATAGTCTGCAGGTGCTGATATGCTAAGTTCTTGTAAAAGGATTATCGTGTGCAAATGAAGACCGTTTTTTTAAACCAATCTTTTATCCACATCCTCCTCCTATGTTTTTCTTTGTGTTATCACTCTCTAAAGCAATAATAATGGCTAAGCAAGCTTTAAGCTTGTTCATCCTCTCAATGTTCTTATGCTGACTGCCAAAGATTAACTGGGTGCATGCACAATCTTTAGGGTCGTTTGTGGGCTCAGCAGGATGATTGCGCATTCATATGATTGCGCATGCATGCATGATCGTCTGTGGGGCCCTTAACGCCCGTCAGAACACCTTGTGATGGGAAGTTGTGCCTCAGACGTCACGGAGTATCCATAGAACATTCTACCTAATTTCCTTGCAGACGTCGCACCCAGTGAGGCAATAGGTCTGATGGTGTTTTCATCAAAAACATGTATTTGGGTTTGAGGATTTCTCATTTTTACATTTTCCCCAAAATGTAAGAAATTTTATCGTCCGTGAGAGCATTTTTCCATATTTCCATATTAACTAATTGCTTATCGACAGTATTTTCTTAAAAAATACGGATTTTTTCTCAGTAAAGTTTGAATCGTTCTCTGCGGTTTGTAAAAGTACAGACTTAGTTCCAGATTTATGAAGACTTTTAGGTCACAAAAATTGTTATTTACTTCAGTATCCCCCAAATCATGTTTAAAGTTGCTGAAGAATTTATATTTATTTATATTCATAGCCTTTGGTCCCATACTTGAAAATAGTAATAACAAAAAAATACAAAATTCCCAGGCTCTCAGCTGCTTTATGAAAGTTCACAGAATTCAACTGAGCAACATTGAGACGTTACGTTGTTGTGCTAAATACTTTTGATTTCGCACGCCCTCTTGCCTTTTGGTAGTTATGGTTCTTTTATTCAGAAACTTCTGGTACAATCGCGCTACAAACTGTTGCACCAGCTCCCTTAATGTTTCAGACGAAAGGCATATGGCAGTATGCAGCAAGTGGTATCTGGCAACTATCTGCCAAGCGGCTCGCGCAGGTACACAGAGACACCACCATTCAAAGTACAGATGATGTACTACGGTGACAGTTTCTGTCACTCACTAAAGGATATTATGCCAGCAATCAGTGTCCTGGTAGCTGAGCTATATAACCTTCCCATTTCAAGAAAATTAGAATTATTACTGTTCTTTCCTTTTTTATGTTTGATTTTAATGTAAGACCTGTGGTATTATTGTTTTACATATTCAGCAATTAAAAACAATACTGTGTATTACACTTTGTTTGTTTATCAAAATAAAATAAAGAAAAGTGCTGAATATTAACCTATAATTGTTTGACTAGGCCAGTTGATCCTAGCTTGATCTGTGAACAGTCGGTTAAGTTAAGTATACCTTAGTTTAACCAGACCACTGAGCCAATTAACAGCTCTCCTAGGGCTGGCCCGAAGGATTAGATTTATTTTACGTGGCTAAGAACCAACTGGTGACCTAGCAACGGGACCTGCAGCTTATTGTGGAATCCGAACCACATTAAAGCGAGAAATGAATTCCTATCACCAGAAATAAATTCCTCTTATTCTTCATTGGCCGGTCGGAGATTCGAACGCGGCCAGCAGAGTGCTAACTGAGAACGGAACCCACCCACCTAATGAAGAACTGTGAACAGTCGAACTTCAATAAATCCTTTCGAATATAATTAAAGAACAAGAACTATAAGTGGCATGTCATAGATCCTTTTAAACATAATTAAAGAACAACAATAGTGAATGATGTTTATTCAATATATTCAACAAAAGCAGTTACTGTGATATTACTGGTCTAGCCAATTTCAGTTCATGAACGCTATTCATGCCCAGATATTTAGTGCAACCCCCGAAAGCACCTGACTCCCATTAAACCGTTCATTTGTAGAAACAATATTCTCAGTTTCCTACTGTGATATATTTTAATTCTTCATATTTGTAAAAATATTCTTTTTCAATTCTGCAATTGGCAATATGTAAGATTTACAAGTTATCGCATATCCAAATTGGTCCAATCAGCATTTGGCATTCCAGGCATTCCATACGAACTTCCCACTTCAGTGTGTTTCTCCTCCTATCAGTCAAGTGAATTGCATTTTATTTCAAGTAAAGAAGTTATGATTTATGTAAAATTTGTGATAATTATATCTCATTTGCCAACATAAAATACCATTTTTCTTTTAGCAGAAAAAATTTTAAACAGATGATAAAACTGATATCAGATATGCCAGATTCTACCCACTTTTTTATTTGCATAAAATAAGATTCATTCTTTTAACTGAAAAATCTTTAAACATGATAATCTGATAACACGGTATGTTGAACTATTCATTTTTAAGCATAATGAAATATTTCATAAAAACCTGCATAAAACAATGATTTTTTTTGAGGTTTTAATTCAACTTTTCATATTAAATTTTTTCTCAAATTAATTAATATATTAAATTTAAAAAAGAATTAGGACCCGAACAATATATTTCATAGAGAGGTGTAATATTTTGTAGCACGATTGTACATTGTCAACCAATGCATTCTAGATCTCCTTCCTACCAAGATTTCCCAACTTAACAATCTTTTGACCAGTTTGGAACTTTCCATTCTTTTTACACGTTGATAACTGCTAAACACCGCTCAGTGTGTCTCACTTATGCAGACCTCTTATTATCATAACACAGTGGTATTTAGCTTTTCAGTTCTGTGCTGTAAGCAGTCCATTTCAACAGTGTCCATCCTTTTCTTTTGCCCAGTTCTTTTGTATGAAACTCTGTTGTGGATAATTTTTTGTTCATTTTGTTAATCACACTTAATTTCATTGGGAGGTATCCCAAGGTCATATGATTATTTGACCCAATTGATTATGACACTTATCTTTGTTTATGGACATTAAGTCACAAAAATGGCAAAAATGTGAAAGAGCTGATGTTGATATCTTTCTGAATGTAATAATTTTAAAGAACACTTTCTTATTACTGTACTTGCTTGACAGTTTCAAAGTAATCATATGTCACTTTCAGGCATCGAGACATTTCCAAAATGGTGGATTACGTAACAAGTAAATTCTACGGTCCGGAGAAACGGTAAAATGGGAAATGGCTGTTTATATGACATTCCACGACGCTCGCACCTTTGAGCTGATAAGAATATCAGAGATTTATCTAAAATGATTCTTAAGAAAAGATTTTGGCAGTTGTCAAAAATGACATGGGCCTCAGATTGCTGAGGTAGGTTGTCTTCGGGATTTTCCTCGAAGATTTTAAATTGTTGCTTTTTCAGGACCAATGACCTTAAAGTTGTTCCTTTATTGACTATTGAAATTGAATTTCCTGTCTAACTTTAAATTATAAAATTTTAACTTTCAAATTCGCCGTTATTTCATGTGTTCATAATGAAAAGAATTTTAACCTTATTTTGAAATTACAAAGAGACAATGGGAACATTTATGGTTTGGTGACGTTCCCTAATTGTCCTGGACTTCAAACAAAATTATCTTATTTTATTTTTATTCAAAATGAACAAATTTTCATATGAAACAAACCTTGAAGACCTTTCGCTTGCAGAGCAAGCTTCCTCAAAATATGGCGCCCATTTGTGAAACGAGAAAATTACCAATTAAGGCAGGTGATAAATATTTACATGGAAAAGAAAAACAATAGTCAAGCTAAGGGAAATTGCAGCAGTTGGGCATAGAGCTTCAGAGAAGTATTACAGTTCATCATGAACTTATGAACAGCTGCATCAGTAACAGTGCCAGGATTACAGCATTCCGCTTATATCTTCAGAACTTTTTCCCTATACACTCTTCTGTAGCACAATTTTCTCAGAGTTCCACTTCGTTTCTTGCGTTATCAAAGCTGTGATTACTTTCAATATATCATGATCTCTAACGTCAACAACTTCCATGCTTACACCATCTAGACTGACACTCATTACCGTATATTATCTTTGTTCCCAATCATGCTCATAACCTTACCTCTTTTCGAGTTTATTTTAAACTTTATCATCTTGCAAACACTTGTTATCTTTCAGAAGGACGACAGTTTACTTCCATAATCACCAATCAACACTATACTATCCGCAGACACAAACCAGTCTACAGTACATTCCATTCATAACCCCCCTTCATTCATCTCGTCCACACTGTTATGATGTGTACAATTTCAATCAAGTGCTGTATTAATGTGTTCGTAAGTGTTCGTAGGTAAATGTGTTTTGGTCTTTGTATACAGCGTGTTTATATCGTTCCGTTGCTGTGCTGTTATTGCCCTCCATCATCATCTCTTAGAAGATAATCGATGAAGAAAAATCTCGTTAAATAATTCGCTTTGATCTCCAAGAGGAGATGAGATAACTCGCAAGATGCGCTGCCGCCTCCGCGAATCATTTCCTTCATCTTCTCGGGCGATGATGTCCCGTTTCTTATTCATGGCATGAAATACAATCTGGATTCATCATAGATCCAGAAGTTGCCTCCCCGGAAAAAAGTTGGAGGCGACGAAAGACGGTTGGTTGTGTGCTTGGGGGGGGTGGGGTGGGGTGGGGGAAGACGGTGCTACTGCGGTAGTGGCTCAGTTATGCCTTTGGCCATGAAGAATTATGGACCTTAAGGAGCCACCACCTGGAGACCAAAATATTTAGTATACCCTGAGGCTCATACTTTCGAAGAAAACGGATGAGAAAGGGTATAAAGAAACTTAGGTGGATAAAATGTGAATTTTCTGGCTGGAAAATTAAAAGAAAAAAAAGAGCACCGCTGTTTTTTTCTCTTTCTCAAATCTAGGTCGTTTACGTCTGATCATAGACCAAGCATAATGTGGATCTGAATGCAAAGAAAAGTTCGTCGTTCATCGATTACCTATTGAGGGTTTTAATTCAAGCTGTAATTAAAACTTTCTGAAGAACTAATTAAACTTTTCTCTTTCGTTTATTCGCATTGCTTCTGAGGGAAGTGAGTGATGTCTTGGAATTAGGATTATGAATATCCGCATTGGCTTGGCAAAGAAGATGGAAAACTGTTTCAAGGTGTTGAGAATACAGTCTTTCATCATTCTTGGTAAGCTCTAACCATTATTCAAATGAGAAGTCTGCTTTCTGCTGCTTTTGCAGAAGAGTCATTTTCGAATTATCATGTTGCATAACAAATTTATTTAAATTCTTAACTCTCTCTCTCTCTCTCTCTCTCTCTCTCTCTCTCTCTCTCTCTCTCTCTCTCTCTCTCTCTCTCTCTGTATATAATAATATTTATGTATATATTTGAATGTATATATAAATATATATTTATGTATATATTTGAATAAATATATATATATATATATATATATATATATATATATATATATATATATATATATATATATATATAGAGAGAGAGAGAGAGAGAGAGAGAGAGAGAGAGAGAGAGAGAGAGAGAGAGAGAGAATGCGCGTGCTTGTAATTTGTATGTCTCTCGATGGAAATTGAATAGGATTGAAATGCATAAGCTTCTTGGCTATAATCTCATGCTTTACATGGATCATCCGTAGTCCTCACAGATTCTAGTATATGCTTAGAGTATTATTGGGAACTCTGTTCATTACATTTGCGCACTTTACATTATTTTTGCGAGCATTTCTCTGCAGGGAAGCTTAGGTTAAGTTATAGAGCGCATCCAGTAATTTATTGAAATACATACTATTTTCTTCTTCCGTTAGTCGTAGACCATCGTGGAACTATCTGAGATGTTCCATGTAGTTTTTTTTTACTGTACATAACCGCTGGCATGCCAAGACCTCACTGCTTAGTGTAAGTTATCTAAAATTCGAGGATGTTATCCAAAAATACATCAGTACATGTCCCTAAGGAGGTTAATGTACCTCACATGGTGCACTGCAGGGATTACTAAAGGGTGTTTGCAGCGTCCTTTCGGCCCCTAGCTGCACTCACTTTTTAACCTTTTACTTTACCTCCATCCCTGCTTTCTGTCTTCAGTCTTGATGTCCAAACTCTCTGTTGCTTCTTAATGCAATAAAGGGTTGTTCTTCATTTCCTTCAATTTCTGGATCTCTTTTAACTTCCTGTTTTAGCGCTCCAAGTTCCTGTTTTCACTTTCCTGTGAGCTGAAGGGTCGAAAGTACCCCAGTGCTTGGCTTGACAGTCTATATTTCGAACAAAAGTACATGGATGTGGCGAATATATTTGCTCATTGTAATGAACACGAAGTGAATCGACTCTCTGTAGTACGTCTTGCTTCAGCTGAAGGTAGTGACGGCCAAGAAAAAAAAGGTGAAGGAAGGTTTACTTTGGCAGGGTATAATTTTTAATGATAACCATTCTCTATACATTAGGTGGGGGTGCATAGTAAAATTGTATCCTGAAAGGAATTCGCAAGTTAGATCGTTTGCATAACATTTTGTTACCCACAAATGTGTTAATATATGATGCGCCGGTGGGGCTCGACATTAATCGATAAGGCTCATGGGCTAAAGCTTATTGCATGTTTCAGCATCTGGATGCACTTCATGGTATCCTGAGAGAAGGAATGATGACTTAGGTGGCTGACTCAATTGGGAGTCACAACACACTCATGGCTCATCAGCCCAGTTTAAACTTGTCCTTATGCTAAATGCAGCTTGCCGTAGATTATATTTGCATGTAGTATATATGCATTTATGTATGTTTATGTAATGGTTTGGTTGTAAGTGCTAAAATATCTCGAGACTTTTTGATGCGTGCCTTTTGTTGATAACATGTGCTTAACCTTCGCATCCAGCTGTTCAAAAGTGCCCAAAGATATGGATAATTTTGACTGAAATAATGAGGATTCACATTCTTTTGTATTGTCCTTGCAGTATCATAATAGTAACCTTGGTTGTTAGATATATATATATATATATATATATATATATATATATATATATATATATATATATATATATATATATAATATATATATATGCCTAAAAAATCACAGTGGATGCACGTGCCTTCGGTGTATAAGCGAATCCACAGGATTCGTATATAATATATATATATATATATATATATATATATATATATATATATATATATATATATATATATATATATATATATATATATATATATGTATGTATGTATGTATAATGTTAATGTGAATTTGTGTGAGAGTTTTATATACCTACTTTAAAGATAGAGAGGGGGTACATTTAAGATCAGATGTACGCAAAGAAAATTCTAAACACGTTTCCGAGCTATGTCACAGGACACTAATCCCCTGACAGGGCTGTTCAGAATTTAAAAAGGCGAAATAATGAAGAGCTGCCTATCCCACCCACCTTTTGTTTTAAACTTCTTCAAAGTGATAAGGTCGAGTTCATTGCAATGGCGGTTTGCAGGGAAAAATAAGTCCAGTTATGAAGTTCCCAAAAATTGAGTTCATTTTCCATAAGTTATCTCACGAAAATGAGGATCTCAAACAGTTGAGGATGCTTGAAACAGTGGGCAGCTTTGCCAACAAGATGGAATGTCAGAAATTGAACACTTGAGCTATTCTCATCCTTTTTGCCCTACGATTTGAATATTAATAAGACAACCGATTTTATCCTCCGATATCTTGAATTTAAAGGTATCCTTCTTTCAAGTAGAAACTTAATTTATCGATCACTTTTATTACACCAATCAGATCATTATCAGTGGATTAGTGCTGGTCCATGAATAGAGTTTGGATTCAGTTATTCTTAATAAAGAAATGTGATTATGGAACAAGTGTAAAGACTGAATTTTCATATTAACAAATATTGAATAGAATACTAATAAAATATATGTAAAAAGGAAAAACTAAGTAAAATCTATCTATCTATCTATCTGTCTATCTATATATAATATATGTGTTGTGTGTTATGTATTGTATGCGTGTATGTTTGTGTACTTGGGAAATGAGACTACTTTATCTTAAACTACTCCGTTTGAGTGTCGTCCCAGTACGCAAATATTTTACCGGGCTTTGAGAAACTTAAAATAGGCGAAATCATTAAGAGCAGCCTTTTTCATAGTGATAAGGAGGACTTCATTTCAATAGAGCTTTTGAGAAAAATTAAAGAAATTTTGAAAGTTCCTAAAGGAATTTTATTCATTTGACATTAGTTTGCTCATGAAAATGAGTTCGTTAAAGACTCAGGATGCTCGAAACGACGAGTGAAATCTAATGGAGGAGTCTGATTGTCCAGGAAATGAGCACTCGACTATTATCGTCATTTTTGACGTTGGTAGTTCAAATGGTAATGAGGAATCTGGCTGATTCGATCTTGCCCTCTTGGCGTGAGTGGCTGTCTCCATTTAAGGGAATCATTTTCTCCCCCTCTTCAAGAACCACCCCCTTACTCAACTTGAATTATTATTTACCCCCCTCCCCACAAGGAATGGAATAACTTTATCTTCTAGGATGCAATTAATCTTCTCTCCAGCATGTAGGGATAATGTTATCCTTCTTGTTTGTAATTTTTCTCCCATATAATGGATGTGACGAGCGTGCGAAGTGGAATACTGTTGTAACTGTTATATCATCTAGATTTTATTTGTCATATAAAACACACCATACACAGCCACACACCGGCGTGTCACTGATGCCAAAATATACATTTATAAACAGCCGTTATGGGTACTAGAATATTTGATGCATACAAAAGCTCGAACCGTGAATATTATCACTATTTTTTACTATAGCTGTCATTTACATAATAATTATTCTTCACATAATTTTTTAGTGGTCAAATCATCTCAATAATTGCCCTAATTGATATTTGCAATGTCTGATTGATTTGATTTATAGCAAAGAATGAACAATCATTCATGTCATGTCGAGATTTTCTTTTGGCCTTTCATCATTTGATCTCGTTCGATAAAAAAAAATAGCCTTCACAGAACCTAGTTTATGATGCAAAAAATGAAAAAGCATACAAAAACAGCGTGAAAAATGAGCAAAAACGGTCCCATAAAGCCCAGTGATTTACAAAATCCTGGGGGAAACGTAGGTAAGACTGTTGATGGCGTCTAGTGATTGTTCATTGAATGTCTGGTAATATGTGCAAATATGGTAAATACTGATTTAAAGATATAAACTTCTTCTTCTTCTTCTTCTTCGTTTAACGTGCCTTTTCCCATTTTTCATATGGGGTAAGCACGATGCCTTCTTTTGAA
The DNA here is from genome assembly GCF_040412425.1 of Macrobrachium rosenbergii. Lineage (NCBI taxonomy): Eukaryota > Metazoa > Arthropoda > Malacostraca > Decapoda > Palaemonidae > Macrobrachium > Macrobrachium rosenbergii. Next base: position 67,727,003 of record NC_089748.1, read on the forward strand.
GGACTTTGATTTGGCGTTGGGTAGGCCTTAGCCTCGATCGGCTGCCCTGCCTGACATCGCTTAGACCCCGGTAGCACATATGTATCGTGCCAAATTCCCAGCTTCCTTTCTCCTTGCAGCGAGGAGACGTGAGCGGTTAGACCGACAGTTCGAGACGTGTGAGGTGTCTGTTATGTTTTTAGATGTTGGAGTGGCTTTGTTTGTGTGTGTATTAGTGTGTAACTCCCATTTGCTTTCAGCAAACTTATCCGTTGATTACATACATAATCCCGGGGTGTCTACACGGATAGCAAATTGTCCGCCTCTCTGACCGGTCAGCTGCGGATTTGAACCCTCGCCACAGACTTCTTATGAAGTCCGAGGCTGCTGCTCTACCGACCGAGCCATCAGGCTCTAATGATATAAACTTATTAGCGGTTAGTAATTAGCGTACGAGAGTATTTACAAATTAATATCAAGAAGTTGAAAATTACCTCGTCCCCAGTGGCTGATGTACGAGCATAATGAGAGTGGAAATTAAAAGTGTAGCCGTTTAACGAAAAAACTGACAATTTCTCCTACAGCTAGTCTAATTTATGATATGATATGATGAAAGTTCCAGGTGATTAGTATTTTCCCATTTCAATTTTATGTTAATGCATAATCGATGGTGCCCATTCCCTGAAGCATAGCCTTCTCTAATGAAATCGTCTTGATAATCCTGAAGGAAAGTGAACTCAGTGCTTTAATGGCTTACATTCGTTGTAGTATTAATGATTACGTAAAAGTGTACACACCTACTATGTATTCTAAAATTTCTTGTTATTAAGGGATAACTTAGGTTATGAATTTTTGTTTTCATTATATAGAATGAACATAAATTTCATGTCTGCTGTAGCGTTTTAAATCATCTTACGCACTGAAATTATCTGTATTAATTCGTCATGAAACCAGTCTGTGTTTTTCCTGTATATTAAAGCATACGTAGATGAAACAAGTCACACAATGGCATCTTACACACACACACTCCCTCACCCACCACATCTTATAATAAGATATGATCTGTTTTGGAGGCTGAATGTTCATCATGAGCCTTGTCTCGTGTGCTCATCTCCTCTGAGGGAGAAATCCTTTGCGCCTTCTGCAGAGGGTTGGAATCTTGAGTCCCTTTAAAGTCTGAGAGTGTGTGTGTGAGTGCGTGCGCGCGAGTATGGGTTTGTGTGTGTGTGTGTGTGTATGTTTGTTTTAAAAACCAGGGTACAGCCACCGAAAGTTACCTCTGTCTTTATCTCCTCGTCGTGACAAAGATATTTTATGAATACGCTAAGGTCAATGATGCACTTCAACTCTCTCTCTCTCTCTCTCTCTCTCTCTCTCTCTCTCTCTCTCTCTCTCTCACACACATACGCACACACATGCACACACATACACACACGCACACACACACACACACACACACACACACACAACCTTCCTAACCTGTAATGGTAAACCGCTCACTCAATTATCTTGTGTTTTGTTATTTGCAAATCAGTCATATTTTTAACAGTTCATTCATTCTAGAGCTGCTGATATGTAGTAATGCATTCATACGTCTGTTTTCGATTTAAGTAACTGTATTCATGTTTGTTTTATTCCCAAACCTGAGTCATTTATTGCCACCCATTCATTCAGCCAATCTTACATCTATTCAGAGATCCATTTGCTCATCCAAGCATTCCATTCATTATATACACCTGACTAGTTGCTCCATTCACTCACAAGTTTATTCATTTTTTCTTTTGCTGCTGAATAGTAGCCTTCATCTCTTTAAATAAATCATGCATATTAATGCCTCCCTAGCACTTGAACGTGAACATGACTCCACGAATACTTGTTTATAATTGTTGATTATGTGATACTTGCAGGGGAATGGATGAAGCTGAAAGGGTGGCTTGGCTGTGGAACAAACTGATGAACATCTCACAAACTTTTCTCTCTCTCTCTCTCTCTCTCTCTCTCTCTCTCTCTCTCTCTCTCTCTCTCTCTCTCTCTCTGTTTGTGGGTCTGTGTTTGTCTGTTTGTCTCCTTAGTACAGAATTCTAACATTGGCTTTTGGGCTACATTTGGAGACTCATACCATTTGAGAGAAGGGGAACAGTGTTTTTCAGTCTCTTTTTCTAGAAATATTCGGTGTCGATAAAGATAATTAATAATAGTGAGTCATTAGCCTCGCACTCCAAATAATTTTGATGAAGCTAATTCCTCCCTAGCCGTGAAAAATCTTCTGGAACTTATATTTCATTTCATTCATTTTGCAGAAGTTCTTGACGAAGACGATGCAGTTGATTATTTTATAAGGAAATTTTTGCTGGAAGATTCATTTGATAATTATAAAAGATTAGTTCTTTTATGGGTGTTTCATTCCAATGATGTTACGGAGCTCTTTCATTATGATTTGGTGCTTTTCTGGGGAAATAACTGGCTAATTGCATTAGGAGCCAATTTACAGATAAAAGGATGCCTTTTAACTTTATGTTTTTTAATGAGTGCCGTTTTATTATCAGGACATACGTCATTATCATCGCCTCCAACGCATTGCGACTTTAAAAAACCAATGTGACGAAATTGTTTTACATATCTAGAAGTGCTTAACTGTTTCTAATATTTTTGAATTTTATTATGATAGATACACGATGGGACAGAACTTACTGTTACTCGCCAAACTGAACATGCAAATGCATTGTTTGTCCAGGATAGTGTTACTAACTATACGAGGTAGTTTTATTGGAAGGGGACTGTTATGTATGGGGCCCCTAAGTGCTGATGGTAGGGAATATGTATGGAAGGCAATGCATCACTGGCGGGAGGGAATAGACTTACATCCGTTTCCTGAAAATAAAAAAAAACACTGCGTCTCCGTTGACTTATATATTGAAATAGGTCCCTGGTAGGTAGTCGATTGTGTTGAGTCAAGGCGAGAATGGAGATGGTCTTGGTTAACGCTAGAAGTGTGCCTTCTAAGAGGAAAAGATGTATAGTTGAATAATAATAATAATAATAATAATAATAATAATAATAATAATATTATTATTATTATTATTATTATTATTATTATTATTATTATTATTATTATTATTATTATTATTATTGTGAAGTGATGCCTACTAGTTCTTTCTTTTCTGTTTCGTAAGATTTTAATGATGAAAATAGCTTTTACAATAATAAAATTGTTTTTACGATTTGTAATTGGTTGTAAATGCCCTTCTCTGTGGTTGAACTTTTACAAGAATTACAACTATCTGAATATGTATGTCGTGAGGCGACTTATCGCCTGTGCAATAACCACTTATTTATCGGACTATCTTAGGGTAAATCTCTCTATGAACTGCCGCTTTTAAAGCTTGCATTTTGGGGTGGTGGGGGGGGGGGGGGCAACAACTTGAATGTTATGCCTTTCGTGGAACATAAGATTGTTGGTGTTTATATTTGTAGATTGCGTCCGACATATACGTCAGTAGAATCGTTCTCGAGGAGAGAGAGAGAGAGAGAGAGAGAGAGAGAGAGAGAGAGAGAGAGAGAGAGAGAGAGAGAGAGAGAGAAGTAGATCTTGTAAGAGTTCATTTCCTCGCCGGCAGCAGACTTCCGTATTTATGTCCTACTCAATAGAGAACCTTTTAAATACTCGTTATGTCCATTAACTCTTAAATGAGGAAGGCAGAAGGTAGTTTTACGAATTAAGGTTAATTTTTTAGAGTGCTGGCAACTGTTTTGTATTCTTTGTTAAACGATGAACACTGAGATTTATATAGACTAACACCCCCTAACCTGCTGACTGGGTGAGTTTTTTTCCACTTACGAAAGAGAAACGCTTATTTTTGTTCCATGTGATCATGGCATCAATTTCAGTAGTTATATTTTACTTTAGCTTTATTTCGGGAAGAATGCCTTTCCAGAAGAACTGGGAACTGTTATAAACAGTTTCAGACAGGACCTAAAGATCGACATCCGTTGACATATACTTCCCTCTCCTTTTCCCAGAGAAGAAAAAAAATGGCTGTTTCCTAAGAAGACATTTTTTTCATCACCGTCTTATGACGGATCCGAAATCATTTATTTCCTCAGATATAATGCCACTGCGCTTTAATAGGGGTGTTGTTTTATTACTTTTTTTCCCCAGGTTCCATTTCAGAGTAGACCATTAGAGAGGATTGCAAGTAGGCGGTTTCTTGACATAAATGACAATTAAGCCTTTTGCCCTATTGTCAGACTTAGCAAAAGCGTCTTCTGTCCCACGCAAGCTACAACCTCGTAGGCGTGAGCTCCAGAATTATTTTTTCTTCTAATATTTTTTTTCTGCAGCATGTCTTTGTTATCCTGTATGTATACCTCCATTAACGAAAGTAGAACAGGACGTTGTATTTTTTATTTCATTTTTTCTTTATTAACCCGATATCACGTGGGCTGCTGGTTGCTTTTTCCAGATCCCTTATAATCCTTCCGTTGAGAAATGATGGGACGATGCGGATATAGCTAGAGTTTTTTAAGTATTTTGTTTGTTTTCTCGTCATATGCTAAGAATACTTTCCCGTTTATTCTGAGCTGATTGTATGATAAATAATATAATGGGAAGAAACACGTAATTTGTGAGAAGTATCGCGACATTGCTGAGAGCAAATTGTGAAAAATGTAATATTGGAATAGTTTATTTCTTTGAACTGAAGTTAATGAATTTCATACCGTCAGAAGATTACTTTTTTATGGATTTCAGGATTAGGCTGTAGATTCAGGTATGTGTAGAAAAACACGCTGGAACTATATTTGCTAAAAATTTTGTAAGAGATTGTTTACTTTACTTTTCATGCATAGAAAAAAATCTGAAATGTCGGAGTGTCTCTATAAAGCAGTGGAAGTCGTAAATTCTTATTAATGTCAAGATGAATTTTGGATTGTGTTGGTATGAATTTTAGTTCGTTTACTCATTAGTTATTTTGAGTTATTTTCTTTTCAGAAGCTTAACATTTCTAGGTCTGTAAGTACTTAGGTAGGTTACACAATTAACTGTCAATCAGTGACTTTTGTTAAAACTTTTAAGGACTGTAGTAATAAGATTTGTACTTTTAATGACTCTGGGAGAACTCAAGTCTGAGCGACATAGGCGTATGCCGGATTTTGAATAGTGTATTGGCTTATTTATAACATTAGTATGTAAACAAAATACTCTTACGTCAGTGTTCGTCGTTATTTATTGTTAGTTGTCATTCAGTATGAAAGTCTCTCCTCTCTCTCTCTCTCTCTCTCTCTCTCTCTCTCTCTCTTTTCATTGAAATTTGCGTCGAACAATTTTGCTGTCCGAATACCAGTGTCCCGAGAGCAAAACTGGTCAACATAAATTTCTCACTTACAATGTGGACCATTGTTGAGAGGAGGATTCGTCCTCAAACCTTTGAGCTTAATCAGTGGATAGACATCATACAAGTGTACTTGTTTTTTACTTGTTTATGAAGTAATTTATTCAAATGGTTGATAGTAAGACAAGAAATCTTTTTAAATAGATTCCCTCATATCACAGGAAGCGAGGTAAAATGTGGAGGGTTTTAGGATTGTTAACGTGCTTCCATACTCCCTGCTTACGTTATCGTTTGGGTAAAGTAAGGTTAGATAAAGTCATTAGGTTGCCCGTCCCGTCGCCCGTCGCATAAGAAATTTTCCTTTGTCATTTGCATTGTAGTGGTTCCCTGGAGACCCCGGTCAAGAAAAGGTTAGGGAAATTATTGAAGATGCAGTACAGACGATTCCACCACAGCCACTGAAACGCCACTGGTACTTTAAGCTTTTATTCGTGACTTTTGCTCGGTATGATGTGTATCGAGGTATTGCTTCGGCACAACGGTATCAATAATATCCATTCATAGAAACTCCAGTCTTTCACACTACATGAATAGTGACTGAAGTGTGGCGACTGCGGCCGTTTTACTGGTGAGGAAATAAGTAACGAACAATAAATGCCCAAAGGCCTGTTAAATACGAAAAAATTACCTGATGCGAAACTCTCAGGAAATGGGATGTCGTTATTTTTTATCATGGTAATGTTGATGATTATTTATAATTGCATTCGAAATTTTAAAAAATCTTTACCTTGTAGTAAGTCGATGATGTATGGTAATACGTATAATGAAGTATTTACGAAAATGATAATGTCGATAATATGGTGATGGTGGTGGTAATATTGGTATCTATAGAAGTAATAATAATAGTAATTATGACAATGAATTATGAAAAAAAGGAATCAGGAAATTATTAGCAGCATACATCTGTAATTGGTGTAGTTGCTTTTGCTTTTTGTGACTTGGACAACTGATGCTGTCATTAGTTGAATTGCCACTACAAGTTTCTGCATGTCTCTGGTGATTCAGGTTTGAATATTTTACTCTCTTCTAATAACTACATTAATTAATAGTCTTGTTTCCTAACCTTTATAGAAAACCGAAATATTTCATCGTCAATAAATACTTACCCATCGTGTTGATATAAAACTGGAAAGCAAGGCGACATGAGAAAATGTATTACGTATCAAACGGTTGTCGTATCGCTGCAGTTTGTTAATTAATAATATTTCTGATTTTTTTTTCTGGATGCTTGTTCGGACTCCTCTCCTCCTGGAGCCATGTATATATATTGAATTGTTAATGCACATTTTCCACTGAAAATTGCGTTTTCGCTGGAAGACTGATCACGAGTCAAACCACTCAGTTTTAATAACTTATCAGAGAGAGAGAGAGAGACTCAAAGAAGAAAGTGTAAATCCATCCAAGAAACCAATGTCAACTTCCCTTCTGGAAAAAAAATTAATTAAGCAGCAATTTATTAAACACTTTCCAGAATGAGAGAGAGAGAGAGAGAGAGAGAGAGAGAGAGAGAGAGAGAGAGAGAGAGAGACGCTGTTCTAATATTCCCTCTCCATAGGAGGGGGATCCTTCCCTCCTCCCCGAGTTATGTGATATGGGGAGCATGGTTGTTCCTTCGCAGTCTTGGAAATGATCAAATAATTAAATGGAAACAACGGGCGAGGGTGATGACCGTGATGGATTATTTTGGGGGACTGAGCAGTTAATCAGTGTAATGGACGACCCGTAAGGACATAAGGAAGAAGGATGGCGGACTGGATGCCTGCGTTGGCAGGTATTTCTTGGACTGGCTCAATTGAGATTTATGGTAAGGGGACACACCGTAGTATTCAAGGAGGGTCGTAAATATCTCTGACTGTAATAATTTTTTTTCCTTCCTTATTATATCTTTGCATTTTTCTTTTTTTTTTATTCTTTGTAGTTTTGGACTTAATAGTTTTGCATCTAGACTAAGGTTTAATAGTTTTAATATCGACTTCGTGTTGCCCTCTTAGTTTCATTGTGTCATAGGAATATGTGCGAGTATATGCAGATAAATGAAATCTTCATGTCTAACAATAATAGTGCTAAACTACAAAGTCTTTAAAATGTCCATGGGTTCTGTTTCGTTGCTGATTTGTATATACAGATGTGCTTTATATGACTGAATCTCTTGTTTTGGATATCAAGTCACTAAACACGTAAAATTTGATGCATTTTGATCTTATTTCTTATAATTGCTTATTGCACTAAGATAGAATTGATTAGCTCTAAGTAATTTTTATCTCTTGTGGATAGCAGTTAGTTATATTGTTTCAGTCTAAAATAACCTTGACAATTTTGTTTGTGTAAAATGTGTTGTAAGTAGTGTTGTCAGTGCTTGGTAAATATCATTATATTACGTTTTAACGGCCAATTAAGTGTATGATTCAGCAAAATGCATAGAATAGCTCCACCCTGGATGGGTAACACCAAGAGAATTAAGACGACTCAGGCACAAAAGCACAACGTCTATGGGGCAGGGCATAGGACTTAGCAACTATAAGGCACCAGTCCCTCTAAAAAGGGGAAAAAAGAAGTATGACGAATAAAACTTTTAAGGGTAAAGTGTGGATACTGAATACCAGTAAAAGGTATAAATGCAGACATGTATTGTTCTCGTAGTATACCAAGTGGCATAAGAAAAATTGGAAGGGTGAGAAATGTGGAGATATGTTGAGAAATGGTACAAAAGATAGAATGGATTAGTTTTTGGATTAGTTTTGAGATGGCTTGTCATGTGGAAAGAACGGAGGACGATAGGTTGGTGACTAGATTGTACTGTTTGGACGTATTAGAAGGAAGGAGAGGAAGAGCTGGAATGTACTGGATAGATAGATGATTGAGGTATTGGAAGGGAGGCAATGGTTTGGGGAGCAGTTCCAAGATGTAGGTGAATGCCGCAGTGTGGCGGGGTGGCGGAATTTGATGCACTGCTGATAGTACTATCCAAATAATACTATTGCGATACAGCCTGTCACAATAGTTTGAAGGCTGATATGGACCCGTAAGTAAATATTGGAGTACAGCGCATGTTAATTTAACCTCTAGTAGATTTTTTTTTTCAGTTTCATCCAGCCTTTTTCATGTCATGACCGTATTTCAAGTAAGTTATTTTTTAACAGGCCCTGTCCATTGTATGATACGTCTCAGCTCGTATAGCGCAGTTTAAAACATTTATGAAATTCATCGATACTTAAGCTCATTCCTTTCGATAACGGAGTTTACTTCGTAAATGTTGCCAGTCTCAGTCTTTCCAACAGAGAGGAAGAAACATTGAACCCCTAGGATATTTATGCCCATCAAAATGAAGTTGGGCCGAGAAATGGACGACCTTCTCTTATTCCCCTTTAAAGTTTTCGCAGCAAACCCATTTCAGTAATGGCTGCTAATTAATAAGACTCCCCTCGTAGCAATTAACGCAGAATTACAGCAATTGCTTAATTGAAGGGAACAAATCACCAGGTGTTTTCAGCCCTGCACTGGCCTTTTGTTACCAACCGTTACTTCCTTGCATCTTATTACATTGAATTTTCCTGGTTGAACTCATTCATAACCTTAGCAGTTTAAGCTAACAAAAGAAGGTCGAACGTCTTGATGTTATTAGATGTCAACATATTTCGTAGGATACTACAATCAGGAATCATTGATACGATTAATTTTTCGGTATTCAGTAAGGATCATATCATTAAAGGTTAAGATTCTAATGTCAGTAGTTTGTTGTGAATAAGGACATATTCAGACATCTGAACTGCAGGTGCGGTTCAAAATCCCTCCCGTAAAGCGATTAGGGAGAAGTAGAAGTAGTGGGTCCAGAGTGGTAATAGCCGAAATTTGACCATCGTGAGGTCCTTGAAAACACGATTGGGTTTCAAGGGAGCAGACGAGCACTTTGCGCAGATATAGACTAAACGTGATATGCACCTGCACGCTAGCAATGTTTTGGTTGGAATCTCTATATCTTCGGTACAACATGAATTTTGTTTTACACTTCCCCAGTTTAAATATTAATATATGAAGGAATAATAGTCATACTGCTTTTGAATGAGATTTCAGATGACATTACAGAATCAGATGAGAGGTAAATGACTGATATGCTACGCGTTTAGTTTAGAATAATGTTCCAAGTTCGTCTGATATTCTTTTTGAGTTGTTACCCGAACCGAAAGAAGAATTTCCTTTTTAGAAAATCGAGAGTAGCTGCAGCATCCAAGGTAGCCCAAAATAGGCAGATGAATGTCAGAACCTCTCCCCTTAAGTTGTGGGAAAATGTCCCAGTAAATGTACATACGGGACATTTGGAACACGGAGCAATTCACAGGTCCTAAGATTCGATCAGAATTTCTTTTTATATTAATTTGGTCAGCTGTTACACCTACCCCTCTATCAGAGACGTTGGACCTGAAACTGCTTTGGTGTCTATAATGGGACAGCAGTCTTTTTTCGTCATGAAGTATTATGATAAAACATATTCCTTAGGAAAAAATAAAACAAAAATAGATTGTAAAATAAGTTCATATATTTTATTATTAAAAATTAATGTAGACGAACGATTGTGAAAATTGCATTAATAAGACGAACAGTTCAGGTGAAAACGAAAAGCAAAGAACGAGGACGTAACAAAGGTGAAAACTCCGTGAGATATGGCGAGACCTCTTGGATGACTCATGCCATGGAAACTGGGTTAGAGGGAAGGAAGCCCTCAGCTGGAAGGGAGGAGGAGGGTTGATAAGGCTGCTAAGGGGAAAGAGGGGTGGGGAGGAAGCCCTATTATTTAAGCACTAAGGAGAAAGATTGCTAAAAGCTAAATGGAAGGGGGCTGTTGTTTTTCAGCAGGGGTAAGTGAAAGGGCCTGAACCATACAGGTCTCAGATTTATTGTAGAGGTCAGTGGCATATACCGAGTAAGATAATGATGGAGTTTGGAGTGTCCTTTAAAAACGGGCTGTTGTTGTTGCTGGTTTTTGTTTCTGAAAGTGGGAATGAGTTAGGAATGAACGGAATACGAAGGAATAAAAGTTAGGGGGAAGCGTGTCTTGAAAGTCAGCGAACTCATTTGGACGAAGAAGCTTAGAGTTTTTTCCCTCCATCGATTTGAAACTTCCCACGCACGAGGACTCGTTCTGAGTCCACCTTGATATAAGGGTTGTGTATGTTTTGTTTTGTTTTGTTTTTGTTCAAATTTGAGAAAATTAATTGTTTATGAAAAAATTAATAATGTTCAAGTAAGTGCAAATGGTTTTTTCCAGATGAATGTTTGCTTTTACAACGGACTATGTTTTATTAAGATTGTCATAAGCCATTGCGTTCCTTATTCTCCGAGTCTTACAGAAAACAGTAAATAAGGTGCATGGAAAGAGTGGAACAAATTTACCCATATTCCTTATCATGCGTTATAAACTAAAGAATCGTGTTGGATAATAGCCACATAAAAGAAATTTTAAGAAACCCCAAACAAATTTTTATCTTGCAGCTGTACTACTGTGCTGTTGAGATAGATTAATGTATTAAGATATTTATTATTTAATTGAAAAAGTATGTGTAACGTGTATGCGTGCGTGCTGCAATCATTAGGAAGGTACGACTTACTCCCCCTCCAAGAAGCCATAAAAGTACCAAGCCTTCCTGGTGAAGTATGCATTACACTAGACATTCCACCTTTGTTGTTGTCGTCATTCTTGTTTTACGAGCAAGAATCTGGGAAAGCACAGAGTATGCTAAAATAGCATAGCAAAATCGGAGAAAGAACGAGCAGGTTAGAATAGCATAAGCAGATTATTAGAGAGAAACGAGCCGCGTAAGTTAATATAGAAAGAATCAGAGAAAGATATAGGAAGTTTAGAATTGTAAAACAGTATCAGAGAAAGAAAGAACGTATTAGAATGGTATAACCATAAGCTTATAAAGAAATTTGCATGCGAGATTAGAAACTAAGACGTTCTAATGGCATAGCAAAAACCTGAGAGTAGTATAACAAATCTGAGAAAATAGCGAAAAGGCTGGAACGGCATGGCATAGGCTAAGAAAAATTAACAAATTAGTTGCATAGCAAGAAAAGAATGCGAAATAGAAACTAGTTTGGTAGAGCACTAGCAAATAATGTAATTCAAAAAGACCATATAAGGATAATAGACGAGAAGGTTTGGGCAGCCAAAATCTGCGAATGAAACTAATGTGTCAACATGGAATAACATACCATGAATTTGTGAGGGAAACGAATAGATTAGAATGGTACAGCGGAAATCGGACAATGGATGGAAAACAGAAAATGGAGTTTCAAAATTTTAAGAATGAACGGAGCAGCTTAGGATGGCATGTCAAGAATGCGAGAAGAAAAAAGTAAATTAAGGTGCTATAACAAAAAAACAGAAAGAAACAAATAGTTTTGAAGTTGTAGCTGTAATGTGATTAAGAATTGAAGGCGTTGTTTTGAATATTATAAAAATAAATCTGCTTATGTTGGAATGAGTTAATAGTAAAACTCTGTGAATGATACTTCTGTTTAAAAGGGTAGAAACAAAGATAAGAAAGAAACTAGCAGGCTTAAAGTGCATGACAATAATTTAAAAGATAAATAGGAAGGTTAGAATAGTTTAGCAAGAACCTAAAAGAAACGACTAGGTACAAATGGTGTGGCAAAAGTGCGAGAAAGAAGCGAGCAAGTAAGCGGGGTTTAGCCAGAATTTTGGAATGAAACGTACATGTCCACATGTTATAAAAAGTCTCTGAGAAAGAAACGAACAGTTGAGGATTGCATAACAATAATTAGAATAAACGAGCAGGTTTTCATGGTGTAAAAGAAAGAATTGTAATTTATGACAGGATTGGCGTTTAGGATACTATCTCTATGTCCTGTGGCAAAGTGATAATTTTAAGGACATCTTGACATTTTTTTAGGATTGCACTCACTGATTAATATTTGCTTTATATACTTTATTGGTCTTCCAAAACGGGCATCTTAAGGGATAACTTTTGCAGCATTTTCTTCTTCGCGATTTTCTTTACTGAATTGATGATTCACTTTTGTAGCAAACAATGGAGAGGATCGGTGTTTTATTTTACTCTAATGGGTAATACATGCGTGTTCCAAGACTCTCAGGAATCTGTATTGCAGAATCTAGGTCATGTTCATCTGTCAAAATTAGTGTTCATAACGTTTGCATATTGTAAGAGAGATACTTTAAACAAACATGAAATTTCTTGAGATAAAGACAAATAGCATCTTGCGAAATCATTCCGCCACATTTTGGGAGCAAGTTGAGACGGCCCCAAACCAGTTCGACCGTTAGTGATGACTCTTATTTTTGTTGTTGTAGGCCATCGTTTTTACGTATTGTTTTAAGCAATATGTTCTTTTCTCGCTAGATAATCACCAAATTTTAAATTTATTTGAATATATTAATTGTGTTCAACAAAAAAAGTCGCAAAAATTTCCAGTAACGTTTTTAAACTATATAGCGCCGAAATGGCGTATGGTTTATGCTTCGGGACGGAATGTGAGCTTTACGGCTGTTCTATGAGCAACAGCCCGTGCTGGCATAAGACAGCTTAATCATAAACAACAATAGCAACAAAACGGAATGTGAGTAGCCAGGCGGTCTCAGTAAAAAACATATTGCACAATTCTGCTCCTACTTAAAAAAAATTCAAGATTTAATAAATGGCATGAAATTTTTCACAAACTTAAGCGTTTTGGTACCGTAGTTGCTTGATGAATTTTATAAAACGCTATTAGTTTATATATTTTTTATTTTTTACGGAAACAGTGGGGCACAATCCAACCTTATGTGCTTGATGACTGTTTTTAAAATGCTATTGATTTATGTTTCAAAAAATTTTGTGGCACAATCCAAAGAAGTTTTTATATTGAAAGATCAGATGACTGAATTTTCATCATTTGGCGATATTCATTCGAAAGAATTCCGTACGTTCTTTGTGGTGCCATATGATGGGGATAGTAAGGCAGCGTCTCAGGGAGAGAAAAAAGATTTAATTTCGTTACTCGATACTTTTAATTGGACAATGAATTCTCTCTCTCTCTCTCTCTCTCTCTCTCTCTCTCTCTCTCTCTCTCTCTCTCTCTCTCTCTCATTTTAATAAAAGTCATCGCCAAGGGGAGATGAAAAATAGGGCAGGGAAAAATCCTTTTCTTCCTCCGAAAGACCAATTGAATGCAGGCCAGATTAGGAAACCACGGGCAGATTCCAAGAAAAGGAAGGAGATCGTTATAAATCGAAGAGACAAAGTTTAATGTTGTGGAAAAGTCAAAGAGTTAAAGCTGATGGCGTCCGTGCTATGTTTTAGCGTATTAGAGATAAGTTTTCTATTATATCTCAGTTTACAACGGGCTTTTTCTGTGTGGTACAAAAAAAAAAAGCAGCTTACGAGACATTTAAAACTATATTTACAAGGTGTTTGCCCATTCTTTAAATGATTTTTCTTTATGTATTTAGATGGATTTAGTAGTGAATTGACAATGTCAGACAGACGAAATATCATGCCGACAAAAAATATTTAATCAGCATCGTTTGTGCAAGCCATTAGTTGAGAATATTTAACTCTATTAGATTTTACTTGTATTTAGGTATTGTTGATATTGTCAAACCCGTAGTCGGTAGAGTAGAGTTAACGAGTTAAAACCTTTTGTTAGAGCTTTAATGTATGGATTGTAAGAGAAATATAGTTTAAATATAGTTTAAATGTTCTTCTCAAGGTAATAAATGTTGCAGAAACTTTTAACATTTGGGACTTGCATTTACATATCTGTGCATACTTTTAAAGTAAATATTTTTAAAAGTAAAATTACTAAGTAGTTGTTTGGATTTTTGCCCAAAAATGATAAATTTATTTACCGGAGAAGACTGGTCACCTGTTTAGTGGCTGCTTACTTAAATGTCAGAACGTACTTCCCAATATCCTTCGCATCTGAAGAAAACGTTTTGACAGATTTTGTGTACAGCAGCAAATGGGTTTTTGAAGACAGGAAGATACTCTCTCTCTCCCGTTTCTGTTACACCTAATATAGATATCTGCCTTATTAATCAAAAATTCAAAATTATAGAAACTGCTACTGATTAACCTTTAACAAATAAAAGCAAATTGGAAACCATGATCGATTTTCTTTTTAAAAGAAATGCTGGCTAGTATTGTTTCTCCTCTTTTGCTGGCCAACCAATGATTCTTAAGGTGTAATATGCAGGTGTATGACTATATAAATTCCAGCACAATTTGAAGCATTCACAAAAAAAATTAGACGGCATGTTTACTTACATGCAATTATACTCCCATTTATTTGTTCAAAGACGCACAGTTGCACATGCTCACCAACGTTATTCCTTTTACCTTTTCAGTTCTTTCGGCATGGCATTCACGTAACAAATTCATGCAGTTCAACAATGCCTCTTTCTGTCATCGTCAGTCTGTATGTCAGACTGACGTACAGAAGGATTTTTTCCTCTCTCCCGTTTCGTTGATATTGAGATATTTAGCGTTAAGCACGAAGGCCTGGTTAAACTTGGTTAGGTGACTAACTATTCGTTCTTCATTTTCTTGCCTGTGTCAGACGCTGGCTCGATAAGAGCGTTGTTTTTCTGTTCAGTTGGCTTTTGTATAAGAAATATCTAAACTGTTGGAATAACATGCATACATGCTATTCAACTAAATATAAGTTATTGTTCCCAAAATGCTGAAAGTTTCGTTTTTTTCTTTTTTTTATTGTCCCAGTATTCTCCCACAAAGTATAATTTGTTTTTGTGAATTTGAATGTTAGTTGTTGGAAGAGGACTAAGAGTGATAAAATAAAATCTCAGAAGATATTCTTTTTACTTTGAATGTAACACGGTTTATTAATGGAAATTTGAAACTTCCAGCATTAAAAATGGAGGCTGTTATTTCCAAGGATACAAAGTAGCACAGTCACATGCTGTGATAGATTACAAGAAAACTGAAAAATTTGAGTTCAGTTTTAGCAAGAGAGAGAGAGAGAGAGAGAGAGAGAGAGAGAGAGAGAGAGAGAGAGTCATGTTGCGTGTTAGTTATATAAGTTTACTGTTGGAAGTATGGTTATGTATAGCCACACATTCATCGGAGTACATACATACATAATGTGTATATATCTATATACATATATACATATATATATAAATATAATTATATATATATATATATATATATATATATATATATATATATATATATATATATATATATATATATATAGATAGATATATATATATATATATACACATGATTTATTGGTAAAAGTTCACATTTAGGAAACCCACTGACGAACACAATAGTGTTATTCAGATGACAAATTTTTTAATCCTAAATTTTTAATGAAGTTAAAAAACTTATGTTGGCGTGTATAGAGATTTATGAGGGCTCGGGAAAAAGAAGACGGGAAATTACTTTGGCAAAACTTTTGAATCGTGTTGTGACGGGATTGATAGATGGATTAAAGTATTCAATGGAAGCGGAGCTTTCGGTCGAAGAATCTCTGTTCCTTTCGTTCGTTTCTTTCCTGTTTTAACCGTATTCACGCTATTTTGCTTCCCCTGTTTTTGGACCATCGTTTTTCGTTGTTATGTTCTTTTTCCTTTGGTCTTGTATTTTGACAGTAGCTGCATCATCAGTGAAGTATCTCATGCGTATGATACACATCATGTGTATGCAAATGATTTGTGTATGTGTAACTACATTAGATTTTATGCATCATTGTCCTATTTGTTTTGTACGTTTGTGCTAGCAAACAGGGTTATGTTTATAAATATTTTCGCAAGTATGCCTGTAAGCTGTACATGTGTCATTTATGCTTATGTATATAATGAAATAATATTCGGATAAAATTAATTTTTGACAGTAGGGATTTGTTAAGGCTTCCAGTTTGTACCCGGCTTAATATATAACAAGTAAATGCGTTTATGTGCCTTACAGTTTAAACATCAGTAAAATAGTAATGGCCCACTTCGGAGGTAGTACATTTTGAATTTAGGTTGAATGTGTGAATAAAATTGGCATCCATTGACGTTACTTCTTCTCTTCTAGGTGTAATCGTTGTTAATACATGCACTTCTTACTGCTTTCACCGAACATTTTTTTTTATCTTAAGTCTGTGCATATTCCTTCTGGCCGTCGAAATTTATATCATGGTATTTTATCGTAATTAGTGATGATGGTTGGGTAATGATTATTAATTTTGATGTGGTGACTCATTAATATTATTGGTCCGATTTTTTTCATTAGAATTTGTTTCCATATATTACGCATTCGGAAAAATCATAGAATTCTATTTGAAATTAATCATAGTTCCCATCTAACTGGTTATGATTAATAATATAGTGGTATCGATGGACTGGAGAAAAAAGGAGCGTACATGTGTTTAAACCACGCAATTTACTCTGTCGATCCAAGCAGAAAAATTCTAGTTTAATTGTGCAAATGACATGCTGTAAAAAGAAAGTCTTCTCTAACATACTGGGACCATTAATTTACTACTTTTTAGTGATTACGTGGATAAAGTAACACAGTATTGGATTTTGCCTCAGAGAAACGAGTTCTCCACCAAGCTCCTCATTTTTTTTTTATCCGACAAAACTTTTTTTGTAATGGCTTGGGACATTAGGTTATTGAAATCTGATATTTTAAAATCAGGATTTAAACGAAAGAATTGATGACAATAGGGAAACAAGAACTGGTATTTTTATGTATGAAATTTGCACATCAGGTGGAAACACATTAGAAAATTAAGAAAGACAAATTTACGACGCAAGATAGAAATCTCATCATCTCTGTTCTCATTGTAGTCCCGTGTACCTTTGTTGACGTCCCTTTGTAAAAAATATCTTAATCAACGCAGTTTTGTCTCAGTGGAACTGGTGCACGGATTTCGCAGTCTTTCAACATGACACACTTATTTATTTCTTGTTTTCATCTCCCGTAGCTTTTAGTGGTGACGTCCTTCTGAAGAGTCTTCATTATAGTTTAACCGAAAATTGTCTAGGGTGTAATGGAAACTGGGTAATTTTTTTTTTTAACAAACCTTGAACTACTTCGAAGATATGCAAGGACGTTTTATTTTACTGTTAATGTTTATGATGTTGTGTATGTATCTGAATTTGTATCCATGTAATGTATGCTTATACTGTTGAAAATTTAAGGTATTTCTGCATCTCTTTTGAAGGTTGAAGGGATAAGCCATTGTCTCTTCTAAACAAACCCAAAAGGCATATTTACGAATTCTGGCCAGAACAAATCGCCATAAGATAATATCATTCCTTCGTTTTCAAGTTATTCCGAAGATGAAGTTAGGTCGGTATTAAGGGATATTTGTGGCTTAATATTTGAGAGTATAAAAAAATCATGTGTGAATTAGTGACAAAACTTATCGTAAATAGGTATGTGTTACAAACTTGGGACTCAGCTATTATGCGGAGATTGGTTGATTTCTACTCTACACGGAAACTGAATTCGAATGGAATATGTATAGCAGAGTCGAAGCCAACTTTCCTCCTCCTTGATTGCTGGATGGATGA
Source organism: Macrobrachium rosenbergii (assembly GCF_040412425.1). Lineage (NCBI taxonomy): Eukaryota > Metazoa > Arthropoda > Malacostraca > Decapoda > Palaemonidae > Macrobrachium > Macrobrachium rosenbergii. The sequence goes on from NC_089748.1 coordinate 67,744,919, forward strand.
GTCACTAATATCTCTGTCAAATCTAAAAGGCTTTGGTTCGAATCCAGGCCATGGTAGATGTCCTTATTCTATGTGATTCCATTTGGGTGAGTGAAGGTAAAGTGAAATCGATGATGAGGTATTAAGTGTGCACAAAATTTCTGTTACCCTGCATTGCTTGTTCTTAGTAAAAATGCCAGTTTGTTACAAAGAACTTCGTAAACGCAGAGCTCATGCGTTTTTTTCCTGTATAATAGCATAGAGTTTATTGTTATATTCCAGTAACGTTGGGAAAAGTAACGCTGTGCAATAGAAGGTGGGTGAGCGAGATCTGCTCCTGTTTTATCTAATTGTTTGTTCACCACACACCATTTTGTTTGTTCATGTGTGCTGATATTTTGTTTATATATATATATATATATATATATATATATATATATATATATATATATATATATATATATATATATAAACATATATATATATTATACTGTATATATTGATATATATACAGTATATATATCTATATATATATCAGTATCTATATCTATATATATATAGTATCTATATCTATATATATATATATATATATATATATATATATATATATATATATATATATATATATATATATATATATATATATATATATATAAGTGATATTGCCTAGGCTAGACTGTGTTAGCGAGATTTTAAGGTTAAGACCTCATCATCAGGCTGAAAATTATTGACAAAACGTAAAAAGCATTGAAATTACAATGAAATGAATTGTCTTGCTAAAACGACTCTCTTAGGTTTTAGTACGATCGATCTTATTGTAATTTCAATGATTTTTATGTTTTGTCAATACTATTCGGCCTGATGATGAGGTTATATACCTCAAAAGCTCGATAAATAAAATGTTCTAACTGGCCTTGGCAGTATTATTTATTATCAAGCTAAAATTTACAAGTAGCCACCATGAGACTATATATATATATATATATATATATATATATATATATATATATATATATATATATATATATATATATATGTGTGTGTGTGTGTGTGTGTGTACATACATATACACACACACACACACACACACACACACACACACACACACACATATATATATATATATATATATATATATATATATATATATATATATATATATATATATATATATATATATATATATATATATATATATATATATATTGAACAGAACAAAATTCACCATATGAAAATTTGACAGACATATGAATAAATGTATATTTCACTCGTAAGCACACTGAACCATGCTTGATTAATAAATACGGAGAACATGCTTTTCAAAGCAACATTTTCTATTTAACATTGCATTTTAACTTTACCTGAGAAGCTCTTACAATTTTGCACGAGAAATTTTCAGTCATAATTTTAAAGAATAACAAGCTTACCAATTCATTTCGCGTCCCTGTTACTTATGAGCGCCCTAGTAGAAAAGCTGCTCTCATATTAAATTTCTAAAGTACTTTCATTTTAAAACTTTTTCTTTTATTTGAAGCTGTATGTTGCCGTAAATAAAAATGGAACTGTGATTTCACATGTTTGTGTTCGTTCGTCTAGGAAGCAAGAAATTATTTTGTACACCTCACCATTCCGATGTTTGTATTTTATATTCCTAAGTAATCATTGAGTTCGCAGTAAGTAAACTGTTGGATGTTAAATAAACTTCGACTCTAATCCATTTATTGGGCAAGAAGCTGGTGCTCATGTTATTTGGTAAATATTTGGCTGGTTATTAGGAAAATTTTCATATTTGTTTGTGTATTTAATTAATTTTATTTTTTTTTTCCTGTGGGTAATGGTAGTTTAAAAGGCATGTGTTATGTTGCTTACTAATTGCTTTCATCACGGTGTTTTAAGTGACAAAACTAACTCATTTCCACACTGCTGGTTTGCTAACAATTTATTGCTCTTATGAAATTTTATTGTTAGAGGAGGTTGCTCTAACGGAGAAAAGACGTTAGATATTCCATCACAAGCCATAATACGTCCGTACTCAGCGCTCCTCTTCGCCTATTTTATAATTTATGATGGAGTTTGTGATATGGAGATATAAGCATCTTCCCCGGCCGCACCATCTCCACTGAGCCACATTTAGCAGTATTGTATCTTCTGGATCGGTTCTCATAGTTCATCATTTGAGGCCTAATACATCGTTTTGGAGCAGTTCCCACTGGAAGGAAAACCTTGAGGTGAGGCACTTTGATAGGCACCGGGACTTTTGTGACTTAGAATGTTTAGCGTTGATTTAAAATTTATGAATCTAGTCCAAGCGGTCGTGTTCCTATAAAAAAAAAACTCCCTTTAATGTTTTTACATTTTACGAAAGCAGTTTTCCTTGTTACTTGGGTGATGAAATTTTTAAGTGTTCAGTGAATATGCTAATGTGCTTTCATACCGTACCCATTTAATGTTTGTTATTTTGGTATCCGTGGTCATTTCTTGATTAGGTTCACACAGTCTTATGTAATATGCATACTTATGTTTGCTACTATATTTTCTAAGACTGCCATTTTTGCCACGTGTTTTTTTCCCCCAGCATTACTTTTCATATTTCGTTACACCTTTTTTAAGGCTTGATGGGTTTTTTGTGATATAAAGTGTAATAGGGTTAAGGTTTTGTTTCCTATTTTCTTTTGTCTAGCATTTTAACTCTTAAAGTAAGCTGTCAGTTTTCATATACTGCTTTCATTCACGAATTAGAACGCAATGTTTTTATATGATTGGTAATCTTTTCCGTATCGTTTGTACTTTCTGGGACAGTTCGGCTAGGAGAGTGACTTGAGCTGCCGTGATTTCCCAGTTCCAACAGCAGCTACAGCAAATAGCTCATTTCCTTCAGTACGCGTTTGGGCAGTTCGTATATTTTGGAAGATATTGCTGCTTATATGTTGTGCAAATTTTTATGTAAGTAACTGCCTGCATTAATTAGGTACAATAGTTAATTGCTTTTTTATTGACATTGGCAGTTTTTATTTTTATTGTGTATATTGTACATGTGGTAATGTTTTGATTAAGACTTACACATATATTTTTTGTGAGTTCAGCTGTGTATCATTTGTGTCCTTGACTGGTTTTCTGTTCAGGTTCTTTATTGATTATTTTGTATGGAATAGATGAGTAGGATAATCAGAATATACTTTGCCTGTAGAACATTAGAAAAGCGTTCTGATTATGTTAGTTAGGCACTGAAAAGTGATGGGAACCGTAATCAGATTTTTTTCTTCTTTGGAGGTAAATGGATGTTTTATTTACATGATGTTGACTTTCAGAAAAATTTTATAAAATAGGACTTTTGAGAAGTCGTGTCCATTGATTCTTAAGGACTGCTTTTGAGTCTGAATCAAATTTATTTTTAAAAAAATTATTCATTGTTATCGTCTTTATTTTAAAATTTGCTTTTGATAATGAAATTGTTGCTATTGGTAGTATTGATATATTTAGCTTTCCAGCATTTAATACAGAACAGTTATCAGAGGGATTTAATCTTGGCGATAACTTTTGAACCATACATACCAGATAAAAACTTCGTGTTTGATGTGCATAAATCGCTAATGAAGCAAATGTTCGAGGCGAGTCAAGAGACAGGTCATATCTAATGATCAGAGGTCAAACAGGAATTTAACCATAGCCAAATTTTTATCTGTATCAGGTAGAGACTTCATATTTTCCATACATTCCACTAATGATGTGCAGAGTTAGGTCAAAATCAAGGTCATACAGTACTAAGAAGTCAAAGGCTAAATAGGAATTGAAACTGGCCAAGTGAGGTCAAGCTGATAATCAGAACCCAAAAATCAAATAAGAATTAAAGCTGACCATAACTTTTAAATCATACAACTTAGAGACTTCATATTTGGCAAAAACCTGTTTGCAGGGTGAGGTCAAGATCAAGAATGTGACCATAACTTTAACTTTAAGATATACAAGATGGAGACTTCTTATTTGATATGGATTCTCTACCAATGAATCTGATGAGCAGCAAGTTCAAGGTCATACTCAAATATAAATTTGCCTTTGGCCAGAAATTTTGAACTAAATAAGATTGGGACTTCATATATCGCTGGTATAATCCAATAATGATGCTAATATATAAATTAGGTCAAGGTCAGTCTCAAGAGACCAAAGACCAAAAGGAATTTGACATTGGCTGTAACTTGTTATAATTAGAGACTTCATATTCCAAATGCATAATCACACACACTCACACACACGCGCATATTATATATACTGTATATACACATCACAGAGGCAGATTCGATGTGAAAATTTAAAAGCTGCGCATTCTGCATATGGCCATGGGATTTTTGGGGAGTTTGTACAAATATTGGTGTCTTCTCAAGGAAGAAAAATTGTAATACTGCTGGTCCAGATAAAGGGAGGGAAGGGAAGGGAAGGGAAGGGACGGGAAAGAAAGGGTCGTAGGATTGAAAAGCTTTCCCTACAATGTCTCTGTTTTCTTGGAATAGACATTTTTGGACAACTGGAACCGCAATGTTAGTTTCTTCTCTCCTCAAATGTGCGATGCGGATTTGATAAGTGCTTTCTTAGGAGTTTGTTCAAATGAATGCTTTGGCTTTGGTCATAATTACTCATGGCAGAAACCCGTTACTGCCGGTTTTTTCAATGATACATCGAGTAAGTGAATAAATAGGCACTGTTTGTGATAGAGATCTAAAATTAAAGTGAATATAGATTTAATCAGTCAGTGCTGGTAAATTAGCTAGTAACTTGTTTACATTATTTTGGCACGATTTATATATGAGAATTATTTTTTAATCTTTGTTCCCAGATGAGTTGTTCAGGCTTGACCCGTTACCGCCGGCGGAATAGACAATGAGTAAATTATTTATATATAACGAAATAATTAGTGCTAAAGTAGTGATTTTCAGGCATTTTTCTTACCAGACATTTTGGAACATATGGTACAGCGCTGGAATCTCTTTGAAGATGAACAGACTGAAATTTTACTCGGGTAGTTATTTTATATTAGTGATACCTCGAGTGTAGCCCCGGTAGCTTTTGGGCATAAAGACTAACCGGGATATATCACTCAAATTGTTTATGATAATTTCTTGGTAAATTGTTCTCGGTTGCCCACATTTTGCATCTAAACATATTTTGTAGATTCTTTTATGAAAATTTTTTTATTATATTGCTAATTAATGATTGAAAGTAATGCAATTAAATACATAAAGATTCTTATGCATAATAAGAAAAAAGCGTAGGTTACCTTATTAGATGTGAGTCAAAGTTAGAAGATTCACTCTAGTTCTCCGCTAGGGAATTCTAAATTTCCTTATATTTCCAACAACCGAAGAAGAAAATAGGCTCATTAAAAACACAAAACAAAAAGTGAGAAATAGACGTGTAAAAAATAGCCCCATCCAGAATTTACGCATTGGAACGTAGAAGGCGAGTTTTTTTAATATTCTGTATTTTGCAGATCCCCTTGTAAGAGAATTTTCTCAGTAAATGTGAGGAAGATTGATACATTTGATGACTGCAGATGTTCTCTTCAGTATAGCTGAGTGTACCACGAGTCAGGAAATGACCACTGAATGGCGTATCTCATATTCCATTCTCTCTCTCTCTCTCTCTCTCTCTCTCTGTTTTCCTCTGTATGAATTTCCATGGAACGTTCTTTTTTAATGCATATCATTGTGGGTATTGTGTTAAAGTGCAGATTGCTGATAGCTACCAGGGTTAATCGTTGTCCTATTATAGTTTCTAATTCCTATAGATGTCATTTGCTCAGGGACCACTGAATGGATCTTCTTTTGGAAATTTTCAGTTCTTTGAATATGTCCTTAAAACAGGTGCAGCACTTTTTTTTCGCTCGAAGTCGAATTAAGACTCCATTCAAGTCAGCAATGTGACCGCTTGACTGAGCCCATTTTGGTCAAAATGGGATATAGATAAGACTATGGTGACCCAGATCTAAGAAACCTATGTAGTTAAAGCTCTTATATTGTACAGGACGGTAAACAATTGGGAATCATGTCATCTGCTCGAATTTTGGCAGTAATTCTAGTTTCAGTATCCTTCATAACAACAAGAGGCCAGGTCGCTTGACCACAGCGTTATCGCCTTTGTCAACCGGTATTATTATTGTTATTGTTGTTTTTGTCTTTTGTTGAGCATGATTACGCCAAAACGTTCATTGCAACTTTTTAGAATATTTTATCAAAGATGGGCCTTGGGTAAAATTCTGGTGGCCGTGGATTGCTCAGCCTTTGTGAAGTCATTGCCTTAACTCTTCTTCATCTCCCGTTCTTTTACCAGGTTTACTCGGATGTAATGGATTAAATAAAAAAATAACAAAAAATTATCGTGAAAGCCAGATGTTATGTTTCGGTTTGATTCATTTTTGTTACCGACAACTAGCTTTTCAAGGATCTAGAGAAGCTTGGTGAAGGGGATATATTACACAATCACTTGTGGAATCTTTTTGCTAACTTTCTTTAGGTCAGCGAATTTTGATGGTTATTGAAGTTTGGATGTGTGAATCGCAGCACGATTTCAGGTAACGTTTTGAAGGGGGAATTCCGTACCAAAGACTTCCACGAAACTTTTATCAGAAGGTCAGCCAGGAACCAAGAATTTTCTTTCTATGAAATGATTTGGGAAAGCCAGCCAGGGGCCACGAAATTTTGTTAACCACTCCCAAGTTTGGCCAGGAGCCATAATGTTCTTGCAACTTTTTTTTAGAGTTCATGCAACTTTTTTAGGAACGTTGACCATAAGACAGAGGTCTTATGAAAAAGTCAGCCATGAACTAAGTATTTTTTATCAACCATTTTAAATGTCTGCCTTGAGCTAAGTATTTTTATGAAACTTTTTACGAATTTTCATAAATTTTTGGGAAGGTTGGCCCTGAGCCAAGAATTTTCACGAAACGTTTTTGGAACGTCTCCCTGAGCAAATGATTTTTAAGTCACCATTTTGGAAGGCCGTGCACATGCTACTTCTTAAGATCCCGATGATGATCATTATCCGGCGAAAAGAGACTAATAATCATTAGTAGAGGAGTATGTGAGCTGTGAAGTTCTTATATAAGTTTACCGTTATGATAGTTAGGAGTATTGTGCTGTCAACTTCTAATACTGCTACAATGTCATGAATTATGAATATGAATGTTATATCTTAATTTTGTTTAGGTTAGAGCGTCAGTGAAAAATTTTTTACGGAAGCTTGGTTAACATGTTTTATGCAAGTTTCAAGGTGATATTGTAAGTTTCCGGTAATTTAGCAGGGTCTTTTTTCCCAGTTATTCAGTTCCAAACAGAAAACTGAATTTAAAAGCAAAAGAATTTAGGTCCTCTTTGTTCTGCAGTTTCACTGACATCGAAATTTAATTGGTCTTTCATTTGTCGAATGGTTGATTATAGTAGAGAGCTTTGCAACAAGTGAAGAAATAAAACTTTTCAATTTTTATTTCATTCTGTGAAGTCACTGGAGAAATAAAAGTTTAAGGGAATAGCTGAATAGAGTATATTTTTTTGTCGCTAACGCGTTGCGAATTACAAAAACAAAAAGGTGTCCTAATGACTGAGCGGAAGTACTAAAAATTGAATAAAACTGAATCTCCCGGGAAAGCCAATTTTATATCCGTTATGGATTATAACATAACAAATATGCATAGCATATATTTTTATGTAGTGGTACAGCAATGTAGGAAAACTTCTTATTTAGAATAACTAGTGCAATTAACTTTACAGTTTTTCAGTCAAATGGTTCTTCTTTAATTGTTTTTGAAGAAAGGCATGAATTGAAAATGTTGTTCCTGTTGAACTGTTCTCGTACGGACACTGTTAAAGGATAACTGCATTTGTTGCTTGCGCTTTTTTATGGTTTAGAAAACGAGGGAAAATACATAAAGGAAACTTTCTATTCTAAGCATTTTATGTATATGTCTCTCTCTCTCTCTCTCTCTCTCTCTCTCTCTCTCTCTCTCTCTCTCTCTCTCTCTCTCTCTATATATATATATATATATATATATATATATATATATATATATATATATATATATATATATATATATATGTATATATATATATATATATATATATATATATATATATATATATATATATATATATATATATATATAATTGTATTAGCTAGAATGCCCTCATAACTTCTCGAATTCTTCCTTCGTATGATCTGGACAGTAACGTGACCTCGTTCTGTTACTCTAGATGCTGGTTCGAATCCTGCTATGGTCAACAGAATTACTTCATACTCTTGGATTTGGATCTAAGGCTTTGTAGTGACAGGCGTATCCAAAAAGTGTGAAGAATTCGAGAAGTTAAGAGGGCATTGAGGTTATTGCAATTACACATACGTGTCTGGTAAAAAGGGACCAGTAGGTTATATATATATATATAATTATATATATATATATATATATATATATACATACATATATATATATATATACATACATATATATACATACATACAGTATATATATACATATGTGTGTGTGTAAGCTAGTGTGCATACACGTATATTTGTCTACAGTTGTACAGGGGCTTGAACAGGATGGAGCTTTAAATCATGGGGAAAATAGACGTGAAGAGTGCAATTTATTTGGAAGAGGGTCTTGTTAGTTTCATAGCGTTTGAAATTTATATTTAACGCATGCTTCTCATCCTAGCTTTGGTAGTTAAAAAACAAACAATCTCATGGCATGCCTTGTTCCTCTGTGAATCCACCACATTATGGGGAAATTGTTTTTTTATTACAAAACTTTTTACTTACGTATAAACTCACAGAGCCGGTGTATTTTTGTCGTATTGGATTGTAAGTTCTCCAATATTTTTCATATCTTTGCAAAATGTCATTATTTTTATTTCTGTTACTTATTAAATTTTTATTCTTTACGCCTGTTTGTTATGCTGTATTTATATCTTCTTGGGATTTGATTATAAACATTGCAATATGATCAGCAAAAATAGACTTTAAAATTGATTCATAATTTTACGATTATTAATTTTCCGTTATATTCTTGTTGATATTGCTCTTTACAATATTCTCGATGGCAGGACTGTCGTATACCTTAGAAAAAGAAATATCGTTGAAGTGAAATTTCATAAATATTAACTTTTTGATATTATCCTTGATGCCGGGTAAATAAAAAATGGTTATGGGAAAACTTAGAAATATGAGAATATTTAATGTATTAATAGACGTAATTAGTAACTTTTTAAAAATTGTGGTTTTATTTTTACAATGAACTTTACGAGCCCACACATATCCCCTATCCTTTTTTGGGTTTTTTAACTTTGGATTTTAGTTTTGTTGGGCTTTCAAAAGTTTACCTTTTTATTTTTCATTACTTTTATTGTTTTGAAAAATCTTGTTTTTTATTCTTCAGAATTACAATTAATTCCTTGAATGAATGTACTAAAAGTTTCACTAAAGAAAACATATATTTGTGAATTTTCACTATATTATAGGAAGAATAGGTGCAAAAGAGGAATTGCTTGCCTCTCTTATTGGGGCTGATGCATTTTTTAGTTTTCCAAGTCTCATCAGAAGCTTATATAACAAGCACTTGTAATAATGTTATTTGAGTGACATTGACTGGAGCTTTATGTAATGTTTTTACCTTTACTTCTCGAAATAAATTTCTTCTCACTCATAACTTGCGGGGACCTGTGGTTTCAATCGTTGCTTTTTAAAATTTACCGTTATTGTAGACTTAGAAATAAAATTCCAAAGTTTATTCCTATTTCGTTATTCATACAATGAAAGTAGCCTTATATGCTTTTTTCTATGTCAGCCACTCGTTCGTGCGTGGTCTCTTCGTAAAAATGAGCTTATACGTATTGAAGTTTCACCAATTTACTGATTATTGTTTTCTTTTAATTACTTTGTTATCTGAGAATAAAATCATCGGACAATAATGGCCTAGCAGGTCATTAAATAAACTCAAGTAGCTTTTTGTATTTAGTTGTACGGTTGATCAGTTTGTCGTTTAATTATTTGTGTTTGTCTTTCGCGTCTTTGTATGAATAAATTTACTTTTATGTGTGCTTATGTGTGTGTTTGTGCAGGAGAGAGAGAGAGAGAGAGAGAGAGAGAGAGAGAGAGAGAGAGTCGAAATTTAAAGAAAATGTACACGAAATGAACTTAATTTAATTTAATTTGAATCTCGTACCGGGCTAAAGTAGTCCAGGCTATGGAAAACCGTGATGTTATTATCAATCTCTCTCTCTCTCTCTCTCTCTCTAGGTCCCAGTGCTTGGTCTTTGGCCTAAATTCTATATTCAATTCAATATGTATATACATACATTACATATATATATATATATATATATATATATATATATATATATATATATATATATATATATATATATATATATATATATATATATATATATATATATATATATATATATATATATATATACATATATATGGAGAGAGAGAGAGAGAGAGAGAGAGAGAGAGAGAGAGAGAGAGAGAGAGAGAGAGAGAGAGATATAGATAATAACATCAAGTTTTCCATAGCTGGACTAGTTTGTGTTTTTTCAAAAAGGACACGTTCATTTTGAACAATGCAAACAGTCTATTGACGAACACCCATACGCGAAAAAGAAAAAAATGGACAGAGTTGGTCATAATTGTAACTAGTTCTCACTCATACCAGACTGTTGCAGATTTTCTTTGCGATTATTCGTTGTAAATTTCCTATTTTCACAGTATAATCTTAGTGATTTGACAGTGGATCTATAGTCACCTGTGTCCAAAGCTTGAGTTTCATAATTATTTAGAAAAAAGGGCGGAACACTAACGGTCATGAAGACAAACACACGTATCGGATTTCTCGGACATATACATGCACAGACATGACATGTTAACTCTTCGGACCAATTAGGCCTACAATTCCCAATTAATAGACTACTGGAAACACAAGGATCTTTTTGAAGGAGAGCGGCTGACACTAAACTGGGCGGAAAACAGAAATTGAAGTATATATTGATTAACTTGGGGCGATCATTACCTTTCTTTTTTTGCAGTCTTTATGAATGTCTTTTATGTCTTATTAAAGGGGCTTTGTCGTTTCACTTATCCGTGGAGATACTTTTTAAATGAGAATTTTCTAGTGTCTGTCATCGAGTTTGCAATCTCTTTTAGTGCAAGGGATCTCAAGGAGCAGGAATGTTTTATATGGTTTATCTTGTTATATTTCCTTGGGGGAAAACGAGTAACGTGTCAAAATACTCTTTCTTTTTTTAATAGATTTATATAAGTCTGAGGAAAAAACATTTCTGTTTGAACCTGTGCAAAGTATCTGGGAGTGTTCTTGTCATGGATCCTCTGCAATATACAGAGCTGATACCTTCGTCAACTCCCATAACAGTGAACACTTTGTTTTATCCTCCAGATCCGGTTAGCGGTCCGAATACCGCATGGAATCTTGAAGGCTGCGAAAATACACAACTCGTCACCCTTCGCTGGGAGTGACGCTACCTGTCTGTCCGAGCTACAGCTCTAAAGAATACAGATCAAAGGCTCATACTTTATTTAAATGTAGCGAAAGATCACGGCGCAGTGTGATCCTGTGCCAAGGGGGTTTGGACAAGGTCAAGGCCACAGAGAGAAAAAAAGAAATGCTTGTCTGTGGAAGTGCTGTGAAACATAATATGAACTCGAACATGGCATGAAGGCTTCTTAGAACCAAAGTGGTGTCTTGACTCTCTCCAAGACGCTTGGACAACTCCAAGTCTTCTTGATGTTACTTGTTTTCGTTTTGGCACGTTCAGACCATATATTTAAATACTATTACTAAAAGATGCACTCTTAAATTCTTGTCAGTGGTTGTGCTGTGTTCACACATCTGTCAAAGGTGCCACATGTCACATGGGCCAATCCTTGGCACATTCAGTTCAGTGATTTTATTTTTAATATAAAGACTACGCATAAAACAATGAAATCTCCAGTTAAGAATAGTTAGAAAAAAATCCGGCTGTATCTTGATCCGGATAACCTTATTCAGACTTTATTTTGATATCAGATGGGAAATGGAATTACTGGTAGTATATTCTCTGTTTTTCCCCTAAGAAAGCAGATGAAATCATTGTTATCACAATTCCGCCTCTCTCTCGCTCTCTCTCTCTCTTCCCCGTATGAGGGTAGGGCCGTCAGTGCACCTCATGCGGTGCACTGTAGGCATTACTTGGGATTCTTTGCAGCGTCGCCTCGGCCCCTAGCTGCAACCCCTCTCGTTCCTGTTACTGTGCCTCCGTTCGTAATATCTTTCTTCCATCTTACTTTCCACCCTCTCCTTATAGTTGTCTCATAGTGCAACTGCGAAGTTTTCCTCCAATTACACCTTTCAAACCTTCCAATTGTCAATTTCAGTTTCATCGCCGAATTACTCTATAGGTCCCAGCGCTTGGTCTTTGGCCTAAAAATTCTATATTCTCTCTCTCTCTCTCTCTCTCTCTCTCTCTCTCTCTCTCAGCAATAAATGAATAAATAGGAAATCTCATCTGAGCATCATTTTATGAGGGACAATAATAAGGAGGACGTCAAGACCATAAATATTAGGTAGGGGGAAGGAAACGTTCTTCTCTACTGTATGTTGACTTGAAAATGTATTGCGTAACTACAGTTCTTATGGCACCTTCTGTTTAAACCTACGGAAGGAATTCTAGACGTTTCATTTACAGTGCTTTAAATCAGGAGTGATCCAAAGTTTTCATTCGATTTTATATATATATATATATATATATATATATTTTATATATATATATATATATATATATATATATATATCTATATATATATATATATATATATATATATATATATATATATATATCTGTGTGTGTATGAACCTGAAAAATAGTTAACAGTTAAAGCTATTACTTAAAAAGTTCTTACTTGGTGTTACACTTCCTCGAAGTTATATACGGAAAAGAAAGTTTCAGGGAGGATGGGATACAGATTACATAAATAAAGAATAAAGATTGCCTCCTCCAGCAGCATTAGTGGGCGGGTAAGTTCACCCGCGTATTTGAATATGTGAGTCTGTGTATGCATACTTGTGTGCGTCAGAAGGATGTCTTACTGAAGGGTGGAAACATTGATGCCTAGGCCTGTAATTGGAGTAATCTATTTTGTCCCTTTGCTCTCCTCGACTGAAGTCTAAAAAAGATAGAATGAGTGAGCTTGAGGACGTTTGCTAAAAGGTTGTTACTTCGACTCTATTGCCATAAAAAAAAAAGGTTTTGTTCTTGCAGACACATTGTTTAGAAGTCGAAAAGTGTTGGTGTGGGAGGGGGTTACTTTACATTGTGTAGGGAGGGGGACGGGAAGGGTGTTGCTTGAAACGTCATCCGGTGCTCAAGTCGAGAACTAAGATTCTGGGCTTTTGTCTTAAAGGCTCACAAGAGCACTGCGTCAGCTCTCAAGAACTTCTTTTCTTGGGTTAAACAAAAGGCGATTTTAGTTTGCCAAACCCAAGATGAATGTGATATGACTTGCGTTGCTGCTACCGTCTCTCTCTCTCTCTCTCTCTCTCTCTCTCTCTCTCTCTCTCTCTCTCTCTCTCTCTTTCAGTTTTGGTAATTATATTTCCTGGATATCAGGGCCTGTCAAAAAGAAAACAGTAACAGAAGCAAGTAAAGTGCAACTAACGAGGATTGCACATTTTTTAGATTGGTTGCGACGCTTTAGAACCTTTGGGGAAGCTAGTAGCAATATTAATGCGTTTATGTTAAACATAAAGGAAATGCTTTTCTTTATAGCGAAATTTGACCATGAATACGTAATTCCTCTGAAAATGTATGCTTTTCAATTGAAATTTTTAGTGTAAGAAAAGAAATTCGGGCATTTTAACATTATGTTAAACATTTGGTTTTCTTTTAAGAAAAATGAGATAATTTATGTTAACGTTTAGTAATCGCTTAAAAAATAGGGGGTGGGGAGGGGAGCCGTGATGACAGGCTTCAGGGGAACCTTGCTTAATTTGAAATCTAAAATTGTCATTATGGGCATGAAAAGATGATCTTCAACCAAGTTTTCATGCTTCATCATTGCTTATGGGATGTTCATTTAATTAGATGTGAATGAGACGCAGTACAGTTGACAAGTTAAGTTAACGTATATATATATATATATATATATATATATATATATATATATATATATATATATATATATATATATATATATATATATATATATTTAAACTTGATCAATTGCATAATTGTTCTTTGCATTGATACAATTAATAACAGGACCCCATTCTAACAAGATGGTATATAGCGGAGATTTTTATTCGAAAAAATTGCAAGCTTTCAAAGATGTCTCTCTCCTCACCGCCTGGTAGCCAGACGATGAAAGAAAAGCCCTTGAATGCTTGGAAGTTTTTTCGAGTAAAAATCTTCGCCAGATACCATTCTGTTTAAATGAGGTCATGTTATTAGATATATATATATATACACACAGTATATACAGTATATATATATATATATATATATATATATATATATATATATATATATATATATATATATATATATACATATATATATATATAATGTATGTATGTATATATATGTGTATGTATAGGCCTATATATATATATATATATATATATATATATATATATATATATATATATATATATATATATATATATATATATATATATATATGTATGTATGTATCTGCATGAATGCAAATTCAGCTGACAGTAACAAAATGAAGATGAAGGCTTTCAAATAATGTTGCAAGTATGCATGAGGGGATTTCACTGTTATGAATTTATTTTTTATTGAACAAAGTAGTTTACTGGGAGAAAAAGGTCTTTTAGTAAGGAATATCGAAATGCGATAAGTTATGTTTGGTATAGGAAATTATAGAAAGTGTAAAGAATCCTGCATCTTACATAAGTAATTATTTTATTAGAAAGGGACTCTCTCTCTCTCTCTCTCTCTCTCTCTCTCTCTCTCTCTCTCTCTCTCTCTCAACATACATTGTGTGAGCAAATGAGATTAAGATGTCAGAAAGATATATTACCGGTACTGGTTAGGGAGTTTTGTTGTAATATTAACGAAGACTTGTTAGGAAACAGGCGGGCCTTTTCCTTTCCATTGAATACTAATGGCCTGTCCGAAAGTGGTAATTTCATGTATATTTTCTTGAAAAACTATGCAATAAATGCCACACTCTCATTATCGCTGCAGTTGCGTGGTTATTGGGGTCATAGGTTCTATGATTAGAGTTATTTTGTTTTGTTTGTAATCAGCTTCAAATTTTAATAAATCGTTCACAGCACATTAACTGTGGCACAGAATAAGCTACATCATCGTTTAATATGTAAAGAGATCAAGGAAAGACTGGATATGGAAGACATTCAGGAAGCTTGATGGTAGTAATTTTCTTGAATTGAAGGGAAGACGCGAGAAGGATGCCTCATACGATATTCATTTTCCTATATGTTCCATTGAAGATTATTCTATTTTAACAGTGTATATTTTGCACTTTGTTTTTAAATGACATTTCATAATATATGTCAATTGTACCTTTAATTAAATTTATAGTTTTTGTGAATAAACGGTGGTGACCAATAGTAATCTGCACATTATACAGTTCAAGCGAATTTTTAGTGGCCGTCTCCTTTTAAATGCTACAGAATTATATAAACTTTAGCCTATAGTTTACGTTCCAGTAATCAGAACAAAGCTAACCTAATGGTCAAGCCATTTATCCATTTATATAATCATGAGGTTAAGTGTCTAATTCGGGAGTGCTGGTGTTGGGAGGAAATAGAATAAGACTTAGGAAAGAGCTGAAAAGTGTGTGCATGAGATAAATAGCAAAGTATTTGTAGGTGGATTCGTCACACTGCTGAAGAACCTTCTATGAAGATATATTAAATACCAGCGTTACGGAAGTTTTACGCACAAGGGATCATCCTTGATTCAGCAGTTTTAGGATGAATTAAGAAGTTAGCATTGTTTTGATTCTTCACTAGAGACACTCCTTATTAAGTGGAACTGCTTATTGTTTACTGCACACACACATTATATATATATATATATATATATATATATATATATATATATATATATATATATATATATATATATATATATATATATATATATATACATATACAGACAGGCTGATTATCGGATAATTTTTGCTATCTGGGAATTGTTGTGGCAGAGACTTTCGTCTTGTTTTCCACGGGAGCCGATTCCTTTTAAAGAAAAAGTCCATTGTCCAAAAAATTCCTATTTGAGTGTCACCTACCCATCACTCGTTTGCGGATAGTACGATTTGCATAAAATAAGTTTGTTTATGTTACTAAGCTTACATTTCATTAATTACAAAATGCAAGAATGTTTAACTTCTGGAAGAACAACAATGTAAGATTCAGAATGCAAGCTACACTTCCCCATGCAACTCTCGCTTTCCGTGGTTCCCTATTTAGCAGGCATTTAAACCAACTCTCGGCTCAACCAACTTTTGCCCGGACCAACTTTATCCTGAAATGGATCCATTAGGCGCCATGTCATTTGGCGGAGTCCCCGTCACGGTTGCAGTACCACCCTACCAGTCCCTCTTTAATGTATGAACTAGAGGTGGTGGGTTTTCTTATTTGCGGCTATATATATATATATATATATATATATATATATATATATATATATATATATATATATATATATATATATATATATATATATATATATATATATATATATAGTTAAATTTTAATGCTACTTACGATATTGAAGGGATATCTTTTTGATCATCATTTTATCTAACTGTATATTTCTGCTAACTTTGACTAATAAATTATATTTCGTCTAACTTCGCGTGGATGTTTATAGATCATCAAAACTTGTTATTCAGGAGGTCGCCTTATTTATTTGTGTCACTCATCCACAGACAGTTTAGATTTCCTGGGAAAGTTGTTCATTTATTTACTTTGTACTACAATGATATTCCCATGATTCGTAACCTAACCTCAAAACAGAAATGGGTGTGTGTCACATGCATTACAGTAGTGGTTGAGTTGGAACTGAATCGCGTTGTCTTCTCTTTTTCTGTATTGTATATGCACGCATACGCACGTGTAATACATATGTATATATATGTATATAAATAGAAAAAAAAAACAGTGATAAAGAGAGACAACACAACTCAGTTTCAACTCGACTGCCAGTGCTCGTGATTCATGCCCATTATTGTTACTGGAGTTTTAAGTTAACTTTTGAAAACGGTCCCTGGTATCAGTTGAATGTTTCTTGCGAGAAGGTAGGGCTAACAGAGAAAAGAGATGAAGAAAAAAGATAAGGTAACCGCAAAGAAAATGGCCGAAAGAGTGAAAAATAGGCGAGAGTGACGCTAAGCATTTTTTTCAGACGTTACAAAAAGAAAAAAAAAGGCGTTTGCGTGTGGCGTTTCCTGGGATTCAAGGAATCTATTCATTTTCTTTCGAAAGCAAAGTTAGGTCTTCGGATGGGGAAAAAACCGGAAGTAAACGAAAGAAAGATAGAAAACGAAATTGCCTCAAGGAAGAAAGTTGATGGGTTTTGTTGCAGAGAAATTGCATCACTACTTTTCACTTTGTTTCTGCTTGTTACATTGCACGTCTAAAGATTGGGAAAGGTTCCTTCAAAAATTGTGATTTGATGGAAATCTCAAAGTTGGAAATTCAGGTTATGTATTTTGAACTTGAAAATGGAAGAAATTCATCGTTAATGTTTTGTTGTACATTATGACGTATAACTAGTATACACACTCTCTCTCTCTCTCTCTCTCTCTCTCTCTCTCTCTCTCTCTCTCTCTCTCTCTCTCTCTCTCTCTCTCTCTCTCTCTCTCTCTCTCATATATATATATATATATATATATATATATATATATATATATATATATATATATATATATATATATTTATATTATATATATATATATATATATATAAAGTACATATGTGTCTAAAAAATGTTTTTGTGTTTCATTATAATTGTTGTAATATACATAATTTTGTGGGCGCTTTTCTCTCTTGCTCTATGATTTCCTCACCTGTGAATTAGGAAAACGGTAGGCTCCGTTTATTGTGCAGAAAACCTACTAAGTATGGATTGTTTCAGTGAAAGTGATACATTAATTGAGAACAGATAAAGCTTATAACTGTATTGTATTTATTCTCCCTCTCTTCCATGACGCTGATACATTTATGAAATGCTGCTGAAGCTGGTTAGTGAGCTTCTGGAACTTGACATTAAGGGCATTTTCATGAAGCAGCTCATAACTTCTTTGTCGTATTGATAAAAGTGTTGTTCTGAGTTTAATATTGATTTTTTCCTTACCCGGTGACCATAGAGCACCTCGTTTAATAGTTTTCATTTCTGCTGCCGATTTGAATCTACTTGCAATTATCTAACTTAATAACATCAGCTTGCCAGTGTGATAAAAGAAAAATAAATTGCGTTTCGAGACATGACGTAATTACGGTTATTTATCTTTAATGAACTGCAACACAAATCGGAATTTTTCTTTGCTCATTCATTTGCGTAATGCCAGTTTCTCCTGTACTTTTATATGAACATTATGATCCATGACTGTTTTCCGAATACGGCTTTGGCCAGAAGTCAGTTTTTATGGAGATTTTGAAAAGTTTAACAGCTCATCCGGATTAACTTTTTTGTATAAAGCCAAAATTTCGACATTAAAAAGGTCAAAGATCAGAAATGAAAGAAATGCAGAATACGCGATATCCACTGCTCGAAACGAAGGTTACAGACTTATTATTAATGCAAGAATCATAAATTAATGAGTATGTGAATTCTTAACCCTGCGGTACTACTGAAAGGTGGAGAACATTTCAAGTGATATTTCAATGCTGAATTTTGAAATAACGAAAATTCCTCTTTTTTGTCATTTTTCTTGAACTCTTATAAATACAAGAATATACACACTTCCAATATCCCAAATGACATTTTAAAAATCTTATTTCAAGTGGAGGCAAGCTTTGGTAGAGAAAGAGAGTGAGTTTATTGTGAAGCTCATGATTTTTACCATTGATATTATATTAGTTTTAAAATGATTTCGTTAGCAATTATGGTTTTTCTTTTAAATGAATAAATTTGCTTTGGTGAATTTGCTAGTAATAGATTTCCCTTTTAAATTAGAGACTTTATTCCTAAAAGTAAATTCACATGATCAGTAACAGTTTACGTTCATCCAATAAAATCATCAAAAACATACCTGCCGAAGCAGAGAGGAAAAATGATGAAAAGTGAAGTCAATTTCTGCCGATGACAATAAAGTTCACTGGAAATAAAAGGACTGATATTTTTCCAGTAACATGGCGATTCAAAAGTTATTTTCGCTATGATGAATTTCGAAACTTGGATGAAAACTAATAATAAAATTCTAATCCATCATGATCTGGTTTCAGTCCGTTTATTGCATTCGCCAGCAATCTATTAAGTACGCTAGAAACAGAGTTGGATAAGAAGAAAGGTACTGTAGAAACAATTTGTTTTTATTACTGGAGAAACAGACTCTTAAATGAGTTTTTTTCCGGTAACTTATGCAAAACCGTATGGCAGCCAGTATATCCTTTTATTTTTCACGAATACATTGTGTTTTTCATTTATTATTATTATTATTATTATTATTATTATTATTATTATTATTATTATTATTATTATTATTATTATTATTCAATAGATTAACCCTATTCATATGGAACAAGCCTGACAGGGGCCACTGACATGAAATTCAAGCTTCCAAAATAAGGTACTCATTAGAAAGAAGTAAAAGAAGACAATAGGAAATACAGAAAGAAGAGACCAGTTATTAGAAAAGAAAATATAATATAAAAAGTTAACTAATAGATAGATAAAAATGTAAGTAAAATACAAGAGTTGTTTGAGGGTAGCAATGTATTCTGTGTCGCTTGATGTTTTCAGGTTCCAATTGCACATCATCCTCTGGGAGACTGTTCCACAGTCCAGCGGTGTAAGGAATAAAGGACACATTTACTGCATATTGGTGCTCCTGTTCAGCAAATCTGAGTGAGTCATTGACTTCCATGAAAATAAGTTGTTCCTTATTGAATAATGTATCTGTACTAAATTTGGAACATGGGGTAACTAGTACAGGGTATCTTTCAATTCAAGTCAGCTGTGTAAAAAGATATTAATTAATGTGGATAGTGCCGCCAAACGTTGCCTGTATGTATGTGCATCCAAATTCCCATTCCAAGATGATTAACTTTGAAAATATGAACCTAAGAGTAACCCATTTGATAAGTTTAATATCATTACTTTAACCCAACCAAAACAACTTCTTCGTTTTCCTAGATATATTTGCTTGAGAGGTGGGTTCATTGATTTTTGTTTATCCTACTTAATTTTCGTGATTTTCCCTAGCTAAGGGCAGTTGTGTGTTTGTCCCATTGGTCTTTTCCTTTTGTAAAATTACATAAAGGTAGATTCGTATCTCTCTCTCTCTCTCTCTCTCTCTCTCTCTCTCTCTCTCTCTCTCAGATAGCCTACTGTGTTTTAGGCTTTTTACTGTTTTAGGTCACCTAATGATTAAGAAATGCATTAGTTTTTAAGGTATCTGCTAGTTATTGTTCTTTATCTGTTCCTCTGGTGGTGATGAATTCATCCACATATCTGACATAAATTCTTAGGTTGTGTCATTTTCTGAAAACACTTTATTTGCACAGAGATTTCACTCAGAAGATTTACAAATGCAAGTCGGACTGAAATGAACGGCGAAACGTGTTGAACACATGACCGTATAAACGTTACAGAATCTGTCCCTGAAGAATAGCCAAGCGCTGAACTCATTAACTTTCGTGGTCGTTAACGAATACCACATTTAGAAAAGTTACGAACTTGCGAAGATGATAAATGATCGAACTTCGTTGTCAAGATGATGATGTGTACAGTGCAGTCAACAAAGTTAGCCTTAGAAATGGTTATCGTTGGAAGACAATAATTTATCAAGCAATGAGTCTTTAACAACTTCGTATATTTATCAGACATCCTTATACTGAACAAGAATATTATATGTAAGAGGTCATTTCCACAAACCCGTTCACATTCACCGAAATAAATTTTTAGTAGGGGTTTTCAAGCGTGGTAATTCGACAGAATTCTTTATCAGCGTATCTTTCGGCAAAAACTGTCGACGTTGTGAAAAATCGTTGTAACATGTACTGAAAAGTACCGCTTGAAAATCTATCTTAGATATCAAAACAGATATTTGAGTAACAAAGGAGGAATGGGACATGACAGATTTTTTGAAACTATAACGTGACAATATGAAAGAAATCGTTACATTACCCTTGCAATGCAAATGCACTGGTAATACAAGAAGTTATGCGGCTTAACGCCCCATTTCCTTTATGTGTTCTTGCTTGTGAGTACTATGAATTCAGTAATACTTGGCTATTATGGTGCATTAAAAAAAAACTTATCCCTCTGTGCTTTACGCAATTTAATATTATTTTCTCGGTAACTGTCCAAAAGTATCTATAAGGTCCTGGAACATCTAGTTTAATCTTACATTAGAATTTTTCTATTACACAGTAAATTTAAAATAACGAATTACATTGATATTTGTAAATAAATAACGAAATATAAAGATTAGAGTCGTACTGAATGAGATCCCGAAGAAAAACCTCGGCTAATCACTTTTCACCCGGAAGAACCTGAAGCGATGTAGAGAACCTAATCAAGGAGGATGTCTGAGTGCCGGCCGTCTTTGCAACGAAAAGTGGAGGGAAGAGAAGTAAAACAAAAGCGGAAGCAATCAAATAGAAAAAAAAGTCTGCAGATTGAACTGAAGATACTCTGGTTGAAAACATTTCGCATTTGATCGAAGAGTCTCATTCAGAGTAAAGAAATAATAATTTTATATTCAAACGAAAAATTGTGTAGATTATCTGCGGTTGACTCACGGTCTCAGGAGTACCTTTTCACCGTATCCCTTTTAGTAAAGTTAATCACTGGAATGATAAGAAAACTAATCTACTGGTGAAACAACTTCCAAAGCATAGTAAGTGAGTATTTATTTATTTTCAAAAGGAAGACATTTACCAAGGAGAAAAGCGTTAGAGGTACTGCAACGTCAAATGACAAAATCGATACGGTTCTCAAGTCGTGAATGATTCTCAGTCGTATTATCTCTTCATCTTGAGAACAATGGACTACAAGGCTGATGGAACGTTAGGTAAGGCTTTTTTTTTTTATCTTCTGTTCCCCTTCCAGGTAAAGACTACCGTATTCTCAGGCTGCAAATTTGCTTTTTTATTTTCCCAAAGATCACGCGGAAGGAAATAATGAGAATGCATTTCGTCTGCATCAACCCGCCGTCAACCGAAGCCCCCTCCCCCCCCTCTCTCTCTCTCTCTCTCTCTCTCTCTCTCTCTCTCTCTCTCTCTCTCTCTCTCTCTCTGTCTGTCTTCCGTTGTAGGGGCATAGTGCCGTCAGTACATCGCATTACTTGGAGTTCTTTGCAGCGTTCCTTCAGCCCGTAGCTGCAACTCCTTTCATTCCTTATACTGTACCTCTGTTCATATTCTCTTCCTTCTTACTTGTCACCCTTTGCTAACAATTGATTCATAGTGCAACTGCGAGGTTCCTCCTGTTACACCTTTGTAATCATTTTACTGTCAGTTTCCGTTTCAGCGCTGGATGACCTCATAGGTCCCAGCGCTTGGCCTTTGGCCTAAATTCTGTGTTCTATTCTCTCTCTCTCTCTCTCTCTCTCTCTCTCTCTCTCTCTCTCTCTCTCTCTCTCACACACACACACACACACACACACACACACACACACACACACGACGAAGGGCGATAAAGGATAAGATTTACTTTGGAAAAATAAAACTGAAGTAGAAAAATTAATTTATTTCTAGAATTTATTACCGTTCTATGAACTTTGCGGACTTACGTAGCTAGTCCCTTGCCGGGTAACGTGATTCTTATCTAACGGCCAGAGTACTCTAAATATGGAATTTTCAGCTTCATCCCATACAACAGTTATAAAGCAATTTTAGTAGTCATATTTTTTCGTTATTTAGAATTTTTACCTTAGAACTATCTACGCCTTCATTCTCGAAAGAAAAATAGTCATGTTATAACTTATTTCTGCGTTGCTAAGACACTAGAAGGATACTTAACAAGCAACAGTCGTTACTTTTGTCATCAGTCTTTCAAGTGAGGTTTATTGCTTCAAACCACAGCCGCTCTGAGTTGGCAGTATTGTGTACAATATAGAATTTATAACTTTTGTCAATAATTCTTATATTTTTTCGTATAAAAAAAATATTCGCCACCACTGAATTTTTTTTATTATAGTTCTGCCGATACAGATTTCATTTTATGATTTTTTGCCAGCATTTTAGATGCACTGATTTTCCCTTGCTTGATTTGAAGTATGTTATGGGTCCCCATTTAGTCCATGAGACGGGCGCCTTTTGTTTTATCATTAATTACCTATAGTTTACTTTAACAACTTTTTCTGGTTTCGTACTTGTTTTGGATGGATGCTACTTTCATGCCTTATTTGATACCTATCGTTTAGTTCCTTGGGCCACCTAATGAATTAACTGGGTGGCTTGTGCTTAAACCTTTGTCACATCTGTGTCCTATCAATCACTAGGCTGGCTGCTGCTGTAAACATTGTGTCGTTTTCTAGTACAGATTTGATGCTACTCAGTTTGCTGGGAGTTTTACTTTTGCTACAGCTAAGTTAGGGAATAGTTCACCGAATGCAGTTGTGTAGTCTTCTGATGATCTCTAAATGTTTAAGCGGTGAGCAAATTCATTTCTGCTGTCTGCTGACATCTTCTGATTTCAGGTGTACGCGGTATATGTTTTATTTCCTCATATTTAATTATTTATAATTTTTTTCTTGTAACTTGTCTTTGCAGGCTGATTTCCCCTTGGAGCCCTCTTGGGTTTATAGTCTGTCAACTCTGTCCACAAGGGCTTTCAGCTGAAGATTTTAAGAAAGGAGGAAAGAAAAAGAAAATCTATTCTCATATCTGCTCTTGATCGTAAAGTAGGTCCTATTTATTTCATGGAATAGAATTCTATGAAGATAGAACCAACAGAAACAAATTAATAGTTAGCTGAATGAAGGGCAGCTGCTCATATAGCTCATAAATGACTGCTCTTGTACCATAAATACTGTTTGATATGATGCTCTATTCGGTCCGTAGTTAGTTTGGATGAAGTTAGCAACGGCACTTGCCTTGAGGCGTTTTGTAAGTGGTTTAAGGTTTTGATGGGGTAAGGGGCCTGTAATGGACCTGTAGATTCTGTCACACCAACAGTTCTGTTTACATTTCGTTCTTTTAATGCTGTACTATGTTCTCGCCGGAACGGAGATAAAGATATTTGCATATATGCATATTCGTATAAATGTTGGTGTTAACCTTAGTTGCTAAAAAAGAAATGGGTTTAAGGCTAGAAATGGATACATATAGCCATTGGGAAGGAAATCTGAATCTTTGAAGTCTTTGCTTTGGGAAAATAAATAAATGCTCAGTTACCCTGCTTTTGAAATTGTTCCACCAGTAGATTAGTTTTCTTACCATTCGAGTGATTAAGAAGTTTTCATGAACATTCATTACAGTTTAGAAATTCGGTTTCAAAAACTACTCAAAACTTCCTGCAGTTAATACTCTAGAATACATAGTTTTACAGCTTCTGGTCAGCTCATAGGCGCAGAGCGAATGCGAGACCATAAAAATAAAATATTTTTATAATCGGATTCCAGTAAATTTTTATTACCTTTGAATTCACAGAGAAAATAACACTTCGAATAGAGTTATCTTTATAAATATTACTTGTATAATGAACAAGATTAGTGACAAGGAAATTTTAAAAGAGCGAAAGGTGATATGAAAAGTCTTGTCACTTTGAAAGTGGCGAAACTGTCTCAGTATTCATGTATCCAGATAGGTATATCCGGGTAGATACAGCATTCTTGATATCAGACGGGTAGGAGGAATGGGAGATAATCATTTCCGGTGAACAATGGTAATGGTAATAAAGAGGAGCCTCGATGGCTCGGTCGGTAGAGCAGCAGACTCGGACTTCATAAGAAGTCTGTGTCGCGGGTTCAAATCCGCAGCCGGCCGGTCAGAGGGCGGACACTTTGCTATCTGTGTAGACACCCCGGGATTTTGTATGTAATCAACGGATAGGTTTGCTGAAAAGCAAATGGGTGTTACAGACTAATACACACACAAACAAAGCCACTCCAACATCTTCTAAAAACGTAACAGACGCCTAACACGTCTCGAACTGTCGGCCTAAACCGCTCATGTCTCCTCGCTGCTAGGGGAAAGGGAGCTGGGGATTTGGCACGATACATATACACATGTGCTACCAGGGTCTAAGCGATGTCAGGCAGGGCAGCCGATCGAGGCTACGGCCTACCCCAACGCCAAATCAAAGTCCTTCAAAAAAAAAAAGAAGGCATCGTGCTTACCCCATATGAAAAATGGGAAAAAGCACGTTAAAAGAAGAAGAAATGGTAATGGTAATAAATATGATTCCGTAATACATTATTGAAACTGCTTTTTAATGTAGACGACAAGGATCAGCCCAGGAAATTGTGTTTCATTTATTCCCCAATACGCCACAAGGGACATGTAAGCAGAAAGGCGGACAGAATGATTGGTTTTTGGGGTAAGCCATTCAGTGACATTTTCTAAACATACGATACACGAAGCTTATAGCTAGGAGAACGCCTACAATCCTTGCGTGCATCAGTTTTCCTTGCAATTACGGAGGAAATCTGCAAGGCAAAGAACTTGCAAACGACTGGAAACTAGGAATTCTCGCTTCTTGAGCACCGATGCGTGAATACTTCTGATGAGGTCATTATTTTTCTCGTTTTCTGTTATTAATGAGCCTATCCGCTCCTTCGACTTCTGGAAAGGAGGAAACATTACTATCTTCTTTTGACGAATTAGAACGAATCTTATTAAGTTTCAGAGACGTCTTGTCTCGAAGCACGGAAGAGAATCGTAAACTCTTCTCTCTAATACTTAAAATAGGCATATACAAAGTATTCTGTTCAGATTTCAAGAAACGATGGAATTTTTCGAAAAGCCAATTAAAAAAAAATTAGAAACAGGTAAATTGTGAGGAGTTTTTATCATAACGTTGATATTACACTGTCGGGAATCGCTGTACTGGTACAGCATCTTATGCTTGTCTGTCTGTTTATGATTATCAGACGTTTACTTCTTATAGTAATGCAAGTGAAATGGGACATCTTGGCGATATACAGCGTAAACAGGTGAAGAATTGCCTTTTCAGATAATTTCTTTTTTGTTTTATTATACGTGATAGGATGCTAAGTGAGGGTTGCGTCGTTATCACAGTGAAACAGGTAAGAGGATCGTTATTGTTACAACAACTCTGCCACGATTGCAGAAGGAAGAGGAAACGATATTTGCTTTCATACTATCTACCATAAACTTCTCTCTTTTTCTTACGAAAAATGGAAGTGGGGGAAACCGTTTCAATGGTCCGACTCTCCCTTTGCTTTCCCTGAACCAGCGAAATAGCTTACTTGTTCTTACCTTACAGGAAACAGATATAAATACAGATTTCCGCTCAAAAATCTCATATGCATTTTATGAAATGTTCAGTGAAGGTCGACCGCTGGATTTTGTTTTCGATTCAGTCTCGTTATCGAATACGTATTTTCGTGAACATGTCCTGGCTGAAGTAGAAGTATTTTGTCAAATTTATGGATTGGTGTTCGTTATAGTTCATTGTAAGATCGACTGTACCTCAAGAATTAATACTTGACGTATTGGTGGCTGTTATGGTTCTAAATGTGTTTGATTTCTCAATTGGCTTGATGCCAAGCCTCTTTGTGACATGACAGTTTTGCTGAATAAGATTTGGAAATTATTTTTAAATAGACTGACATAGGACGATCTGCATTGATATTATAGTATGACAATAAAACAATATCTAAAATATTTTGTTGATTTTAGAATTAGGCTTTCAGAAGAATATTAGGAATCAGATAAAGAAGATGAGTGGAGATTTGTGGAATATAAAGCACTAGAAAGAACGCCTTTTTCGGCGTTGGATATTGTGGTGATAAATAGGGTGATTTCTTTTATCAATACAAGCTAAGCTGTAGCCTGGTTGGAAGAGCAGAATGCTTCAAGCCTAAGCGCCCTATAAGGGAAAGGAACCCAGTACAGAAAAGTAAGTTGAGAAGTAACGAATAAATTGAAAGAGATAACAATACTTACATACATACATATATATATATATATATATATGTGTGTGTGTGTGTGTGTTGTGTGTATAATAACAATTAAGATAAATAACAGCAGATAAGTCACACAGTAAAATAAATGACAAATAACATAAACTGTGGTTTAATATATGGTGAAATATATTTTGTAAAAGAATAATTTAAATTGCAGCAGGATATTATGAAATAGGTACGGGGAAATACTAAGCAGAAAAATCTTGAACAGTTTTATTCATAGGTGTATAAACCATGGGTTTTTTGTTAATAAATTCTGATAAAAAGCAGTTTTCGCCAGGCGTTTGTTTCTATCGTCATTTGACGAAAGGGTTTTTATGCTTATGTAACCTTCCTTGTTTTGGCATTCTTATTGTTCATTGATAAATTACAGTTATACTCTCTTGCTCGTCTTCAATAATATTTCGAAGGAAAAGGTATTGGTGTTCATCCGTTGAGTAAACTTATTTAGTTAAATTATCTGTAAATGAATCATCAGGTGCTGTGAACGCGCGCAACATTTTTACCATATTATGAATATGATGAGTTTGTGTTTTTTCAAGTTGTGAAGGCGTTCGTCTTTCACCAAATAGTTTCGTTGGTCACAATGAGCACATAAGAATGAAAAGAAATACCTTCTTTTTGGATTAAATTGTTTCCCGTAACTGGGCGTGGCTCCATAGTAAAAACAAACAAGAAAATCTTCACTTCCACATTCATTATTTAACTGTTGAATGTTTGATGAACCATCTGTGTACAGAACTTCCACAACATAAGCCCCATAATATACCTACACAGAAGGGCGTTGAATCTCGGTACACTCCGCCCCATTCACCCCTCTCCTTCGCGCTCAAGATTTTCCTGGATGTTAAGACTCTTCCTTCACAATACTTCGTCCACTCTATCTATCCAACGCTCTCAGAGGTCTTCCTCTCCTCTCGTCCCTTCTCCTGAAACTTCCGAATTATATACTCCTGTCATCAACATATAGTCGTACATTCATTTCATAAAATGGAACCATCTGAAAACTGATCCCTCCTTTCACCTACGCTAACATATTTCTCAGCCTGTCAGTTCTTGTTATGCCCAGATAAAGTAATCAAGCAACTATTCATCCTAACAAAGCATTTTTTCTTTCATTTGCATATGGCATCCACATTTCACTTTTATGAAGAAAGGATGGCTCAGCAGCATGCATCAGCCTTGGCTTCTGGGTCATTTGCATTCACCCTATTACCTTTATTGCTTTGCTTCTTATTATATCATTATCTATTAAACGGGTATTTTTTCCCAAATACCCATTCAAATCTTCCACCATCCATGTAGACCTTCATTTCTTCATTGTCCTTTCCATGTACCCTCAGACCCTTACCCTGCTCTCATTTACCGTCGACGTTATTTAGTTTCGTAAACTTCCAAACACTTTCGTTAGGTTTTGCTATAGTGAGATTTCGATTTTGGCTTATATTTGTGCTTGAAAACATTAGATGATTTAGCGTAGATGACTATTCACTGAATTAACACTTACATATATCATGAATAAAGCTTTGAGTTTTCTCTTATTTCTTTGTGACTCTACCCCAGTCTGGGAACAATCCCTTTCGATAAAAACAACGTTTACATATAAACGCACTCTGTAGGCGATCGGTTATCAACTTTTTTCAAGTTTAGAATTTTTATCGTATGAGGGTTTTTTTTTTACCATGGCCTGTGTTTCGTAATTATTTGTATTGCTTTAATTCACTTAATTTTTCTCCATATTTGTGATTTTCTCTCTTATTTTTGTGGTTTTGGTACAATAGAGGCCCGAGATTCATAGGATAAATACAGAGTTAATGTATTTTTGATATAATTTTCCCCATACTTCTCAGTTCTGGACTGCAATTTAAGAGTTCATAAATGAAAATTTTTTTTATGAAAGTAAAAATGTAAATTAGTGAGAAATACCCTAAATGTGAAATTTTTAATCCTTTTGAAGCATAAATAAAAGTAATAGTTTTAAATCTTCTTTACTTTAGTCATTCATATTGGGTAAAGAATTTTTGTTAATTGAAAAAAGGAATATGCATATTTTTATAGCGTTTTCCTCATAACGGAAGAGTATATGTTAAAAAATTGTTTTCAGTGTTGTCCTGTGTTTCGTCCTTTTATAGTTTTACATATATAATGTTTTCGGTGCTTTTGACTATCATTTTTATGTTAAATTACCTTTGTGCTTTTAACGATACCAAATTTAACTTTTACTTTTTAGTTCACTCTCGACTTTTAACATTTAAACTTCGAAAGATTATGCCTAGTGTAACACTGATAAGGATGTTTACCATAACTGTATCTACTGGTTTCGTTCAACTTATTTTGACATTTTTTTCACGGTTCATCTCCTGTGCATGAATTGTTCGTAAATAATTCTTTTTTTATTTCCTTTTTCCGTCGTTTCGTGTTGCTGTATAAATTTTAGGAGATGATGAAATCCTTTCTCTTTGAGGACCCTTTTTGAAAGTTTATTATGTTATTAAGTTGATTGTTTATATATGGAAAACTGTTCCAATTTTTCTTTATGCATTTTAGAATGTCACACAGGTTTTTTAATGTATGTGTATGTGCATAAGCGCGCTCCTATGCATGTGAAAGAGAGAAGGATAATAGGGCTGAATTAACGCTAATGGAACTACTCTTTTGATATAATTTCATTCTGTACTCTTTAATAGGAATCCTTTCATGGTTCATACAGTGTAGTGTTATCCTTATTATTGCTTACGTATCCGTTCTCTTCCACTTACATTCCCATTGTATAAAGCTGAATATTTTCATTTGTGTCCCTGTGCCGTGCATTCATAACTCTTATTCTTTGTTACAGTTATGGGTCAGTATATGATTGCTAAACTTTTATATTGTTGAAGAGGGTATGATTGGTCTCGAATGACCTGAAACACTAACTTTAATCAGTAAGGAAAGTCTGTATGAGTGATATTAAACTGAATTTGACGGCTTATTGTGGTATATTCTCATTCCCAAATTTGTAAGCGAATTGATTAGAATATTCTCAGAATCGCAGGCAGAAATGTATATTCTTCGTTTTTCCTCATTTGTAAACTGTGTAACACTTTTTGTTTTATGCAATGTCCTCTCTCCTTCCTGCCTCTCTTTCGGTTGCCGGTTCTAACGGATTTCAAATACAAGAAATCACTAGGCTCAGAAGATTAATGCACCCATTCTGAATCTGGAAAAAAAACACCTCTCATGATAAGAAGGGAATAGTCTTCAGTGCCTTGTAAACGTCGTAGTGAAATTTGTAGCTCACAAAAATTTCTCAGACAATTTCCCTTCCATTTTCCATTTTCCCCCTCAGTAATCTCCGTCACACCCGAGAAAGATTCTCATAACTGCTGATTACTCTTTGCTTGATTACATATTACTTTTCGATTAATTAACTTTCGATGTTTTATGCTTTTTGAGTGTCCAGGGCCCACAGGGACGGCGAACAGTTAAGAAATGTTTCTTGGAAGTGCACACCTTAATACAATGCGGGGCGTATTTTACTTTTGGTTTTATTAGTATCTTATATAGACTAATCATTCATGTAGTTCTGGTGATATTATTTCGGTTTTAATACTCCGTTCAGGTCGTTATTTGTTTGATACTAATATTTAGTTTGACTTTTGAATATTACAAGTAACTATGCAGTTTAATAAGATCGTTACACCTGTAATGTGATAACGGAAGTTAGAAAATTATATTTCGTATTTTTCATGCCATGTATATGTAATTTGCACAATTTCTCGAGGATGAATTTATATGTTGAAAGAATACTAACATGCATGAAAACAAGAGTCAGATGCTAAAAGGCGGGCTTGTTTATTTGACGGAGATCCGACTTTCTTAATATCATTGGAGTGTATACAAATGAAGGTAGGTTTTTTAGATTAATTTGCATTGATATGTTGAAGTAAAGTATTGGTGCATAAAAAGGAATGTTTTTAATTGAAAGGAAAATAATTTCATGAAGTAGCTTTGATATGTAAAAGAAAAAATTACTCCTGTCTATATCGTCAAACTAAAATGACAACCTGATTAAAGGTCTGGTCGAAGAATTCATTCTAGGTAATGAGCAAGAAAGACTCCTTTTTCTCGAATTTTTTTGTCCCCTTAGTCTTCGTAATTATTCATTTATGCTTTCTCGAGTGCTCTTCATTTCCACGCACTGACGGTAATTATAAAAAGCGAGATTAAAAATGTTTCGTCAGGCCATGGTTGTTTCGTGCTTATCTGTCTATCTATCTAATACATACTGTAGATTTTATATATATATAATATATATATATATATATATATATATATATATATATATATATATATATATATATATATATATATGTATGTATTTATATATATATATATATATATATATATATATATATATATATATTATATATATTCATGTATATATATGTATATATATATATATATATATATTCATGTATATATATGTATATATATATATATATATATATATATATATATATATATATATATACATATATACACACACGCACACACACAGAATGTAAAGGGGGATGTATGATAAATTGCTGGGAGCAATTAAATGATATTATAATGGATCCATGTGTTTTTAAATTGTTTGGATGCAGTGACACGAGAAGAGGGAGGATAGAAATTTGGAATAGATACAAAATTGTGTGATTAGAAAATGGAAGTGTGGAATGGTTCATATTTATAGATAATATAGTACAGAGTGCAAATTTCGAAGAGAAATTTGAGTAACCAGTTCAGGGGTAAAAGTATTTGCAAGAGGTTATAAGGGTCAATAAAACGCTAGGAAAATGGAATAATGAAGCAGTTGATTTCTATAGTATTTGGGAGTAAAGCAAACAGATGAGAGTAACTTGAAGGAAGAAATGAGTCACAGAACAGGTGAGGCAAGTGCGGTATCAGCATTTGTGCAAAGAATGGGAAGTGATTTGGAATGTGTGGAAACCCAAGTTGGAAATGTGAAGTAACATTTTAACCAGCTCTTCTTCACAAAAGTGAAGTGTGGCTGATGAATGTGAAAGAAAGGCAAATAATTTAAAGCTGCTGAGATGAACTGATTTAGAATTATTTGTGGTGCATGAACAACTGGAAGGGAGATAAATATATAGATACTAAGTCATGAAAAAATGAGCATATGTGAAAATATGAATTAGTGTTTTGAGAGAATATGGGTCTTGTGGATAGAGTAACAGATCTGTTTGGTTGAAAATCTTGAGAAGGGAGGCTGGAGACGGATGGAATTAACTGAAAATAAAGCACTTGAAAGATACGAGTAGCGCGTTTTCCTAGAGGCCCGTTGTAGGCGATGATGGTGATGGAAAGAATGGAGCACGTTAGCTAAATTAATGAAAATAGTGTATAATTCGTTGCCAAGAAGAAGGGGAAGAGAAAGATCTAGAAGTGCCTCGATATTCAAGGTAGAGGTGCTCTGTGAATTATGTGTAGGGGATTCGACTCGCAGTTGATGAGTCTTTTTTGGACGCGTATGAAGCGGCTAAAGTTATACAAGTTTTCTTCACGTGGAATTCATCTGCGATTCAGGCGTTGAATTATGCATGTAATAGATGCTGTAGTGTTTTTCTCATAGGGCCAGTTCTTATTTGGGGAATAGAGTCCGTTTATGATATATATACATATATATATGTATATATATATATATATATATATATATATATATATATATATATATATATATATATATATATATATATATATATGTGTGTGTGTGTGTGTGTGTGTGTGTGTGTGTGTGTGTGTGCGCTTATGGTGTGTGTTTGTGCATC
Organism: Macrobrachium rosenbergii; assembly: GCF_040412425.1. Taxonomy (NCBI): domain Eukaryota; kingdom Metazoa; phylum Arthropoda; class Malacostraca; order Decapoda; family Palaemonidae; genus Macrobrachium; species Macrobrachium rosenbergii. Next base: position 67,778,065 of record NC_089748.1, read on the forward strand.
TATGTAAATGTATATATGTATGTCTGTATACACATAAACACACGGCAAAGAATTATGAAAAACAACGAAGCTGTAATTTGGGAGTCTTGATTGCATTAGCATCCGATTACAGAATTTTTGTCCCTCAGTAAATATAAAATATCCGGATATTAAACCCCAGAACAGGATAATGAAGATTAGTAATTAAGTTGAACAGATCTTATATTAAACAGTTTAAGAGACGAGAGAGGAGACATGGATAAAGGTGATGGGGCTGGAGATTATAATTCAGGTGGGTTTGTTTTGCGACGGATCATTTACTGTATTTAAATGAGTTCAGTGCACGAGATCAAGGACATGGGTTACGGGAACGTGCGTTTGAGAGAGAGGGAGAGAGAAGAATGTTATTAGAAATACTCGTACAAGTATCCATTTGAGGTCAGCACTTCCACATACTAGCAATATTTACTCGAAAGATTAACGGAGATTCTTTCCAATTCAAGAGCTTCTCGCTCTTAGATACATCGATGGGTCTTGATAAGATGCTAGTATTGGGTAAGGATTAGTTTCTCCAAATGTTGAATACAACCGCAATTTGCCTGGCTATTCTATTTTTTACTGCCAAGATTTTTTGGCGTCGATAACCGTAAGGACCTTGCAACAAATCCAGACATACATACACATTGCCGTTTTCAAAAGAAGGACACATGCAAAACTCGAGCTTACGTGCATAAGCACCAAGAAGTGTGGAGAAAACAATCGGAATATTTTTTTCCGTAAAGAAGTTCCTAGAGCGATTTAATGAAATATTTAGGGTTTTCTTTAGTTTTCACCGTATTGCTAGAATTCCATAGTAAACGATACACAGCTTCACAGTATATGTGCATTCGTATTTACAACTACTATTTCCCACCATTATCAGGAGAGCTTTATCGATGTATTTGTTCTCCAAGATATTACTCCATTCAGTTTGACTCTCATTCTTGTTTCAGTGATTTTAGTTAAACTGATGTTTTCTTATTTCCTTGTTCATTGAATTTTTTTACAATATATAACGGTTCCATATACAGTATATATATATATATATATATATATATATATATATATATATATATATATATATATATATATATATTTATATACAGGAGTGGTTTCACTATTTTAATCACAAGTGAACCTCACTGGCGTCTCTGAAGCCTCGCTTCTAAATTTCTTTTGTGGTGTTATGTTCGTTAATAGTGTAGCAACGTTAAGCACTAACAGCTTAATCGGAATTCCTATTTAAAACATGTTCCTATTGTGTCGCCGATTCGGTATCAACTTGAAGGTTTCAGCATCTCAAAGAAAATTTTATGTCATGAACAAAGCCTACAGAAGCGAACCTTTTTTTCTTCTGTTAGAACTGATAAAATATTAAGAGTGGGTTACCCGCGAATATTATATGGTTTTTTAATTATTTGAGCAGCCATCAACTAAAAGGTTTTTTATATTTCGGGGTTTGAAACGCCGGAAATCAAGGGTAAAACTTAGGCCACTTTATTTTGTATTTTACTTGAGAATTTGTTAAAAAAATTCTCCAAAGCTCTTTCCTATTTAGATTTTAATCCTTAATTAAGGGTAAATGCATAATTTATAGGTAATGTGTAAATATACTGCTTTACGTAGCAGTCTATTTAATGTAAGCATTATTCACATGACATAATTGTTGCAATATATTCGTTAAAAAAGATGCTCACGATACACTGAATTTGCAGAACATTCTCTGGAAAGAAAACTGAGACTCAGAGACTGCATATCACGTGCATTCATTTATTGTGTTATTATGTCACGTACCGTTCCGAAGTGTTCTTCAGCTCTTGCTTCTGTTTTGATAAGTAAGCATTTTTGGAAGTAGGTTAGCCTACAGGAGAATTCTTTAGAATGTGTCATAAATTTTCCCTGTCGATTTTTGTTCAACTTATACTTAGGTAGCTATCTCATACACTAATTAGTATTATTGTGCATTACATTACATAACGATACTGGTCATGCACTCAGGGTGTCGGATGAGGATAAATAAATTTCTAAATGTTATGGTCACTTGGCTTATTAGTAAGAAACTGAAGACATCGTTAAGATGTAGGTAAGAATTCAACCTTTATCGAATTTGATAATGAAAACAATTATATTTGAGACAGTTCCTTGTTTTACTTATGGTAAATTCACTTGCAAACACGATTTTGAAATATTTGAACTTGTCTTGTAATTATGGTCATCGGTAGGCTTATTAACAAAGTAGGTTATATATATTGTAATAGAATTTTTAATATTGGTCCATGATTTCAATATAATATCAGATAAAAGAAATTGGTTTTGTATCCCAAAAATGTCTCCTCTTATCCATTCACCAAGCCGTATCGTTCCACTCAGTGTTTTCGGGAAACTTTCTTAATTATGTAGCAACTATTTCCTCCTATCGCAACTATTCTCCACTGAAGTATGTTCTAGCTAACACGGCTTGAGTTTAAGGAGAGAAAATTTGCATAGTTCCCTTACTCCTTTCAAAATACAGAATTTTGAAAGTTCGATAAAATAATACGTATGTTATAACGAATTATTAATCTTTATGTGTTGCCTTAATTACTGAATTTATTTTATGTATGTATGTGTGTACAGGGGGTATGTATGTATGTATGATGTTGGCCAACCTTGTAGCAAATGCGAAGAAAATATTAAGATTAGTTTGTGATTATTTTTTCTTTGAATCCTGTGGAATATACGGAAAAAACTGCCTACTAGTTACACAAATTTGGGCCTGAATTGTTTTACTCATGAAAGGTAATGCGTCGTGGTTCTATATGTAGGGTAAGGTGATCAATGTTAAATTTTTAGACACTGTATGTACCCATTTCGGCTTATATACACATCTGCTATGTATGAAGATGACCATTGAATCGCATGACAGTTTCAAGATATGCAAAATTTTTTTGAAGAAACTGTAAACCTGAGATAAAAGAGAATATAAAGGAAGCACTCGAAGATTCTTTTCAACTTTACATTGGAAATTTATTAAGTAGATAAGCCCTGTTTAGTTCCCAAATCAGTAAAGTTACGGGTGTTAATATTCACTTAACATACCCGAATATGAGCCCCATCAAAGAACGATAATCTTGTTTGTGCTGAAGTAATAAGGATTTTGAACTTTGATCTTTCCTATCCCGGGTGATGTACATAGCTCAATTTTCATATGTCGGGCTATTTGAAAGATGGGGCTTCAGTAAGGAATTCTCATTGGAAAGAGGCATTAATTTATTTAAATTATATATAAATATATTAATGATCAAATGGTCTTCACTTGATTGCGTAACGTTTTGCCTGATGAATGAAAATTTTCTGTTCATGCGAGTTTCACACATGCAAGATTCTTTCATAGAAATGTAAGGCTTAATTTGTTTCGTTTTTGGTGAAAGTAGAATTAAATACGGTAGGTTTTACTGAAGTTTTTTTCGCCGGTCAAATGGAATGAATTCTATAATTATGAAGAATTTATATGCTTATTTGAATAGGGAAGCCATTATTATTATTATTATTATTATTATTATTATTATTATTATTATTATTATTATTATTATTATTATTATTATTATTATGCAGAAGATTTACTTCTCGAGAGATAAAATTTATGATAGAAAAAGGAGCCAAAGTATCCAAAGTGTCGTTTTTACTTGCTATTTAATTGAATGAAATTTGTACAAAGCTAAAAGAATGGTTCATTAACTCTAACCGGGAAGAGGCAAAAAGTTCCGGTCAGGTTTGTTATTTGGAGTACACGTGTTCCAGCAACTGCAGTAGAATTCTAACGGGACAGGTATTACGTGACCTTTCTCTCCTAATACATACATATATACATACATACATACACAGTTTGGGCAAAGTCTTTTTCTGAGGCAGTTTTCATTAAATGGCAATCTACCACTTTAAGACAACACTTTCCATTTTCCTATATCGTTTCTTTTCTCCAACGGTAGAACTCTGAAGGAAGAGATAAAACTCATCCTGATTAGTCAAATTTTTCTTGATCATTTTTTTTTTAATATACTCACTTATATATTGGAGGGTAGTTCCACTTTGAAACTATTAGAACCTGAAGAGGCTAGTAGTTGAAATAGCTGTGGGCATTGAATATATGGAGCAATATAGCAATGGGTGATGCTATGTAAAAATTAGCATTATATATATATATATATATATATATATATATATATATATATATATATATATATATATATATATACACACACATCTCAGACATACATACATACACCTTATTAATTGCTATTTCTTTCAGTACGCTGGTTGGCACTGTCCGCCCCATTAAATTCGATATACATCTCGCGAGGCTAAGGAGATATCAGACATATCTTCCATTACTCATTTGTTAGACGTTTTTTTTTTACATATACATGTTTATCGGCTTTGTTTGGTGGTTACCGAAATTCACGAAGCCAGCTGTACCAAACCAAAGCGGATTATTGCCTAGGGGTGAATAATCAACCACACTTGTAATTAAATCTTGAGTCAGTATATTAACTTTGTTGATAAAAATATATCTTCAATAACTCCTCAACTCAAAGAGCATTAGCTCATTCCTGGTACCTTTCCTAACATGCGAGAAAGAAATAGTTTTAGGAACATCCTTTTGATCAGTTTCCCCTAAGAAGGGATGCCTCAGGAGTTGAAATTAGCTAGCTTTTAGTAGCACATTCATCCTGTAACTGCTGAATAAAGAAAGAGCCATTTGGATCACGCACCATCATCATGGATGCAGTATTGGGAGAAGTGAGATACAGGGCACAAAATGTAGATGCAGATGTGTAATAGAAAAACGGGGTCATGAAGGGAGAGATGCATAGCTGAAGTTTGCAGATGATGTGCTATTTTTAGGAACATTTTTGAGAAACTGTACAGGCTAATGAAAGAGCTCCAATTTTTTTAAGAGGACAAAGGTATAAGTGACTGAGAGTGAGGTGAGGTTAATTGGTAAGTGGAAAAGAGTATGATGGAGAAATAAGTGTTAATATTAATGGAGGAAGCAGTTGAATTAATGTAGGTATTCGGGAGTCAGGGGAATTTATGACAACAGAGTGAAAGAAGAGCTGAGTCACAGAATAGACAAAGCAAGGAAGATTGCAGGATACATTCTAAATATTTGGAAGAGGAAAGAATTGTCAATGGAAACCCGAGTTGGAATATTCAGTGGTTGTTGATCCAACTCTGTTTTTATGGGTGCGAAGTGCTGTTGTGTATTTCGAATGAAAAGAAAAAAAATGGAGTTGCTGAGAGGAATTGTTTATGTAATATATGTAGAATAAGAAGGATTAAAAACGTGGGAAATGTAAAGGTACGAGGGAGTGTTTAAAGGACTAGAAGAGGTGACAAAATGAACTATGGTGTTTTGAGTTGGTTTGGACGTTTCGAATGATTGGGGAACAATTGAAGAGTATAAAATTAGGAAATAACAGGAGGAAGCATTAAAGGAAGGTATAGAAAGGGTTAGTTTGATGAGCTGAAAATGCCTCAGTATCCACGAAGTGCGTGTGTGTGTGTGTGTGTGTGTGTAACACAGACGTGGATGAGGCCATGTTTTTAATTTTGTGTACTGCTGATTAACCTTTATATATATATATATATATATATATATATATATATATATATATATATATATATATATATATATATATATATATATATATATATATATATATATATACACACATATATAAATATATATATTTCTGACTCACATCAGGATCGAACCCAGGTATTTCAGTTGAAAGGCAAGGGCGCTGCCCACTAGGCCATACAAGTCGTAAAAGAAGTTGGAACCTGAGGGCAACTGTACCCAAGGAACTATATGGGCAAGCTAACTGCTTGCATCCCAGCGTGTTTTCCCCAACTTCCCGACTCAGCAATGACCCAATTGACAGCATTTCATTCGAATTATCCCTTCAGAGTGAATAAGATAGAGATAATCAACACGCAGTCACGTGTGGAGCAGAAAAAATTTCTGACTCACATCAGGATCGAACTTAGGTCTTTCAATTGAAAGACCTGGGTTCGATCGTGATGTGAGTCGGAAATTTATTTCTGTTCCACACGTGAAATGTGAATATATTATTTATATATATATATATATATATATATATATATATATATATATATATATATATATATATATATATATATATATGTGTGTGTGTGTGTGTGTGTGTGTGCGTGTGTGCGCGCGTTTTAATCAAATATGCACTATTTGTCTAGTTGATTTTTGTGCCTGTGGTTTCCAAGAGTTGCCATACTTCGATGTCATGTAAGCACCGTGTTCATGCGTGGGAGTAGTTCTGCTGGGCAAGCGAAAGTCTTCCGAAGTTCTTGCTTTAAAAGAACAAAGAGAGAGAGAGAGAGAGAGAGAGAGAGAGAGAGAGAGAGAGAGAGCTCACACTTCGTGCTAAGCACCAAGTGTACCCTTCCATTTTTGTGTGGTTGATGTTGGTCTTCTGGCCAAAGTACTCCCCGGGGCTCGGCGTCCGGGTTCCAATTAAAAGTGAGCATTAAGGGACGCATTCTTTTTCCCCGGGCAGCAATATTGGCATCCAAATTAATAATGTTTATGGCCTCACCCCCTCTTGACTCGTTAACGAGCTCCCAAAACTTTTATTAACTTTTGTTTATTCTCTGACTGGGCAAAGTTTTTCAGTTTATTGTCATATAAAGTATTTTAAGCGGGTTTCTTCTCTTTGAAAAAATTTCCCCAGTATTTTGGGGCTAATTTTCCAGTCTTGAAACAGGAGAATTGATTGGCTTTTGTATTATTCTTTTTAGATATGTTGTTTCTTTTACAACTAAATAATGATAATGATCTGTTTTGCTTTATGTTTAGTCATTACACTTAATTTATCTTATATTTTTATTGTATGCCTATTTGTAATTTATTCGTTATCACTAGTGTAAATGCACGTATTTCCTGTTGCTTTGTTGGATGAGACTATAGCCACTCAAAGCCATTCACTTAAAACGCTCTCAGGATGCTTTATTTCAAGCTTTACCCGGTCTTTTATTATGAAGTTATGTAAATTCTGATTTTGGAAGAGCGGTAATAAATTTAATGTTTTTCGAAGCAAGCAACGTGAACTTGGAATAACTAAGTGTCCCACTGATTAAGATGGTATGTAAACACGAACCAAATTCTATTCGAGTAGTTGTCGATTGAGTACACCAGGCTCCTGAATCCATCAGATCGCTTAGTTGGAATTTTAATGCAAAGGCTTACATCAGTACTATATACGGAACTAATCGCTGGATCTTCTTTATCAGCTTAATTCGAGGGAAATGTTGTCAGGTCTTGAAAACGTGTCTCTTACAAACTTTATTTACGAAGAAAGAACAGGAACAGTAAGAACTGATAATAATCACTCTAATTAACTAATATTCTCGTCTTTTCCTAGAAAATCAATACGTACCAAGACTACTTACAGAAGCGTACAAAAACTACTCTAATCCCTTGTCATGGATAGGTTTTTAATTTGAGTATTATGCTTTTGTTACTTGCTGCTAAAAGAATTGCCGTGTTGGCACGCTTAGATTTATAAATTCTTTGTCAAGAAATATGAGATCGAAATAACCATAATTATTTTATTAATATTCAATCAGTTTTATGAATAAAAAAATAAATTTTATGTACATTTCGACATAACTTCAGTCACCCCCCTTTAAAAAAATCTTTCTGTCGCTACTCAGTATATTAAAATTTAATTAACTGAACGGATTTTGTTCCATCCGTTATGTTGCGCGCCGTATTTGACCAATTATAGAAATAGAGTAGTGTTGATCCCGTCAAAAAATAACAGCTTTAAAGACAGACTTGCAGTGAAAGCATTCGGGGGAAGAGATTAGTCGTACCTTACCTATTTCAAGCCCGATGCCTTGCAGTGAAGTTAAGAACAGTTGTGGCAATTAATAACACGTATTTTTTCTGATGCTCGCGCAAGCGTGAAGAATACTCTTTCTTTCATCTCTGTTATTATTATTATTATTATTATTCTCAGTGAAAATGAGGTGCCTTTGTTTTTGTTCTGATTCCCCCCGCCCTTTTCTTTTTTAAAAGGTCTCGTAATATTTGTAATTTATATATTTCTTTCACTGAAGGGTATAGACACATTCATGGAAATGCATAAACAGGGAGGGATGTACAATATACCATTAACGCTTCGCTGTGTCTCAAATGCAAAATTATTGCTACTTGAGTAAATGCTGCATTGAGTTTGCATCATCATTCGTTGCGATCATGCTGAATTTTGAGGCATAAGAACGCTCATGCTAAATTGTGCATTTTCCATGGCCCGACAGTTCTCTGTATATTTTCATTTATAAGATAGCCTCCGTGAATGTGACTACACATTTCTAGTAATGAAGTTCATAAGGGACATCTGTGACGTGGCCTTCCCTTAAAAAGGAGAGAGTCATGACAAAAATAGGTAAAATTGGACATAGATTAAATTCCGCTGCTGAAGTAGTCATCATTTGCAGTGAAATAGTTTGCCTCCAGATTAACGTCAGCAACAGAAGTAGTATTCAAGAAGAGGAGGAGATAGAGGTGGCAGGAAGGTCAGTCACTTAAAAGCACATCAGCTTCTCACTTAGGTGTGTATCAGATCTGGCCTTATCGGATTTATCAGGCATGATGCGTTTCGAAGATTGGAGCGGGAGAGACATTCCGAGATGAGGGAGTTTCCTCACCTGATCGAAGTGATGCTGTGTCATTTGCATGGCCTCGATGTCTTTTTCGAATTTATCAAAAATGTTTTTTATTTTATCGTATTTTCTATATCGAACTTTTGTTTCAAACAAAGTTTAGGCCAATTTCTTCTCAACCTCGGTATTTTTGTTATGTCAGTATAGTCGAACTAAACCGAACTAAACCGGTGCTGGTAATTTATGCAAATGAGATGTTCCTCAAAATGTGTTAATTTTGCGGTAGTGCATTTGAACGTGGGGTATGTAGGTTTTCAGTGGAAATTGTTTGAAAAGAGAGAGAATAAAGACAAACAAATTGGGTTCACGGTAAAAATCCAACAGATGCCGTTGTTCTTAAGTAGGAAAACTGTAAAAGGAACTACCATGGGAGTAGAGTTTATTGTCAAGATAAAATCCAATAATTGACAGCAAAGCTGTCAACTATTAGAAGCTCAGAATCTCCGTAAATGAGGAAAAGAACATGGAAATGACACCTCATCCCATGAGAGGAGGAAAAAAGGATACAAAGGATTTCTGTCGCAAACAAGGGAGTGTTTGAAAATTTGTGATGCACAAAAGCACCTAAGTTTATAGCTGCTTTGCCTTCATTGGTGTCCATATATATATATATATATATATATATATATATATATATATATATATATATATATATATATATATATATTATATTTTTTTTTTTTTTTTCTTTTTCTTTTTAACGTGCTTTTATTCCCATTTTTGTATGGGGTAAGCGATGCCTTCTTTGAAGGACTTTTGATTTGGCTTTGGGGTAGACCTGTGGTCTCGATCGGCTGCCCTGCCTGACATCGCTTGGACCCCGGTACGTATGTTTCATGTATCATACCAAAACCCAACGCCCTTTCTCCCCAGCAGCGAGAAGTTATTGCGCGGGTATGGCGAGAGTTCGAGACGTGTGAGATGTTTGTTATGTTTTTAGAAGGTGTTGTAGTGGCTTTGTTTTGTGTGTGTATTTAGTCTGTAACATCCATTTGCTTTTAAGCAAACCTATCCGTTGATTACATATATAATCCCGGGATGTCTACACGGATAGCAAAGTGTCTGCCTCTCTGATCAGCCGGCTTGCGGGATTGAACCCGCGCCACAGACCTCTACGAAGTCCGAAGCTGCTGCTGTAACCGACTGAGCCATCGAGGCTCTATATATATATATATATATATATATATATATATATATATATATATATATATATATATATATATATATATATATATATATATATATCAGTATTAAGATGTTAATACATGCTGTAACTATATTTATACATTTTCTTCGTCAGTGTCTCATTTCCAAATGCGCGTCTTAACATTCATCATTTAAAATCAATTTTCCTACAATCAAGTATTTTCAGATCAAGTTTCCACAAGACGCACTGTTCTTATTTACTCCAGTTATTTCCAAGTTATCCATTCTGCCCTAACTTTCTTTATGTCTAAATAAACCTTCAGATAGCCATCATGATCAACTGTTTTTAGTCCCCAAACTCTGCCAGACACAGTCTGACTCCGAAAATCTTTAGCTGTGACTCCTTTTTTTTTTTTTTTTTGGCAAATCCGGACCGTATACATTTTCTGACACAAATATTTTGTTGGTATGTAAGGTATTGGGTCTTACACATTTGTCTTGTTTAAAACATTTAGACAGTCTTCCTGACAACTCACAACCCTGTCACAAAAATTACTGTTAACTTCAACATCCTGCCTTTTATTTTTGTTACACTAAGTACCATAACATTCATCTTTTCCTCCGTAAACACATCTACAGTTATAAACCATCTTTCTTTGCCCCATCTCTTATATCCTATATGCGAACATGCAAGATTTTTCCTTTTTTGTTAATTTAGTTTATTTGCAAGAAAGTTGCATGGTAAGCATAGGTCGTGAACCTCATGGCCTTGAGTTTTCGTGATTTTCACGCCATACCCAGCGGCCAGAATGGAATTTTTGTTTCCTGTTATTTTACATGAGTAATAGAGATAGAATGACGGCTCTTGATCTTGTAGGAAATGTCACCTGCTACAGAAGGTGAATCCTCACCTTCAAGATAGCCCCAGTATATATATATATATATATATATATATATATATATATATATATATATATATATATGTGTGTGTGTGTGTGTGTGTGTGTGTGTGCGTGTGTTTGTGTGTATGTATATGTGTGTATATGTATATATATACATATATGTGTATGTGTTTTTGTGTAGGTGAAACGATAGTTCAGTTCTGAAATGGTTTGGTCTGTGGAAAGAAACAATTGAGGACAATAGTTTGGTAAAAAGTGCAGTTTTCAAGTTAGAAAGTGTAAGGATTTGAAGACAAAAAGCTGGATAGTTGGGTTGTGTAAGCCACTGGAAGCGCGGTATGCGTGCTAGTGGTGAATGGCGCAGAGCGTACAGTACGTTTTAACAGGTGGCGGATGAGCCTTCTGTGTAGGTATATAAAATGACTGTGTTGGTGGAAATTTTTTTGCGCTGCCCGTGCTTCTACAGTTCACCGTTTGAAGGACTGTGACCGGTGGTGGAAACGACTTGGTGCTAAAAATAGTAATACACTAAATGCCTAAGATGTAAAACCGTGGTTCTTCATAAATCTAAGCTTGACGTTACCCTTTCCAGGAAAGGTTGCTGTATGAAGAAAAATTCAGGTCGGACGGAATGCTGAATATGGAAATGTAGGTTGATACAGAGGTACAAAACGCATATATCTTGTTTGGTTCTTTGTTTCAAAGAAATACTGAGGGTTTTATTTTGTTGGGAAAATGTTGTAGAAGATTAAGTTTTGTATTCATGATGAATAGCAAGGAACTGTATTTTTTTCTCTAAGATATGGCAAAGCTTATTTATGGTATTAACTCAGTTCATTATCTTCCTTTTGCTCCTAACGATTTAGGTGCAAGTACTTTTCATTACTAGTCAGTCGGTACGAAAATAACGAGGAATTTAACAAGGGCAGAAAAGTTGGTTTTTGAGTGGTATATCAGGTCAAGGTACTGTATATAGTTAACTAAATTGATATGTGAGAAATTGCCAAGAAAAGTGAACAATTTTATAATCAACTTCATGCTTGTTTGTCAGTTTGTTCTGATATTTTAAATTAATTGTTACACTGTCAGTTTTAGAACTTATTTTTATCATTTTTGTTTTCACAGTTTCTTTTCTGTATTCTTCATGAGCTTTCTATTCTCCCCAGATCTTACAGTGTAAGAATTGCGTTCGGATCTCCGTCTATATCTTATGGTGTAGAGTACGTCCCATGGACATTTATATCTAAAAAAGTAAGAAAAAGAAGTTAGAGTTGACATACCTTCCAGTCACTGCAATATTACAGTTAATCTCTCTAACTGTGGAAGCAGTTCTGTATGAGAAACACACATACTCTCTGTTAATGATATACCTTGTACAAAAATATAAGAATATGGCAGAGATGTTCCATATTTAATTCTCTTTAGATACATAAAGGAATTTATTTAGTTCAGCCAGAAAGCGATCCTTCCTGATAGATATAAAGAAAATCTGTCTGTGTATTTGCAGGAACTTTTATAATTTATTTTTAGGAAATTCCTTGTTGATGTATGCAGAGATCTCAAAGTTTCAGTTACTTTTGCTTTGGTCTTTGTATGTCGGCCTAGACAGTAGTGTCAATTCCATTTCCGTGCACCCTTAATCATTGTGCTTAAGAAACTGATAATATTTTAAACAAATTATTTTTGTACTTCTGCGATCGTAATATTGGTTATATTCTGGAATAATGATCAGATGTAAATTTACTTTATCAAAATTCTCATTTCAATGGATGGATCAATAAGCGCATATGCCTATTGTTAGAGAACTGCAGTATGCATTCCGATGAAATCGTAAAAATGACAGCAGGGGAGGGAATGAGTTGAAAGAAGTTTGCTAAAATCTTGGTTAACGTTACTGCGATGCTTTGAAAAAACCGGGTTTTGTTCTTGCAAGTCGATAGCTGGTGCATTGTTTGGAAGCCGGGAGGGGTGGGTTTCGCCTGAAACGTCATCCGGTGCTCGAGACGGGAACTGTAATTTGGGGCTTTGTCTTAAAGGCCCACAAGCGCACCATGTCAGCTCCTGAGAACCTCTTCTCTTGGCTTAAACAAAAGGTGATCTTAGTTTGCCAAACCAAAGATGAGTGTAAAATGACTTGCTTTGCTGCTGCTGAGTCTAGCACGCAAGTTTGCGCTTTGTAAATAAACACTCGTGTAAATGCGGAGGTTTTGTTTTGAAGAAATAAGAAAATATCGGAAAGTGAAATGTAAATGATATAGCTCATAGATGTTTTTGGCATTATGGCCTGTATAAGATATGGAAAAACTAATTATGTTAAAAAGAGATATTATTATTATTATTATTATTATTATTATTATTATTATTATTATTATTATTATTATTATTATTATTATTATTCAGATGAACCTTATCCATATGGAACAACCCTACAGGAGCCATTACCTTGAAATTGAAGCTTCCAAAGAATATTGGTGTTCATTCGCAAGAAGTAACAGAAGGTAAAGGGAAATACAGAGAGACCAGTTATTAGACGAACAGGTAAATTAACAAATTAATAAATAAGTAAATAAAAAATGTGAGTAAATGATTAAAATATCAGGAGAATTGTATTAGGGTAGTAATGTATTGCATCTTCGCTGGAACGTCTGAAATTCCAATTGAACAACATCCTCAGGGAAGCTGTTCCACAGTCCAACGATGTATGGAATAAAGGACCTCTTGAACTGAGAAGTTCGACAGCGAGACACTTACTGCATATCGGTGCTACTGTTCAGCGAATCTGGTTGCTTTCGGCAGGTAAAGGGGATCAGGGATCAATTGTGAATATGAAAGGTCTATTAAAATGCAACTTATGAAAAATTAACAAACAAGAAACCATCCTTTGCTTGTCTAAGTCATAACTGCTAATATTAGGAAACAGAGATCTACCCCTACGAACTGCTCATCGCTGTTATAAATGTATGAGGCCTCATGAATAATACCTGACTTTCGTGCGGCATTTGCTGAAACTTTCGTTTGATGTTTCCCAAAAGTAAGATGTGAGTCAGAAGTTGCACCTAGAAAAGTTGAAGCTTCAGATTCATTTAACAGAGTCCCTCCCACCTGAAGGGGAGGATGGGGTGGAAAATCTGTGCGAAATCTGCTAATCAATGGTGTTTTCGTATTGCTGGAGTTCAGCCTCATACTCCAGTGACTACACCATTCCCGATTGAAAGCAGCACTAAAAACTATTTGAATTATTCTGCACTCAAAACCCTTATCAAGGTTCTCTCTAACTGCTTCCTGTATGCATATTGACTATCAGCGAACAATCCTTTAGATTCCACATACTTATTTAGTGGTGTAAGATAAGTTTTTCTGCAACTTTGGGGAGCATAGTAATAATGAGTAATAGTAATAATAATAAAGTAGAACACTTTGCAAATAATTGTTGTTAGACAATTATCACTAAGAACCCAAAATGAGAGCAACAATCTTTGATGAATTTCGTTAGGAATGGAAGTAAGGCCAGTGTTTCAAATTAGTCTCTCCACTGAGGAATGTTTGAATATGATATGATATATATATTTGATAAATAAGAAATATAGATCGTTAGGTTAAATCTTATTATTAACAAATTATCGTTAACACCTCCTCCCCCTTCTGCGTGTGTGTTAGATAAGAGTGATATGTGGAGTGAAATTCTCTCTCTCTCTCTCTCTCTCTCTCTCTCTCTCTCTCTCTCTCTCTCTCTCTCTCTCTCTCGTAATAGATATGTCTGAACAAATGAGATAAGGCTCCGAGGAAGATTTACGACCGGTACTGTCAGGCGAATTTGATATCATTAGCGAGGCCTACATTTGGTAAAAGTGCGCCTCTTGCTTTTCATTGCCTGCGAATAGTCTTTTCCCGTTTCAGTTTCTTCTTTCTCTCTTGGAAAGGTAATCCAACAAAGGCCAAATTTTCTCCTTATCTGTATTTACCATTACCAGGATTTAGCGCTTCCGTTTAGCGCCATAGGTTATTTAGTTTATCTGTAGGTGCTATATATTTTGCTCCTATATTCGCAGGAGAAAGCAGTTGCAACTGAAAGAAAGCTTATTTATTTAATTTTGTAGATAGGTTTATTAAGGGGAACAAGACGAAGATTTGTGAGACATATTTCCAAATGTTTTACTAAGTTAGAAGCCATATGGAGAAGAGGATAAGGTGGTAAACCTGGTTAAGGACGATTCTCCAGGAGCTTGGTCAGGATAACTAACTTGACTTCGGAACAGATGGCACAAGGAGGAGATATCTTGGACGTGTTCATCGAGTCCGATTTCATCCATTAGCGACCTGGGAGTCACTGACTGCGACGATAACTCTCTGTACTCGTATTTGATTTAAAATTGGTAAATTCTTTTTGGGTAGATATCGTGAACAAAAACTACAACGACAACAATGATAATAATTGCAAGGGCTTCAAAATTATAGAAACTATTGACAAACTCCATAGTAATATACTTACAGGTGTTTAGCAGAATTACTCTTCTACCTGGTTGTTTTAGGATGTATATCCTGGTATAGTGACCTCAAGTTCTTAATCAATTTATTCAGTATGCACACATATATATATGCACACACACACGTACATTATACATATATATATATATATATATATATATATATATATATATATATATATATACATATATATATATATATATATATATATATATATATATATATATATATATATATATATATAATGTGTGTGTGTGTGTGTGTGTGTGTGTATAATAAAGATGTAGGGTAATTTAGTGATACAGATGGAGATTTGGAACTAGTTCGCATTCTTGTCCCTGTTGCGTTTACAGTTGGACAGGGGAAAGTCTGGCCAGGTACATTAGAACAACTCTGGTAAAGTGACATAAGATTTACAAGCTACCCAATTCACACTGCAGTCAATGTTGGCCGGTAGTATGTTTTTAAAATTTCATTTTGTTTGCTTTCGCGGGGGGATGGCGGAAGCGAACGTCAACAGTAGTATAGAAGTTGCTTGAGGCTATTCGTTCTATTATCGTGGTCTAATATATTTCAAATTTCGAAGCAACTCTCCTCAAAATTGCAGAAGTTATACGATGGCAAAGCTCGGAGAAGAACCGTTTTTTTTTTCTTTGTAAAAAAAACGCAAGACCCAGGATGAATATTTGTTTTCATCCAAAATTCATTGGCAGATATAATCGACTTCATTGCTTTAGACGGTGCACCGCCATCTTCAGCAATCTTGCCTTAATTCCGCACGCAGCACGTTGCCAATATTCGAGTGACATCTTCTTTACGGTGACAAATCTCTCTATCTGTCTAAATAGGTCCTGGAAGCCATCTCTCCATGAGGGTAATCCCCAAAAGCTCGGCTGCAAAACCCGGGAGAAAAGCCTTCCATGTGACCTGCTGTCTTGTTTCTTTATAAGGGACGTGTCACGGAAGCCCCATGGTAAAAGGACTTGGGGAGTAACAGAAACTGGGGTATGTAGAGGGAAGGAAGGAATGGCTGTTTCATCCGACACCCATTAGCAGAAGTTACCAGGGTATTCACCAAATTTTTTTTTATTAATGTAGGCGAAACTCGCAGCCAAGTTCGATTTGTATTATCCATGTAGCTACCATTTGACACTTCTTATTACTGTAAAACGATAATAAAAAGAATCAGGAAACGAAAAGATAAGAAAAAATAAAGATTAACCCAACCGTCAAAATATTGCATGAAATCTCAGACTCGTAAATAAATGTTGCAATAAATGATTTACTAACATTTTGATGTACGTTACATTACCAGTTTCGTTTATTTGGAGATCAGGAGAGTAAGCAGTACTTTCGTAACTTAAACATTTTGGGAAGGTAATGCTTGAATTTACTGTATAGGATGTCTTGCCACACATAAAGAAAAAAATTTCCCTCATTCTTTAGACAAAATCCGATTTTAGCCTATGATTTACCGCAACTGAAGCCAAGTCTCTCTCTCTCTCTCTCTCTCTCTCTCTCTCTCTCTCTCTCTCTCTCTCTCTCTCTCTCTCTCTCTCACAATGTATATTTGAAATCTGACAATTTGTTGCATATTTACACATGAACAGCTGTTAGGAAAACCTCAGAACGAATGGTAATATTTGCACATTATCATGAGTATATTTAGAATTTCAATAAGAAAATGTAATAATGTTATTTTCTAAGTCATCTTTCAAACAAACACGTCACTCGTATCTTTCGAAGCACCGAATTTTGTAGTCTTTTCCTGTTTTTTGTGAAAGGTGATAAGAGTAACAAAAGAGAAAGATAAAGAAACGGTGGAAGACGATAAGAAAACCTTACTGAAAGTAAAAGTTTGGTTGTTAGGACGAAAGAGCGAAAAAGAGGTGAGGTGACGGTGAATAGTTTTTAGAATCGTTACGAGACGAAAGTAGGAGTTCGCGCGTGGGTTTCTATTAGCAATCCTGGAATTTCTTTATATTCTTTCGAGAGCAAAGTCAAGTTACCAGACGTAAGAAAGAATAATATAAGACAAAAAAGAAAAACGAATTAAACACAAGGCAGAAGAATTGATGGGTTTTTCTTCATGAGAAATTGCCACGCCACTTTTAATTATGTTTCTGTGTATTACGCTGCAGTGCCCAAGATTGGGCGAAGTTTTCTTGAATAAGGATATGAATGGCTAGAAAATTTGAAGTCTTGCATTTTCTGCTACAATTTTAATGTGGTATCCACCGGCATGTGTTGGTATATATCTTATTTATGCAAATTTTTTTAAGATTCAAAGGCTAATGAACCCTCTGCATTGTGCCCTCATCCAGCTAAAACTAGATGGAAAAGAGAATTAAGTTTGGGAACACAGTGCGATTTAAGCACAAAAGAAATTGTGCACCTGCCATTTTGAGCAATATATTTAAGAGAAAACTAGAGAGCAGGGAGTCACATGACGTAAAAATAGTGGGAAAGGAAACTATTTAAGAAATAGGGATTAACCTTTGAGACAGTGTCAAGATTTGGTCTGAGAGGAGCGGTGCCCTCTATTTTATCTTTAATGAAAAAATGTGAAGGAGTACGTATAATTACTCCATCAGGAGACATTCAGAGAGATCTTACCTAAGAGCTAATGGCTGAGTATTTCCCAATGGGACCTGTATTTCGAGGAAAGACGAGTAGGAACAAAGTTCTTTCGAAGATAGCTTAACTGTAATTAAACTGTCTTCAAAAGAAGTTGCAAAGAAAGGATGGAAAATTAGACACGATTAGAAAATGTGTATTATGTGCTATCTGTCACTTTCCCATTCGAATATACTCCACTGAGTTTCTGGTTTATATTCAACTGTATGTTAAAGTCCTCGATTATTTTTTATGCGCAACCGATATAGTCACAAGCTAATTCCCAAGTAATCGTTTTGCGATAGAAAAATCAGTGTAATGAAAAATATGACTTAATTGTGAAGTAATTAAAGGTGGAAAATCACAAGGATTAGGAAAAGGTTCTGCTAGAAAACTCCATATAATAGTGCAGAAGAGTTGTTCACACTATTTCCCAGGGTCACAGCCAGCATAAGAGTCGATCAGAGACATTTAACCTAACCTCCTTTCAACCTTACTTGAACATAGGGCGTCATGCCCTCCCCTGACCGGGGCAAACCCCAATGCGATTTTAATAGCAGAAAGACGTGTGTGCAACTTTACTGTATTACCCCAAAACAGTTCTCCTTATATATTTTAATAGTTTAAGTACATTTTCTTCTATTTATTTATTTTTTAAAATTTTTACACGCTTTTATTTAATTTGACGCCTTTGTTTGTCTGTCTGTCTGTTTGAGTTAAAACTTGCAACGAATTTTTTACTCATTTCAACCGAACAGATTTCGCCCAGATTTGGTGTACGTGTTGAAAGTCGGTGACAATGCAATATTTAAAAAAAGTAAATAAATACTACTAAAATTTTATCTTTGTCCAGTATGCAAAAACACCTGGGCAAGAGATTTTCTTCATATGTGTGTGAAACATGCAGTGTCGGGACCGTAGATTCGTACACTTTCGTAACGACCGTGCAAACTAGCGAGGATGGGGCTTTGCAATCGGTTCAGTCACCCGGTGATTCAGCTGTCAAACACTAAAGAATCACAAATAAAACTAATAAAAAAAATTAAAACCACGCTTTTATTTCAAAATGCACCAAAAAGTATAAAATAAAACTTTCTGTGATCCACAATATTATGGTTACTTACGCCTAAACACAAAAGCGTGGGGCGCCTATTTGCCTAATGTTGCATTCTTTGCCTTGCTTTCCTCAAAAAACTTTGGTATGCACGACGTTTGTGCTTACGTATGCATAAACGTAAAATCGTGGGCCGCTTACCCTGACTTGTGCTGTGTTGTATTGAAAAAACGTACTTTACTGATGCAATGCGTATATACAAACTCAGGTAAAGAAAGAGCTTTATGGGTGAAAAATTTCATGTCAGTAATGCGAATTGTCAAGCAATTTCTAACAATGACGTGTACGTATATCCCACTCTTGGTGGTAGTTCCTCGTTGGATGAGTCGGTAGAGTTGCCGGCCAGCACTCTGCTAGGCCGAGTTCGAGTCTCCGGCCAGCCAATGAAGAATTAGAGGAATTTATTTTTGGTGATAGAAATTCATTTCTCGGTATAATGTGGTTCGGATTCCACAATAAGCTGTCGGTCTCGTTGCTAGGTAACCAATTGGTTCTTAGCCAGTAAAATAAGTCTAATTCTTCAACAGCCCTAGAGAGCTGTTAATCAGCTATAGATACCTAACTTTTAACTTAGTGGTTCTTGAGGAAGCTTACCAGGTATGGGACCAAATCACATGCAAGTCTTTGATAACAATCACTTTACAGCCTTCATTGCTTTCACAGACCTCTTTAGGTCTTAAGCAAACTTACATCGTCACTAGGTACATAGCGAGATTTAATCCCACATATCCGTGATGTGAAATCTTGCTCTCGGAAACTTCTCAATTCAAATGTCTGTATAGAATTGTATGGAAGTTATTAAAGTACGCGCCCCGCTATTTTATGTTTAGGCGTAAGTAACCATTAATATTGTGGATCAAAGAAAGTTTTATTTTATGCTTTGTAGTGCATTTTGAAATAAAAGCGTGGTTTTAAAGTGATTTTAATTAGTAGTTATTTCTTTTCTAATAACTGATCTCATCTTCTCTACTTCATATTACCTTCTGTTGCTTCTTTCAAATGCACACCATATTCTTTGGGAAGCTTGAATTTCAAGTTAATGGCCCTTGTATGTTTGATCCATATGAATAGGGTTCATCTTCTGAATAATAATAATAATAATAATAATAATAATAATAATAATAATATCATAATAATAATAATAATAATAATAATAATAGTATCACAAAACTTAAAAGCACTTTAGAAGAGATAAATGAATCTCTCTCTCTCTCTCTCTCTCTCTCTCTCTCTCTCTCTCTCTGAATATATATATATATATATATCTGTAATATATATATATATATATATATATATATATATATATATATATATATATAATATATATATATATATATATATATTTATACATTTTCAAGATGTTTACCTTATAATGCAATATATCCTCCTATAATTTGACATATTTACTTTTTCATGTGTTATGTGTAATGATAATGGTTGTTGGAGTGTCATATTTAGTTTGGCATCAGATCTCAAAAGAACTAATGATTAAGTAACTTGATAGCGTAATTTAGAATTGATAATACAGTTTTAATAGTAACATAGTTTAGAACGAATATTTTCTTGATAAAAGCATAGTATGTGAACACGTGTGTGTGTCCACCAAGGACTTGTTTCATTTCAATTGTCGTCAGTTGAGATAAGAGAGAGCGCTTTGTTTTGGGTTAGTGATGACAGGTTTGGAAAACAAATGCCGATTCATCCCATACGGGCTGAAGACGAGTGATTTCATGTTGTTACATGCGTTGTTCGAGTCATGTACGCCACTTTGAGAGAAAGAATATGTGTCCTGATCAGTTACGTCATGTTTTGTAAGATTGCATTCAAAACGTTTTGCTGGGATGACGTCATTTTCCTTCTAGAACTTCTCCATTGTATCTCGCTTTTAAAATGCTTTAATGACGTCACCTCCCCTGCTTCTAGAACTTTTGTATCTCGTACCCCCAAAATGCTTTAATGACATCATGTAATTGTTTCACGTATTACTGGAATTCTAAAATTTGTTTCATTCTGATTTCCGAGACCAGTTGATTTGGTTCCCTCTCTCTCTCTCTCG
>NC_089748.1:67806649-67936649 GCF_040412425.1 Macrobrachium rosenbergii
GGATGAACCAATAATGAACAGCAGAGGAAGAGGAAAGACAGTGGTGGGTGGAATTGTTTTGAGGCTATGAAAAAGAGATTTGAACGGGACAATTTGCTTGACAACTTAGATGGAAAACAACAGGTTATGAATGAATCACAACGGATATGATGGTAGCAGAGACTAAAATGACTCCTCGCTCACTAACTAGTATGTTTGCAGGATATGCAGTGAGGAAAGAAAGCTTGATGATTGAGAACTGGAAAGTCATACCTAAGGTAACAAAGAAAGGTGGCCTGATTGAATTGTGATAACTATAGAGGCATTGCACTTCGCCCGTTATAAAGAAAATATTCAGTATGCTTACTCTCAGTAGGCTGGAGAAAGAAATAGATTAAAAGCTTGAAGATGAACAAGCTGATTTTAGAGAAGCCAGGAGTTGCACAGATCAGAATGGGCACAGAACATGCACAGAGGGATGAAATAACATTACATGGAGAAAGGATTAATGAGGTTGAATCTTTAAATTATAAAGGAATATTGTTATCCAGTGAAAGTTCTCTTGAGTTGAAATCTGGTGAATTGACTAGAAAAGACAAATCAGTCGGTGGACAAGCTGAGTAAAAGTCAGAGATCAGTTTTCATATGTACTATAGATGGAATAATGATGAAAGGTAGATGGCTATATCCGCTGGGAGAATAATACTGGAGGGAACGAGTTGGAGAACCCAAACCTGCTTGGATGAGGCACATGAAAAGGGAAATTGGAGATCAGTAGAGATTTGTGGAAGATAAAGCATAGGGAATACGTAAGTGACAGAGTTTCACAGAGGCCCTTGGCGTCACACGGTGATATGAAGCACTGAGCTCAAAACAGTAAATACGAACCCGATTTCCCGCTTTGGTGGTTAACAGGATAGTACCATTTGTTTTTTATCTTTTCCTGGGGAATTTTATACTAACAGCGGAGAGATTATATGTAGTAAGATACTAATTGAGAAGCGCTATCGTTAAACCATTCCATGTTTGCATATGCGATAGATACTTCCATAAAAACAAGGATATACATAACGGCAAAGGGAGTGAGAGATTCTCTCATGTTGCAAGATTAATGCATATGCATATCATATTACGCGTCTGAATTTGAATTCAATATGGTTTGTATACACGAGAGAAGTGACATTTGAGTTTTCATTATGGAAACGTGAGTGCGGTATCGATTCAAAATTTTCAGGTTATACAATTTTGCGCGCTTAATTTTATTCAGCGGCATGTAGCCTTTACCAAACAAGAACATCACAGTTACTGGAATGTTTTCTTTTCCATTACAGTTATCATTATTATGCCAGGAACTATTGATTGGCTTGTTTAAGTACACACACACATATTTTATACATACACACACACACACATATATATATATATATATATATATATATATATATATATATATATATATATATATATGTATGTATGTATATATATATATATATATATATATATATATATATATATATATATATATATATATATATATATATTATATATATATTTATATGTATGTATATATATGTGTTTCGTTTTCCAGTTAACGTAACAGGAGAATTAATGATCTGCTCGAGATATGAGTGAAGGAGACACTGGGTGACTGGCTAGTTTTCAGAGCGAGGGCCTATTATAGAGTACTTGGAAGTAAAAGCAAGTTGATCTTAATCCTGCTCTTAAAACTGAAGTATACAACTCAGCTATTTTCAGCGGTCTACTGTACAAGCTTTAGAATTAGAGACTTTTGGTAGAAGGACTGCATGACTGCCACTTTACTTTAGGCAGGGAGAACACTTGAACTAAAATTGAGAGCAGTCTCGTCGTAAATAGAAACAAAATTGCCTTATCTTCGACCCTCTGTGGATTATAGATGAAAGTTCCATAGATAATGATGTTAACCCAGTTCATGAGTAAGACTCTTGGTAGCAAAGCAAGGTATCCGTTCAAGTAGCTTGATTCGGTAAAGAGAAGGTAAAATCAGCAAAGCAGAAAATAACAGTAATTTTTGGAAGAGAACTGAGGTGTCTGAAAACATTGATATTATATGCCTATTTCATTCCACCATAACACCCTGCGTCTTATTGCCATAATCATTAAAGAAAGAATGTAAGAACAGGAGAAATGACAACGGCGTAGCATACTTTGTGGCGAGTGGTTTGAGAAGGAGGAGAAGAAAAAACTTCTGTAACCCTCCTTTCTCCTTGCAGTTCGTTGTTCTCGAGATGAAGAGATAATGCTTTCTAAGTCTTACTGAGACGGAGTTCAGGGTCTTAAGAATCGGATCGATTTTGCATTTGACGTTGCAATAGTTTAAGCACTTTTCTCCTGGTTCTTGCTTTTGGGAATAATTGAATACTCTGTTACTCTACCTGTAAATTTGTTCCATCGTTTTGTTGTTTCATCATTGAGTGATGATGTGAGTGTTACTGTGAAACATCATCGTTTTTACATAAATGCTACATGCTCATCCTTACTTGGAATAAGGTTGTGCTTAACAGATATACAGCAGTCGAAAGAAGAAATTACAACCTTTATTTTCTATCAGTTATAAAGTTATATCTATCAGTTTCACGGCCTCACTCCGACATGATCATATAGAAAATTCCTTTAGTTTTCTCTCTCTTTTCTGTGTTTATTATTCTTTTGGTTGTTCAAGAAGGCCCCTACACCGTTGTCCTAACGGACAAAGCTACTTCATGATCATAAGCTTTTCCGAGATGAAAAGTAATTTCCGGCAGTCTTATGCATCGTTTGTGAAGTAAAATTTTATTATTTCCCTTTTTATCTAACACCTTTTCTGCATAATAGAACTTTCCTCATATTATAGATGATTTTAGTAAAAAGAAATTAAACTGTTCTGCAGCTTGTGCGCGTTGTTAGAGTCTGTTGGCACTGCTTTGAGGCACAGAAAAAGATTTCTGTATTCACTGCACAGAATAAAAATTTATTGTTTAGGTCCATCATGTGAATTGCAGTTATGCATTTGTAGATGTTGCTCATCATACTGTTACCATACTTTATGTTAAGTTGTAGAACTATAATCACTATATATAATTACTCCTATTATTATTGATTAAATCTGGCGTTCCAAAGTGAACTGGCTAATCAGATCATTTTAACTTATGAGATCAGATGTCTCCCCCAGGGCGATGAAAAATCACTGGCTCTGTATCATGATCAGTTACTGCTGCAGTGTGGGGTCTGCGGTGGGAGGTTGAAACAAACATTCTTCGGAAGCTTGTATTTCAAGCCAATGGCCTCTGTGTGCTTGTTCCGTGTAAATAGGTTTCATCTACTGAAATAATAATAATAATAATAATAATAATAATAATAATAATAATAATAATAATAATAATAATTAATTTGAAAGAAACATCTGACCTCAGTTCGTAGAGGCTTCTTTCATTCCATGTACGAGTATGTTAAATAGTGAATGATGTTGAATATTATTGTAAATCATGTTTTTTTTATTAAGATGTTTTGAAATATGAACCTGAAAATATCTGCAATGTTCTGTGAGATCTTGTTTGATGAAGGCTTTCTTCTCTTGACTGGAGCTACGTTGCGTGACAGTCATGACCAGTAACACTTAGGAATGTGAATTTGTCTCTCGTCTAGAATTCCCAAACATTTTATGAAATTCCATCCATAGCGTTGTATATACTAATAATGAATTTTATTATCTTTATCATGATTGGCTTAAAAATAATAAGATTGTATTCATAATACAAACTATATACCTGTACATCCACGAACTTACTTAGCAAGCTTCCATAGATTAGGTGGCAATATGTGAAAGCAAAGCTGAATTGAGTAGAAAAGGAGTTGAAATGATTATATAAAATACAAAAAATAATGAACAAAGGTAAATCGGAATTGGTTTACCATCAGTCAAGGAAACTCAGATCTAATTCTGCGGAGAACTAAGACTTAAGAACGTCGTTTGAAAGGTGTAAGGCGATTAAGCGTGGCATATGAGGTAGTCTTGTGGTCACAGTAATCACAACTCAAGTTTCCTAAACGGAGAAGAAAGACAGTTCAAAACAGGCGGTAAAGCGCCCCCGAACTATCTTCTCAATTGTAGCGTGATCAAGCTGACGGATAATCAGAAACTAGGTGAAGCGTCTCACCATTTTGGAGGTAGTAGACGCTATGTATGTAATTTATATTGTTTAAAAAATCTCGTGAGCGAAATAAATAAATGTTTCCGTTTTCCTTTTTGTGTCCGGTGAGAGGTTCTCCTTATGGAAATAATTTTCTTCTTTTCGTCTTCCTGCCAGATTAGGAGAGTAGGCGAATGCTTCAAACCATGTTGATTAAAATGGATTTTTTTTTTTCCTAATTCGAAATTCTCTATTCAGGAAATATCTCTGAATCGTATGTCATTGAAAAATATCGGTGCCTATTATTTCTCAGGGAACTTTTGTTGTCAGTAGCAGACACTGACTTCATTTTTCGTTATTTCCTGCCTTTGGCTCAGTTGATATCTATTTCATAACTTAGTTTGGTTGAAATAATCCATTCCGCTTATATGAGTTTGCATTTCACCGTTAAAGCTGTAATGTAAAGGAACATTACAATGCCTTATTTTGTAAAGGGGATGATCAAGTTTTGGTAACTCTCTCTCTCTCTCTCTCTCTCTCTCTCTCTCTCTCTCTCTCTCATCATCATCATCATCTCAGTTGACGTAATTGTTGTGTTATGTTCAAGGTCTATGTTAGGAAAGTGGAAAGTCATTAAGTCTAGGGCAAACAAAACATGACATTAATTCCATTATTTTTTACAATCATAATTATCTTTCGGTGATCTTGAAGCGTTAAAAGTACTTAGCAACTCACTGTTTATGAATATTTTACTGTTTTTATTTTATTTTATTTTTAACGTTGACTTACTACACGGTGCGGTCATTTTTTTCCTATCAGATCTTAATTGCTATTGTCAAGGGTAATCCTTGAAAATTGTAGATTCTCAGTAGTATTTTTTCTCTGAGATGACATAATGAGGATTTAAATTTCGAAAGATATGCGCAAATCATAGTGGATATGACAAATATTCGATAAAAAGTGAAGAAAGAAGAAAGCGGATGAAGAAAATGATTATGATAAAAAAATTAGAACAAATTTTGTAATTTATAATTACAGTTTAAGAAATAAGATGAAAATCTGAATTTTGTTGACAAAAGATTTTTGTTTATTTTACTTTTTTCGCGAACTCTTCAACCGAAACTGGTCGAAAATCGCTATTAAATTCGGCATGTTTGAAATTAGAAGATTTTTGATAAATGAATATCCTGTCCAGCATTTGCAATTTAGCCTACTCACTTTTATCTGAATAATGTAATTAAATGGCCCAAGTGCGTCAATTCCCATTTTTATTAGAATGAAGTCTATAATTCAGTTTTTCTATTACAGGTACGTGGCATTTTACTTCAAAGGTGAGAAGTTATGTTGTGTGAGATGGAGTAATCCTTCAACTTAACTTGATGTAAGTAACAAGTATGTAGTTAAATTCGAATGTAATATGATATAAGAAGAATATAAATTTTTGTAAGATAACAAGTGTTCTTTTTCTGCTTATTATCTTTAGTCATACTGAGAATTATTTTTACCCTAGTTTCTTTTTCGTTTTTCTCGTGGATTCGAATTGTATTTCAATTACATTTCTTCTTGTTGACATTTACGACAAGAACTATGTACAGTGAATTTTTTGATTGGTAGCTAGTGAATAAATGCTTCTTCACATCTGTTTGCCGCATTTCAGTAATAATTTGCCAAGTTGAACAACAGTACCGAAATTCTTTGCTTTCCTAAATTCATTGAATAAATCTCTCTCTACTCAGGTTACTTTTTAGCGAAAACATGTAGTTTATCTGAAATATTATTGGATACAGGTCATCATTTACAAGGAAAGAAGAGATTTTGAAGAGTTTTTTTCTCTTACTTTGCGTTTCTCCACAATAATTGTGATGTTCGTTCAGTTCGTTTATTAACTCCCAGTGAATGACATCTCACGTCAAGTCGTCTCATAAACGCCAAGTCGTAGTTATAAAAGGATAATATTCTTCCTTTCGCAATTAAGAAGAGTGGAAATGCCGACCATCCACGCGGACTGGCGTGCAACAAACGTCTTATGAATTTGTCACGTCCCGCAGTTATTTTCGTGGTCTGCGTTGTGGACATGAATTGAATAAGATGAAGAAGCCTAAGGGTAGGCAGTTCTCTCTCTCTCTCTCTCTCTCTCGCTCCCGGAAGGTTTTCTTATTAAGAGAGCAAAGTCGTGAAATGTTCGTTTCTTATTTCCCGCTTGCATTCATGAGCTGCATTCTGATGCGTATAGCCCCCTGGAATTGTTTAATTAAATCATAATAACATTTTTTTGCTCATTCAGTTTTGCAAACCTGGTTGTGCACGTTTGTTAGCATCTTTGCAGATTTTCGTTCCCAAAACGTTGCGGTTTTCTAGCAAGATGCTTTTATAATATGCTTTACATTAAATTATTTTCGGGACTGTTTATGGGTGGAAATCTTAACGTCCGCAGTTGTCAGTTACATGTTAAATAACTGACTATTGCACATATAACTTTTTGCGACTTCTGGGCATCCCACTGTCCACATTAATTTCCTCGTCCCCCGTAAGGCTCCAATCTTGGTCATAACCTACACTATCGTCTTTTTATTCGCTAAAATGCTTGATATTTTTCCATTTATAAAACTGAAGCAGGGCAAAGCTAGAGATGTGGTCTTTCAACCTGATGGATCGCCAGTATGAACTGTTCAGAAATCTTGGTCTGAGGCCTAAGCCTCAGCAGTTTATCCTTCCTTGGTCTGGATTCTGGCTTTCTTTGATCAGGTGTGCGACATATTCTGACATATTTCGAGTGTTTTATTGTAGCTCTTATTGAGATTAGGCTTTCCGCTGTTATTTACTTATTAATTATTACTCCTATCTGTATTTAGTTTAACCTTGAGCATTTCTTTGTTCGATTTTTCTTATAGTAATTTATCTTCAAGATACATAGCATGTCAGTTGCCTAATACTGTGGTCCGTAAGATCTACATTATGCATGAAAACAATCATTATAATAACTATAATTTTGATTGATCATCCTAAAATGTAGCAGAAGTTGGATAACAAGTCAGGGGGGATTTTTTCCAGTCTCTTCGGACAACACAGAAAAAAAGTATATTTTGTATGTACCCTTGAATGATTATTTGACAGTAGTGCTAATCAGTTATATTTTTAAAATGATCATATGGTTAGTTAATGATGGATACAGGCCTGAGATCGATTGAATAGTTCAAGATTACAGATGCCATCGCTTTTAAAAGGGTCTAGTATGCTTTATATTTTCAGATTAGTGTATTTTTTTTTATTGTAAATACTCGGGCAAATTAATAATATATAGATGTATGTATATATATATATATATATATATATATATATATATATATATATATATATATATATATATATATATATATATATATATATATATATATATATATAAACATTTATAGAGTATATGTAGCTGAATAATTTAATTGGAGATTTTTATATTGACATTTAGATATATCCGAATGGCAAGGATAAGAATAATTACTGGAAAAAACAGATTGTGGAAAAAAGACTTTTTTATTTAATTTTTTTTTTGACAGACACGTAGATGACTGAAATGTGCAAAATGATTAATATGTACCTGAGATTGACCTGCTTATTTTTCCTGATAATTGTATTTTCACGCGCATAATAGAAAGAATCCTTAAAATTTCATGTCGCATAAGTCTTTTCATAATATGGGATGAACAGTTGCAATGAAAGATAAGGTGAAGTTCAAGAGCATTATTCCAATGTCAAGACTCAGCATTGGCTTGAATTTAGGGAATTGCCGAGCCTCCCCTTGAACATATCCACTTTGGTAAAAGGTCGGAGAGAGTTGAATGAGTAATGAGAAACGTCCTTAATTGTCTCAGCAACGTCTGCTCAGCATTTAGCGTCACTTTACCTCCTCCTTCAGTTCCTGTTCCTTCTCTTCCTCCTACTCCTAATCAGCCGCCCCCAGCCAACTCTCAGTTCCCCCTTTTGAAGGTTATTAGTGATCTTTACATTCCCTTGCAAGGAAGTAGGTAATTGGGCTGTCCGAAACCTAAAAATGGAGGAGGAAAATTTTGGTTTAATTTGTTCCTCAACCTATTTTTTGGTTATGTGTTCCTAGCAGAAATAATTAGTTCTAATATGTTGTGATTTTTAGCATGCTTAGATTACCATAAATTACTAAAAAGATGCCGAATGAATGTTCAACTTCTGTGATTTGAAGTCAGGACTGACATATAATCAGCAGTGTAGTAATATGTAGGCTCGATATGTAACACAAGCAGAAGTATAACTTTGGTTAAATTTAATTTTGCTTCATTTTTTGCTGTTTTTGTAAGATATTTATTTCTTTCACCGTTATGTTCAACTTATTCTGTTTGTTGAGGCTTCTGTTTAGCAGGAAATTTAAGAGCCGGAAAAGTAAATAATTTAATGTAGTGATAAACGAGGCTGGATTTTACTACGAAAATTAATTTCACATATTAATAAATTCATTGTATAATTATATATATATATATATATATATATATATATATATATATATATATATATATATGTTATATATATATATATATATTATTATATATATATATTATATATACATATATTATATATATATGTATATATATATATATATATATATATATATATATATATATATATATATATATATATTATATGTATATATATGTACATTAAATCAATCTTTCCTCTTGTTTCATGTTTGAGAATATATTAATGAAGCCATTCAGTAGGAAGCCATACAGCTGAAGCATTGGTCAAGTTGCGGAACGAAGGCAAAGAGCAAAACCCAGCAAAAAGATAACTGGCATTCCCCGAAGGCATAAAGGCGTGGGAAGAAAAATACTGACGTATTCATGGACACAGAGCATTCCGTCTTCCTCTCTGTCTTCCTCATCCTCTTCTTTCCTCTCCCTCTCTCGATCAAGTCAGAAGCAGAATATTCAGCGGTCGTGAAATTGTAATCGGTGACGGAGGCCTCGGATGTGAAGAACCGTCGCACCTCATTTTCTTACTTCCTGTTCTGTGTCTTTCCAGTTGGAAGTCACGAATCTCGGGGAGAACCTGCTCCACATATTAGGCTTCGTCTTTGGAAATCGAAAAGAGAACTTCCTGGTTATTGCTTAGGGGAATTACCTTTAAAATTGTCAACCAGTTAGTTTAGTGCCGAACTTGTGCTCATTTTATCGGGATACGTGTTTCTCATGTGAAAATATTAAGAAGCGATTGTGCAAGAAACTTGTGTGATGCTGCTCTTCCTTGAACTTTACCCCTATCCGGGTCTTCTTGTTACTTTTCAATAAACATGTATTAAAATTAAGACAATGATTAAAACGTTTAAAAAGAGTACTCGAAGTGGTATCACTTACCCCCCAGGATGACTTCTCCCATTACCATTGTTCGGAGAGCAGAAACTTATGGGGAATCGTTTCCTCCTCCTTTAATATTAAAGTCTAGCACGCATTGCCATCCTTTTTGCACCCGGAGTTCTACGTTTTTAGAAGTTGAATTTTCATCCCTTTCTTTTGATGTAATGAAAGTGGAGACATGTAATTGCGTATTATACATTTATTTATAATGAACACTTAACACAGTTTTTGCGTAGAAATGCGCCCAAAAAGATGTTCACTTTACGAAAGATAATGTTTCTTTTTAGCAACGATGTTATCAACGACATATTTTAAAAATCTCACATGCATGCATTTTCATTTATTTTTGGATACGATAAAGCTAAAGCAAACTCTTACACATCGTCTTGGTTGATTCCGCGAGCCGGTTTGTATATGACGATGACCTTGTCGGTAGAAATAATCCTATTAGTATATTCGTTCATGGATGCACAACGTGAAATTTATGTTGATTACAGTTGCATCATATTTTCCGTGGACACTTGCCATATTTTTCCCAGCTGTATTTATGCAACAGCCGCCTTCTTCAAAATATGAAGATCATCTCTGTGGTCGCGGTGTTCGGTCATACCTGGCTTGATAAATATGAGGACTTTTTTCACCTGTTACGTACTGTGTGCACTTGCCTGTGTTAAATGAGTTTTATTCGACAGTAAATTCGTTCTTAGATGGTAGCTTTTTGTACTTTTATTTTTTTTCTCACATATGATGAGAGTAAGTATTGGACTCTAAGTTTATTAAATAGTGAAGTTACTCCAGCTAGAATTATGAAGCCCTTGATAAAAGTACTCTATCGAAGAGAATGTGTTTTTGTAAAGAACTATGTAATAGTATTGGATGAGAGATACCAACAGAATGTTAGATATATGTGAAATTATATATTTTTTTGGAACATTTTTTTCATAATTTGGTTGTTATGCATGGAATTACCATTTTGAATTTGTGCCCGTATGTAATGAAAACAATATATGCAAAGACCGATTGGACGTCAAGCCTCATTCTTATTCAGTTTAGACCAGACGGAACAAGGAACGAAGGAAATCGTACAAAAAAAAAAAAAAAAAGCCTGTCACTGAAAAAATACGAGCACCCGTCTGTTGGTTTGAAGTCACTGGTGTGATACGGAAAGTCTAAGGTTTCAGATGAATTTTATGTATTAGGATACTTGATACTTGTTATGATGCCACTGTGCAAGCAGACCAAATCATGAGGCTGCATTTAAGTATTCGTACTTAGAAAATTGTATATGATGAGAGAAACCGTATAAATATTTAGATTTTGTTATTATAAGATGTAGATGTTATTTATGGTCTTGAGATAGCATTATTCGTCTTTATTCCCTGCAAAAGAATTTGTAAAAGCCCTGATAGTATCAAATGCAAGATAAGGCACAGTCATATGCTTGTGTGAGTGTACCAGTCACATAGGTGTTTGAGTGTACCCTCAGAGAGTTGAAGGCTGACGTTATCGTCATCAGATGATGCAAGAGAAAGATTTAGTGTCCTTGGACTGAGAATTGGCAACAAGCCGAAGGTGCCGTCGCCCTCCGAGATCTATGTCTAGATCAAGAAAATAGCTGGTGTACGCGTGATCAATGGGATTTTAAGTGCCAAGGGAAGACACCTTTTCTATTTGCCAAAAGGAGACCTTTGCAGATTTTGTAACAAATGGTGGGGCTGTTTGGCTTTCACCACGATATGGTTCTCTGACAACAGAGGAGGCTTCTGAATTTGTGTTTTTGATATGTCGATGAATTTGGAAATAATTAAATTTTTCTACTCCAGATGTATTATATATATTATATATATATATTTATTATATATATATATATATATATATATATATATATATATATATATATATAAATTATAAAATTACATTATAATTATAATGCACATAACAACAGCTGCAAGTGTATCAATGTGTTTCACAGGTTTATTTAATTTCTTGAGTCAGTAAATGCAGAATTTTATTAAACTCAGTCTGGTAAGATTCTGCATGCAACGCGAAAGACAAATTTCTTTTCAATTTTAACTTCTGGGAGAAATTTACACAAATATATACTTGGTGTGTGTGTGTGTGTGTGTGTGGCGTAAGGATATGGGAACACCATCGCCAGCTTTTGGAAAGGGTAATCACCCAAGTCGGTAGCGTGGTTCAGTGGTACAGTTCTAGGCTCACGTCTGCTAGGTCCGTGAATCGCCTCTGGAATAGCGCCTACCAATTCAACTGGCTGTGATGGCCAACGTCTGCTGCGGTCAGGGAAAAGTGCATGAGCGACCAACCTCATCCCTAGAGAATTGCTGAGTTACCTGAATGTTATACTGTACACTTCTGGCGCTATTCTCTTAAAAGCCGTTACTCTCTTAAAAGAGAAAAAAGGCGTGTGATGAAGAGAGTTAATGTGGATTTTTTTATTGCTCGAAACTTTTGCTACTCATGTGGATTGCCTTAGGTATTCCCATCATAGGATATTCAAAACTTATGTTGTGTTGCATAGTTCCAGGAAATTCTTTCAAGATTCCTGGGTTTATTATGTATCATAGTTTTACAACCGGGTAATCCCTTTGTGATTAAATTATGTAAATTTTAGTAGCTACGTTAGGCAGGATTTCTGTAAACGCTTGTATCTTTGAAGTACTCGTTTCCTTTGATGACTCTCTATTATTTTCTTTGACTTAGTCATTTTCTTTTAAATGACCATCTTCCTTTTTAAAATAGAAACAAATGTTCGTCGCAAATTAAAATGTCATTAGGGTAATGTTACAAGTTAGTCCCCATTGAAATGGAATGAGTTCATAAAGCCTGCATCGATAACCTAATAATGAGTGCAATAAACGAAGCACTAAGTGATCAACGAAACGGAAGTAATCAGCCAGTGACATTGCAAGTGAAGTGCCTTTTGCAGACCGGGAACCAATAGGACGAAATCGCATAACAATATGACCAATTAACTTCCAGCTTTAGAATTGGACAGTTCAGTCCTACGACCTGTAGTTCCTTTCAGTTTGTCGCCTAATTAAAGAGCCTCTAGTTTTGAATTCGTATTTTGATGTGCACTGGTCGTTGTAAATAGCCGTAATGGTTTTTCAGATTTCTTTCAATGGTTGACAATGAGGAAATCAGGGGGGCTTAAGATCCCCTCCTTTCAATTAGGTCTTGCTTAACTGTGTCATCATTATGGATGCTAGGTCATCTCTTTTAGTGTATTAACTTGTCTAACGCCAGTCGATATTGTAACCAAGGTTTCAACCTTGGATTGTGCCATAACATTCCACTGTTGATGAGTCCCCGTGCTTTGGGTACACACAGAGATTTCATAACATTTTTTTACTGTATGCAGTCTCATAAGTACATGATCGTTTTTAAAAGGCTTCACAGCCTGCCAATGAGAAGTAAGATGAGGAACAGCTTTAAGAAAAGGCGTAGACGTAGGTATGAGATCCATTTGCCATTTTTTAGTCAGCAGTATCTGTTATATATTATACAATTATTTTTTACCGTTATTTGTTAGATGTATGTATGAATATATGTATTTATTTTTTAATTACGGTTGAAATGATTTATATACAGTACTGTTATCAGTTTAAAGTGTTTATGTTTATTCTGTTGGTACGCAGATGTATATGTGTAGGTGTGTGT
Source organism: Macrobrachium rosenbergii (assembly GCF_040412425.1). Lineage (NCBI taxonomy): Eukaryota > Metazoa > Arthropoda > Malacostraca > Decapoda > Palaemonidae > Macrobrachium > Macrobrachium rosenbergii. The sequence continues at coordinate 67,819,836 of NC_089748.1, forward strand.
GTGTGTGTATATACAGTATATGTGTATATAAGTATATATTTTATATATATATATATATATATATATATATATATATATATATATATATATATATATATATATATATATAATTTATCTTTAATATTATACATTCAAATATTTATTGTATTTTAATCTATTGTTGCGAACATGGCGGTCTGGTATTGTTTGGAAAGTGAAGGATGGTAAATAATCTAAAGGGTGTTGATTTAATAGAATGGATTCCGTAACCGTTCAAACAAGTGCCAAAACTGTTTATTTTGTTTGCTTACCCGATTCTTGTTTATGCCTTTGCTTATATCCCTGATGATAAAGGATCAACAAGAAAAACTTGCTCAGTAAAACAGTGTTGTTTCAGCTTCTGGGCCCCATATAAAGTTAGTTCCGAATGTATGATTTCTACGTTTTCGTGACATCCAAGTGTTGCCAAAACCAAACAAGTCGTGACATCCAAATGTTGCCAAAACCAAACAAGAGGCAGTGATTCACTTTGATTTGACATATTTATAAGTGACAAGCGGTTTAATCGTATGCTGAAGTGTAATGAGAGTTTGAGATAAGGTACAAATGAATAAGAAAAATGAAATGGTGAAAGTTGAACTTTGCTATACACGTTGTTATAACAGAGGATGCCATCTTAAAAAACTAGGAAGAAATTAAGTTATGGATGGTTAACAAAGAATGACAGTTATCCTGCAAAAGATGTAATCTAATCTAACTCGTATATTTACTATACGTATACCTTGTCTCTCATGATGATGGGTGAAAGCAAGGTGAAATTTTACTCGCCAAAGCGATTCTGTCAACAGTGCAACCTGTAAGTTAATAATATCATTATAAGATCACGAATGTTCAGGTGTATTTACATCACAGGCCATCTCGACATTAACTCCTCCCAAATGCAATTAACACATCAGCTTCCGGGAAACTGACTGAGGTGTTGATTGAGTTTGCTTTCATTACACCCATCAGTTGGAAACGAATTGAATTTTTTACTTTAATCGAAGTCATTCAATATCACCTGGTTTTTAGTGTAATGTACATTTAGGAAACGATCATTATTAGTCGAGAATTGGCATCAGCTATACGAACGGGACTCAGACTCATATTACAGTCAGCTTATACAAGGAGAGAGAGAGAGAGAGAGAGAGAGAGAGAGAGAGAGGAGAGGCAAAGAGAAGTGGCAAATCTCTCTCTCTCTCTCTCTCTCTCTCTCTCTCTCGTTGTTTGCATATTTGCGAGCCATTTGCCTAAAATTTGCTCTGGAGCAACTTTTAAGAATTGTCTTACGAAATCCATGATACGTTACCATTTCAATTTATGGGTCAACACTGATGTTTGCTCGCTATCACAGAGCTGAATATTATAGATGAAGGGTGCCTCTCTCCCGCATCTGCTTCGTTTGCACACGGAAACTGTTTCCGATCTAAAGAGACCAGGAAGTGGTCGAAATGACTTCTACTCAACTTTATACCGTCGATAGACGCTCACCCATCGAGCAGAATTTCTTATGGTGGACTCTTATATTGCAAATGCTCTTATATTGTGTTGACCAATGTTATTAGACATACACACACACATATTTTCTACTTATTGTATATATATATATATATATATATATATATATATATAGCTACATGTGTGTGTGTGTGTGTGTACTGTCTGTGTCTGTTACTGTTTGTGTGCGTGTGTACTCCTTTGCACAGTAACTGAACTTTGTTGGACTATACCAAATGAAAGGGGAAAAACTGGTAATTTCCCCGTTAACCTCAGCTCCTTTATAGGAGATTTTTGGGTCATCTTGAATGTGCTTTGGATATTCAGCCGGGGGATATGTAGATATAACGCGCAATGCAATTTTGGATAGTGCCGAAAAGAGTGGAAGGATACGAAAATTCGTGCAATTTTCATTAATTTCTCTTCTTATTTGATCTCTTTATTTTGCTTGCTGTTGACAATAAGAGGACCATGATGAGCAAGATATTCATTTCACTCCTTGAAGTACCATTCCTATTACTATTTTTAGATTTGAGGAAATACGCCACATACTTTTGAAATACCTTGAGATTTTCATATATAGTTCGATGCGTAGGTTTGTTTTCTTTGGTCTTGCACATCAGTGTTGTATATGTAAATTTCCAACAGCAGCAAAGTTAATTCATCAATAAGTAAATATTTTTGTAATTGTTTTGTTAGTCATAACCCTGATTTAGTAACTCATTTTGATCAATCCAGAAAAACCTTTATGTAAGTATTCGTATATTATACTCAAAAACTGCTTATTTGGAAAATTATTATGATGTGTTAGGAAGTTCTTTTACAATTGATGAGAGTCTGCATAAATCCGAGTCACACTACGCCTCATTGCTTCAACGCATTCAACATTCCAGTGAAAAGGAGTGGGAGTGGGGCTGGAGTTGTCTATGTTTGGATGTTAGTGTTCTTTGACGGTACAAGTCGTAGTTGTCATTCTTCTGGAGAATCACAAGCTCTAGTTGGTGGTTACCAGTTCTGTGACATTCAGGTGCTCTCGCTTTTCTTTGACCTCAGAGGTCACAGTTGTACACAAATTGTAGACCATCTCCCAGGTCTTGAAATGAATATGGTTGCAGACTTTTCCTCACGGTTTTGAGGAAAGCAGTTTACACTAATTGCAAATCAAGGAGTAATGTTTGTTGTCATTTGAAATGTCTGTCAGTTGCATGTCATTTATATTTTCTGCGCTTGCGTTACCTGATAGTGATTGTCGATTACGTTGAAAATTTCACTGTACGTTGTTCTAAAAATTTTATTTTACTTAATGATTTCATATTAATTAGTTTTCTAAATAAATGTGGTCTGAAATGCATTATATGTATAAGCAACCGTATTCTTGTAATCTAGTTTATTGCTCAATGATGACTGAATTATTTGAAGTATTTGCTTTTTATCGTCTTTAACTCTTATGATGTTAATTACGTACTAGCTGCAGTGTCTATCAGTGGGAGAACACTTTCCTCGTGTTGCGGACTAACTTGTTATTTTGATCAATTCTCAAGAAATATTCCCAAAACTAGCGTGTAAAATAATTTAAGGACTCGTGAAAATCTCTACAAGAGAATAACTCGCCAAAAAGTTGTGATGACCCTATTATACCACTTAGTTTATCAATTAACTAGTCTCATCACATTATGAAGGGTATTTCTTGTGTGAATAAGCACCGATTTTGATTACTTCTGAAGTTCCAATTGTACTATATCCTCTGGGAGGCTGTTCCACAGTCCAACAGTGTGAGGAATAAAGGACCTCTTGAGCTGAGTTCGACAGCGAGGCATATTTATTGCATATTGGTGCTGCTGTTCACTGAATCTGGTTGCTCTCGGCAGGTAAAGGGGATCAGGGATCAATTGCGAAAGTGAAAGATCTCTGTTGAAATACAACTCATGAAAAAGTGACAAACAAGAGACCATCCGTCGATGGTCCAAGTCATAACTGCTTCTGTTAGGAAACAGAAACCTACCACCACGAACCACTCTATCTAAAAGAGATAAATCTAACCAGAAGCAGACATCCTCACCGGAGAACAGTATTCTGGTAAAGGATGCACGAACAACCTAAAACAGATTACATTGATTTCAATGCTGTTATAAATATATGAGGAAGCACAAACGACCTAAAACAGATTGCATTAATTTTAATGCTGTTATAAATAAATGTGGCCGTACGAACAATACCTAACTTTCATGCTACGTTTGCTGAAACTTTCATTAAATGTTTCTCAAAAGTTAGATGGAAATTACACCTAGAATAGTTAAAGCTTCAGACTCATTCAGCAAAGTTCCATCCACCTGAAGCGGAGGATGGGGTGGGAGATCTGTATGAGATCTGCTAGTCAATAGTGTTTTCGTTTTACTGGATTTCAGCCTCATACCCCACGGACTACACCATTCACTGATCCGGTCCATGTCCTGATTGAGGCTGAGGGCAGCTTCATTTCTCGTAAGTTGCATCATCGGCATACTGAACTATCTTGTTTTCCAGGCCAACAACCATATCGCTTGTATACGCCAAAAATAACAGTGGCCAAGAACACTACCTCGTGGAACCCCAGACAAAATAGGTCTTGGTTCACTCAAGACCCCGTCCACAGCAACTCGCTGCTGCCTACCTGTAAGGAAATGTTGAAGTAATCCTAAAACATAGCCACCCACTCCAAGATTCTGAAGTTTATAAATAAGTGCCTTGTGATTTACTAAATCGAAAACAGCACTAAAATGTATTTGAATTACTCTGCACTCAAAACGCCTATCGAGGTTCCCTTGCAAATGGCAAGTCAAGTCTAAAAGAGCATCTTAGTTACCTAACTGCTTCCTATATGCATATTGGCCATCAGCTAACAATCCTTCAGCTTCAACTTACTTATATAGTGGCTTGAAAATAAGTTTTTCAGTAACTTTGGAGAGCACAGGGAGAAGAGAAATTGGCCTGCAGTTACTGCAGTCTGCCGATATGCCTCTCTTTGGAACAGGCACTATCTTGGGAGACAACACACTAGAAACTCTCTTAAAAAACAAAGGGAAGAAACCATCAGGATCTTCTCCACCCCAGCTATCAAGATTATCCAGAATTTTCTTAATATCCCTAGAACGAAATGCACATTTTGTAAGAATAAGTTCATGATGACAAGTATGAAGGAGAGGGACATCCTCAGCTGATTGCTTAGCTTCGAAAGCTCGATGAAGCAGTTCAGCCTTTTCCCAAGGGCCAGTAACCAATCTACCATCACCTGTTAGTAGTGGTGGAATGGAAGACGACCTTGACCCAAAGATATATATATATATATATATATATATATATATATATATATATATATATATATATATATATATATATTATATATATATATATATATATATATATATATATATATATATATATATATATATATATATATATATATAATATATATATATATATATATAAGCACACACCAGCATTCTCACCTACCAAGCAAGGTGACTGGCTCGACTCCTGAGCCTGGAACATGGAAAGACGGGAAAGTTCCGTTATCATGTATATGTATATGTATATATATATATATATATATATATATATATATATATAGATTTGTGTATATACATATATGTATACACACACATATATATATATATATATGTATATAAAATTTTAGCTCTATTTTAGCTATTACGTATGCTGTTCATAGGTACTGTGTCGACCATTTTTCCGGAGGCTGGAAGAGGTAATGTATTTCTCAAACTACCAGATGAAAGCTTCTAGACCAGCACTTCTCATTTATTTTGTTAAATCGGCCATTCTGATGCCCTTTGCCTTTATCGCAAAGATCTGTAACTCTCTCCCCTCTTTCAAAAGCAAGTTTTTACCACTTGAAGGTTAAATCACTTTATTTCGCGGTTTGTTTAGATAGGGACGCTCGACTGTGTATCGAAACAGTTTCAGCATCGAAATCTATTGTCATTTGTATTTAAATTACGTAATTTCCCAATTTCCGATACGTATATTTAATTACATGAGTTTTCCAATTGCCGATACTTATTTTTCCGCTTATTCCTACGAGTTAATAGCAGTTTTCTCCCATTTTTTTAAGAATGTGTGTCTCTTGAAGACAATTAGAAAAATTATTGATTATAATTTCATGTTTTTGTTTTCATTAGCACACAGACTGGGAGAGAATTATCCCGTCATTATTAGCGCAAGTTAGTTAGCAGATCATCAGTGGTCTGTGGCAACGGGAAATTAAAGATTTTAATGAGTCTTTCGTGTCATGGACATTTACTGTAAATTTTCTGAAAGACAAGAATAGAAGGTTATCCAAGACAAGAATAGAGGGTTATCCTTCGCCGTAATTCCACTTTGGAAGAACACTGTGTATTGTGTTTTTTTACATGTTCACTGAACACTGGTGTTGACTCTATGATTCCTCCTGCGGAACCATTGATCTAGCTTTAAAAAGCTGACTCACAAAACAACGCGTTTGTTTTATTGATTTAGATAATTCAGCTTGGAATTCATGAAGTATTAGATATTTTGCCGCATATTGAGTCATCATGCAGAATTTTACAGGACGTTTGTAGATATTCTTAGCAGTAGTTACATATTCACAGTTAATTATATTGTCAGGTTTGTATGTCTTTAAAAAGAAAATTTAACGTGTTCTGTCTAAGCGTCACACCCTTTTCTCCGTGAGGGGTATCTGTGTAAATAACCATTAGTGTTTATTTAAAAAATAGGATGTGAAAGTCAGCCTTGTGTTAAGCTGTATGGTTATGCGCTGTATGCGCATGTACTCCCATGCAAATAAATGTGTACTAGAGACATGCTGGCGAACTACCAGCTACATCATTTATTGCTTAGATGAGCAGTTTCAGAGGTTTTTTAGAATCATATAAAAATAAAATTAGATACCAAGACTTTCGAATTTTATTCTAAAGTCATCTTCAGGATACCCTGAAGATGACTAGAATAAAAGTCTAAAGTTTTAGTATCTTTTATTTTCAAGCGAGGATCTCTTATACACTAATCCACGGGAGGATTTTGGATATGCAAGATATATAAAATCAGTGAATAAGTAATTTTTCTATGCTCAAATGCTCATATTTTTATCTATGCATATTTTGATGTGATATGCACTGCATGTCTGTGGGGCTCAACTCTTCTATTTCTCGTACTTGTTCACGTATTTTTCGTATGTTTTATTTTTAGTAGCTTTTACTTCTGTATTTAATCCATATAAGTGATTTCTATTTTTTTTTATTTAATTTCAATTCGATTTTCCATTTTGTCTTTTGCGAATATATCTTTCTTCTTTGAAGGACTTCAGTGCCCCAGTTTCCAGTCCTGGCTGGTATCTTAAAAATTCCATCCTCCCCATCATAAAGGTCCATGTTGCGCACGATTTGATTCCTTCTACCCCAATTCTTTTTTATTCAAAAGGAAATGCCTCCAATTCATAGTTCGTTCTCCCTCTTTGTAGTCTTTGTTTGACAGGTTTGGTAACTGAGAAATAAATCTGTTGTTAGGGTTCGTCTTCTTTTATGTGCTTTTAGGAACGTATTTTCATTGTTTTATTTACCTCAACTTCCAGGTTATTAAAACAGCAAATATTAATCCACCTTACGTTTTCCTAATGTGAAATGGATTTCAAATGTAATTGTTTTAACAAGTATTATAGTTATTAAGATATCCTTAGTATGCTTTTCTCAAAATTCAGTGACGCTATGAATGAATCGTCATGCCATCAATGTTAAAAACTTTTATTTATATAAGTAAGTAGTTTTACTTTCATTTTTATCCCTAAAAACTTTTATTCTCACATATACGCAGATTTACTTTTCATTTTTATTCAAGATCAACTGCCAATTGAATCACAAAGAATTAAATGCGATCATTTTGAGCCTAAAAAACTCGGCTTAATCCGCCTCTGGAATGACATGACATGGCCATGCAGAAGTGTTTGTTGTCGTTGGGGTGGGTGTGAGTGGGTGTTTTGTTTGTGTGCGGGAGGGGAGGGAGTGGTGGCCCAGAAACGTGCGGGTGTGGGTGGGTGAAGCAGCAGTGCCGTAGTGAGGGCCACCAATCAATAGCCCCAGCTCAGATACCCGCCACACCCACAAAATCCCTTTCTCTCCTCCTTCTGCCCACTTTACTCCTCCATTGCCTTTTCTTATTACGATATGTACATATACATACATATATATAAGTATATATTTACTTATACATATATATATACACACACACACACATATATATATATATATATATATATATATATATATATATATATATATATATATATATATATATATATATATATATCTGTATATAAATTCATGTGTGTACGTCACTGTGTATTTTTCACTTTATGTATTTATTTAATTTAACCATTAGGAAAGTCTCAAAGCGGCTGTACTCATTATTCTGTTGAAGTCGCCCAGTTTTTTTAGACATGAAATAGAAGTTTGATACATAACTGCACGTGTTTATATATATGCCTACATATATATGTGTGTGTGTATATATATATATATATATATATATATATATATATATATATATATATATATATATATATATATATATATATATATACAATGATTCATCAGTGAGCCTTTCCTGTTGAGGGAGGAGAGACTCCTGAATATGCCACTTTTCTGATTTTCAGAATGGTTTGTCCTAATAACGTTACGGTCCTTTATCGCTCCGATATTTCAGCGCTGTCGTTAGTATAAGCGTCATAACCGCTAAGCGTAAGTCCACACATCCATACAAATTTTTACTTGTAATTACAACGGATTTTGATATTTGCAGATGTGTATGCCATTGAAAGTTTATTTGTTTTGTTGAATAAGAATAACAGAGATATTTTTGCGGTGTAAAAATATAATGTATACTGCTCACTACATAATTTATTGCTGTGTTCTTCTCTACCAGAATTATACTTTTGATTCTAATAATTTTGTATCTTGAGTTGTCGCATTTAAAAGTATCCTTTTGTTTAGAATGTATACTGTGAAAAATATATTTTAATGTTGGTGGCATTTTTGTCAGTCAAATGAAATTTCGTTGCTATGACCGACTGGTACGCGTTTTCTCATATAAAAATATTTGGTACTAATGCCAACTGTTCTTTGATATTAAAAATTAGAGAAATGTTGGTACTTAATTTGCATTGTTGAATAGCATAATTACTCATATTAAGAATGCTGATTAACTTTATAGTTGAAACCTTTTTTATATTTCTTAAACAACCGAGGGAAAATATCCCATGGACAGTGATGTGTACGAAGTTGAATTGTAGTTCCTTTTACACGTGAATTATTGATTTGTATAGGTATTTTGGTTTTACGTAAGAAAAACCTAAAAATATCGAGTGAGAATATCGAAATAAATTGAATAAAAATTGAATAACCTTTGTGAACGAAATTTTCTGTTGCAGTATGTCCGTAGCCAATGTCTTTTTCTTGTGATTTATCCCTGTTTGTCCTTTGAAAACCATGAGAATTTATGTGACATCCAACTCCGAGCGAGAGAACGATCACTTCTCTAATTGGATTTTCAGATTTGGATGAATATAAATGTATTTCCCCAACAATATTTTTATATATATATATATATATATATATATATATATATATATATATACATACATACATATATATATATATATATATATATATATATATATATATATATATATACATACATATATATATATATATATATATATATATATATACATATATATATATATATATATATATATATATATATATATATATATATATATATATATATATATATATATATATATATATATATATATATATATATATATACACATATGTATATATAGTGTGTGTGTGTGTGTGCATATATGTATATATTTTATATATACATATAAATAGACAGGTAGATAAACACTGATAGATACATACATTTATCGAAAATGGTCCACAGATGTTCAGGCTCGAAACAGTTGGCTTTCGTTATTTTTACATTGGTATGTCACATCTGGTGAAATGCGAGAATACGAATTTGCATAAGTTTTGTAAGTTTTGTTAAGGGTAATCTGTGGAATCAAGTATGATCCATTTTGTCTTAGCCCATTTAAGAGGAAATTTAGTGCCATGACTCTGCTAACCAATATATTTTTCCCCTTTAGACGTTCCTTTTAATTGCTAGACCTTGACACCCTTGCAAACTAACAACTCTGTATGGTCTTCATCCTTCCTTTTCTCGGTACCTCTATCCCTTCTCCGGAGGCTCTGTTTTGCACAAGCCTATAACCTCTCATGCTACATTCTCTCCACGTGGTCCAACCAACTCAAGACGCTGTTTTCCAATATTCTTGTGTGTGTGTGTGTGTGTGTGTGTATGTGTGTGTGTGTGTCAACAAAAACAGAAAAAAGTAAGTAGACATATTTTATTATATTATTAATATCTACGTTGTGAGAATGACTATACACAAACGGTACGCCAACTTCTTCAGTGGTTAACGAAAACGTCTATGGGTTTTGATTCATTTGTTGGTTTATGTTTACTTCACTTTCTCCAGTTTTTCGTCTCAGCCACGTTACAGGTCCTTTTCTATCTTATTCAAGGTACTGTATAGCAAACAGAGCAACCATATAGTTGCCTTCGTTATAATTTACCCCACTAGTGTCATCTTACGTTAAGGGAATATTAATGCATGTCATAGTGAAAGTGCTCTACTGGAGGAAATAGAAGTGTCGGTGTAAAGTATTCTCATAGGAAATGTTAGGGTTCTTAGAGGGATACGTGTAGAGAGCATTTGTTCAGCTTGTATATTGAACAAATTCGGGATAAGGTTATATAATTTTTATGCAATATTTATGACTAGCACACGCAATTAGGATTTTTCGTATTTAGATGTCAATTGATCTTTGAAAACTATCAAAAGTTTCAGAAAAGTCTCTGTTTTATAATTAGAAAAATAGAAAAAAATTCAGAAAGGTTAATTCAAATAAAGTATTTAATCTTGCAATCCTGGTTTCCGGATTGCTAATTTGTGGTCCTCCTGTTGCTTAATTAACTTCCATAGGATCAATATTAGTATTTTTAGCCGTTGCTTCCCTAACACCACTCTTAAAAACCAAACTATCTAGGAATGAAAAAATGCCCTATAAAAATAATATGAATCAGAATATCAAGTATGCCCTCAAAAAAGGAAGATCTTGTGTTTAACTCCCCCCGCCCCCCACTACTCCATCCGATTCATATATACGGAGAGCGAGCGGAGAGGGGCCACATTTGACATATTTTTAGGTTTCTTGGTGTCTAATATCGGCTTATGCAAATGAGGAAAGTGATTCAGTAAAGAAATCCCTGATTTACCTGCCTGCCGCATCCTCCGGTTTCATGTTTTGTTGGCTCGAAGGCGGATGAGTAATTACACAAGCTTTTCATCTTTAATAATGTTATTGTTTTGCTATTGATTATGTGGATGATGTTGGGTGTTGTCGTTTCTGTTTTATTATTATTTTCATTAATATTTCAAATTAAAAATCCAAAATTATATCAATAAATTGTATTTTTTTATATAATTGTGGAATTTTAATTTACAGCATCGGAACTCCTTTCAAACTCTTGAGGGCTTTTCAGTCAAACTTCTTTCAAAGGTAGACAGTCAACGATAGGTTTGCAAGAAGGGAAATCGCTCGTATGTTTGTTTGTCTAGTTCTCTTTCAGATCGTCTGTCACACTTATCGTCATCGCAACTCCTACACATAAAAGAATTCCGGTCAAACATAGTACAAAAGTAGACTATCATGCATAAATGTGTGACAGAACGGTTAGTGGCCCTGATTTCGATGAATAACAAGGTGGTAAGATGGAGATATACCGTAAATCTAAGGGTTTTTATTTCTTCAGGTGTGGTGGTTCCTAGAATGCCCTACTCACTTTCTAGTCCTTGACCATATTTGGCAAGACCAAGTTTTGGGGGTGCAACCACATGCTCATGTTGCCAACAAAATGGCGACCGTTCTATGTTCAAGTCCACCACAGATGCTCAGATGTTTTTTGACATCCCTAGCTTCCTGCCGCGTAGGTAGGGACTTAGCTAAATGTGTTTGCTCATGGTTCTTCTGGTCAGTTATTTGTGTGGGAGGAAATGAGTGTGAAACGTCTCATTTTGGCATTTATGAGATTTGGAAGAAAAAGAAAGTGGCAACCTAACTATCTCTGCTCGTAAGGGCCCCTAAAGAGAATACAAACTTAACGCTGGGGAAAGGAAAAGAGCAACTGGATAAGAGGAAGATCGAGATTTAATGCCAGAAGGAGGCAGATATATCCCCTTCGGTTATAGGATAATTATCGTTGCTTGTGACTCTGTTTTGGAAAGCGACTGCTCGTCTTTCTGTAATTCACTGGATGAAGGATAATTAATGGAACATATTAAGAATATTTAACAGCATCTGCTGTTTCATTGTTCTTACTGTTTATGCACATGTATTTGACATACATGGATAAGGTCCTACGTTATCATATGTACAAAAGAAGGAATGGGCAGGTGTGTGTGTGTATTTGTGTGTACGGTATATGTAACTTCACAAGTTTTCAAATGCAGCTATGCCATTGCGTGTATCTATATTTTATTTTGTATTGGAGTGTTACAAGAATGCACTACGCTTAGACATGGAATTGGGGCATTATAAGTTTCTGAATTTTCGAGGTAAACACGGTGGAATTAAATTTTATAAGGAAGTCAATACCGACTGTAAGGGTTAAATGAATATTTAGGTACGGGAACAAAACATTGTATTACTGTGTGTGTGTGTGTGTGTGTGTGTATGTATGTGCGAGAGAGAGAGAGAGAGAGAGAGAGAGAGAGAGAGAGAGAGAGAGAGAGAGAGAGAGAGAGAGAGAGAGAGAGGCAGGCTGGAGGGCTGGATTTGGTAACTAACTCTAGGTCACAACAGCTCTCGGGAGATCAATAAAATGTCAGTGATATTGAATTAAGAGAAATTTTCCATAAAGCCTGAGTGGAGCGATTCCATTCACTTTTACGTTTCATCCTTTTAAGAGAGCATGTGAGCGTTTGTGCAACTGTTGGTTAGTAAAGGAAATAATTTCTTTACAAGCGCTTCTATCCTATTGTTACAAAAAATGGTTTACGGTCACAGCATGCATTTTATTACTGCAATGAATCTTTCATTGCGATACTTGGCCTTTTATAGAATAGCTGGGGCCACCAAATTTAAGTAATTTCGGAGTTTTAGTACTTGAAATTCACTTGAGGTAAGCATTACGCTCAGTGACAAGAATAAGTTTATTGTTCGTAGAGACAGTAAATTGTTTAATTGTCTCTTTGTATTCGGTCTCCTAACAAATATTCTGTTATGAACACAGATTCATTTTTCTTTTAATTCGAGATCCATAAGGCTTCCTTTCTGCTAGAATGTGTAGGAATTATGTGTTTCTTTGAAGCTTCTTTGAGCTACCTAGTTACCTACGGCTGTTATGAAGTTCTTAATGTCCTGGAGACTGCATTGAAATTCGCAGTTTATTTGCAACTACAGTGAAACCTTCAGGTTTTTTTTCGCATAAGTCGTTTTTCTCTTGAAAATAAAACGTAGCATAGATTTATAGAAACGTTATGAGGCTGTTAATTTTTTAATTAAATTTCTTATCTTCTATAGGAGATAAGAGGCCAAAGGAATGGAAACACCAGACACTGAAAACTTTGAAGTCTAAATTAGAAAACAGTGAACTCATGTCTTATTCGAGATTATTTGCTAACCTTAAGAAATCAGTATTATTTTTCTTTTTATTATTATTAGGTAGGTTAATGAAACCACTGAGACTTATCATAAGCTTTTGCTTCAATTCTTAGAGGTGAATTTAAGCAGGGCACAGTGAAAAGACAGTGACTGTCTGTGAGAAGTAACCAGATTGACCAAATGAGAAGCAAGCGATAGAGAGCAGTGCAGCTGGTGTCCTTAGGAATGCTGCAAAGAGCCTTTAGTTCCTCAGCTAATTTAAGGGACACCAAGCAGTATCTCCTCTAGTGGCACAGTTAAGAGAAAAACACTTGTTTCTGTTTCATTCTCTTTTTCTCCGTTGATTATTTCATTTATATTTTATTCTTTTCCTTAGTTTGTATTGTTTTTAAGGAGTTCAGTAACTGAGATCTTGAACTTGCATAAATATATAAGCTCGGGATTTGCATATGAATCATAATTTGAATTGAGCTTAGTCTATTACGCTCTTCAGAGATTTCTAAAGTTTTCACATGAGAGAGAATGGCCCGTGAGAGGATTATTTCAGGTTGTTCTCTGCCTTTTGATTAAGCTCCTTATCAAAATACCGTTGCAATTTTCTTTTATTTTTTTTTATGACGGACTGCTTTGTAGCATTCTTATTAAAGTTCGCTTACATATTGCTTTAAATTTCCGTGTATTTCCTCTTTCTGTTATATATCACAAGTTTTTAATTTTAATGAGAATTCCGGATCTGGACTGCTTATCTCATTTTGAGAAAAGGTAAATAGACTGGAAAACACCGAAGTCTTCCAAGACCTTCATTTGCATATGAAGCGTTATTAAATATGGAACGTGCTGGTTCACTTAATAATGTTAAATGAAGGTCATGAAATGAATAAAATATCCTTAGGAGGGTGGGAGATAATCCTCCTCCAGCCGTTTTCCATAATCATTGCATACTCGTATACGCATGCGGACACTATTTTAAACAATTCCTTTAGACATCATGTTTGTTTATGTTCCTTTGCTGATTTTCTGATATTTTCATCGTTTCCTTCAATGTCTGTCTAACGCCCTTTGTCTCGTAGGTTAACTGTCCTCCCAAAGTATTCTGTCGTGGGTAATAGAACTGATTAGATTTCCCAGTTATATGGTCTGTATTATATTATTTTCCCTAATGGTATCTGAATTAACATTAGCAAATAAAGCTCATCCAGTTTCATTTTCATGATCTTTTATATTTAATGGTGCCCACGTTTATAGAGGTAGCAATGTTATTTACGCTTAACATCACTTCGTTTTCAATATTATTCTTATCGTCTTTGTATCATGAAAAGGAGATATATAATAATCCATTTTACCTTTATTTTTATAGAGAAAATCAATGGTAGACTATTGCATATATTGGTTTCTTAGCTAATTATAATGGAATAAATCAGAGCAATTGGTGTTTTGTGTATATGCAAGATTGGCTAAACAAGAACAGTTTTTCTGTGTATAGAGGATGGTGAGGATGCCAATCAAAGGTAGTTGATCTAGTCTTACAAAACTCTGTACACGAGCATCAATTATAGTTCCGAACTTCAATTAATACAATTACGGAAATTCTTTTTACAACGTCAAACTTGTACAACTAAGAATGAGGTAACTGGCCCCTTCCAGTCTTGGAATCATTTTATTGGAGAAACATTGCCACGTTGCTATCGCTGTTTTAGGAGGAAAACTACAATATCAAAGTAAGTCTTACGATTTTGCCCAGACGGCTTGGAGAAAGTTTACATTATTATTTTCAAGCAAATCCTTACGCTGTTCTAACAATTATTTCAGATAGAAGTTTACTACATTCGTGAGGTATGTGCTTGCCGTGTTGTCAACTATTAACCTGATTAGAAATGGACAACATAATTATTGCGGGACGCCCTTGCTATGGCGCTGTTATCTTGAGGGAAGGTTAATGCATGGTCATTTTCATGGTAAACCTTTGTTATATTAAACCTTGCTTGCCTTATTACCATTGAATATCCTTGCTGTAAGTGTCGTATTTTAATATTTTTATGATAAATTCTCGCTGTGTTGCTCATTATTCTCCTGGAAGTAAATTTTCTACTTTATCAGTAATTTGACAGAACTCACCATTTTGGCAATGACTATTTTGGAATGAAATGCACTGCATTTCTGTAATAAAACCTTCCCAAACTGTCAGTGAGTATATTTGGTATAAGTGCATTACTTAGTCATTTTCAGGAATATTATTACTAATTTCATATAAGGCTAGATTGTAGTATTAAGGAAGCTATGAAACACGAGTCCGTCTTCCGAGGAATAGTTACAAGTTGATATTGATGATTAAGAGACAAAAGAAGTTTTGTCTTATTATAGGGGAAATCTCAATTTCCCCTATAACAACATATGTTTGTTTACATCTCCTTACAACCGTAGACCACTTAATAAACTGTTGGTATGCAATCAGTGCTGATATAATTTCCGATGTGAGTTTATGCATTCAATAGTTTGCATCCTTTTAAAGTAAGTATTAAATTGTCAGAATTAAGCAGAATGCTGTTTTCAATTAGTAGGTTGTGTTCGCCTTTGTTTTCATTCACTTTCTAAAAACTAGTAAGTTCTGTATCTAGCGCACCACAGGTACTTCTTTGAATGCTGTACCTGCCTTATAGGAAAAGCAAGTACTTTTTAAAAAATTGAAATACGATATACGGTCTTCCGCTTTCCTCGTTTATAGTTAGGCGAGTTCGTTTAGGGTGTTCTAGTATGTTAAGCGACGTTTCCATGTGGATCTGTTTGCGTGGCCACCTGAAAGTGTTTACCTTGACAGTCGGCCTTTAGAGGCTTGTCTGTTATTCCCAGTAATCGATTTACCTTGTTTGATTTTGAGGTGTCGGCAAGTGGTTCGTGTGTTATTACACTGGCAGTATTGTAGGGTCCTTGAAGTTTCTTTTAATTTTATTCTGTCTATTTCATAATCATTCATGTATTAATATTCTTGGGTGTATATTGTAAAGTCATATACTTTTATACATATATATATATATATATATATATATATATATATATATATGTGTGTGTGTGTGTGTGTGTGTGTGTGTGTGTGTGTGTGTGTGTGTTTGTGTGTTCGTGATCGTGCACTTACAAATATTTTTAAATAAACCTAGAAAGTTGAGCGGAAATTACGACCTTTAAGAGATATTGGGGTTGATAGTTGGTTTGTTACCTGTGCGTGTAGTTTCCACTTGTAAAACAGAAGACGACGACGACGACGACAAAGAGGAGAAAAATCAAATGCCGTGCACGCAAAGGGGAGATTTCGAATTCTTCAGTGACAGGAATTGTTACATATTAGGATAACTTTCGAAGTTATGGCGAACAGATTTTTTTTTATTGATTTTGCCGCGTGATTCATGAATTAGCTTGCTGCATCTGGATATCCTTATTTTGTGTTAATTCTAGCTTAAAGACAGTATAAGTGATTGCGTTTAACTGATTTATGATTTTAAAGATTTTTGTGCTGTTGAAGAGAACTGATCGCACTTGAATTTGCATTGCAATATTGTTGTGACTTCAGAGTCGGTTTCCATTACTATGGCATCAGCGAGCCTCCTGGGGCGAGTAGGTTATCAATACCCTTATTTTGGTATTTTATTTTAAAATCATCACTTATAATTGTTATGAGGAGTGTTAGTAGTGGGGTATTTTAACGTCAGTGTCAGAATTCGCTGTCAGTTAATTGCAGCCTGGAAGGATAAATACAATTGCTGTTGTTAGGAATGCTGTTCCTCAAGAAATATGTCCATCTTTTAAACATCTTTTTTGATAAGTTAGTTTTTATTTTACTCTAGTTTTTTTAAAGCAATTTTGTTTCTTATGCAAAAGAATTCACGCATACTAGCGCCATCTATGAGCGACATGTAATACATAAATGTCAAGTTTATACCATAGCTAGTAAACTGCTTATTGTTAGCATGGCGCAAGTTCACAAGATATGTTGGAAATTGGGCATGAGTCCGCTCCTCTCATATTGACATAATTAGAATACTGAGACCAGGTCGTTAGCCCAAACGAAAGTCTGGAGTTTGAGTTTGCGTTAGATTACCACGAGAATTTTATGTTTTTTTTCATTCTGTTACATGTACGTAATATGTTCAGTGAATTCGCGTGGATTTTATACGGATTAATTTCTGTAAACTTTGGGCAAACTTTATTATATTTTCATAGATCTCTTATTGCATATTCACAGGCCTCATACTGTAAACCTCCTTTACCATTTATTATTCGACAGCAGCTGGTTACCAAATTGCATACACTGACGAATGTGCTCACATATAGAAATGAAATCATACGCAAAGATTGTGATTAATTTTTAATATTGCTTGTTTCTTCACTGCATACAGAAAGTTTGGAGAGAGAGAGAGAGAGAGAGAGAGAGAGAGAGAGAGAGAGAGAGAGAGAGAGAGAGAGAGAGAGAGAGAGAGAGTCGATTGCGGGTCAGGTTTCCGAGGGATATCGAAAATGGTCTATGTTACATTTAACTTTTCTTAATCTTTTTTATCAATGCAGTATTTTATTCGATAGTGTGCACGAATGGGGTTAGTTCGAGAGAAGCTGTTATCTGTTATGTTCTCAGAAGTTGTGAAAAACACTTTTAATGTCAGCATATTAATCAAGGATGCACTAACATTTACTTTATGCGACGGCCTTTAGTGTAATGTAATTGCATCATCAGTTCCTGAATGCACCATAAAATTTTCCTGAGTGGACGGCATTATTAGCTACATTTTCTTTTTTTATTTCTAAATCTAATTTAAAGTTAGAGTGGTAATTCAAATTCCATTTTGTTCACTGGATTGCGCTTCCAAATATATATATTTCTATATATAAATTTACATATACACTCATAAAAGTTATGTGTGTGCCTATTAACGATAGGATTGACTGGATATAACCCTGGTTTGTCGAATTCCCCAGCTATTGATTTCATTTAGGAGGACGTTACATAGAATAACTTACGTGTAGTGGTAATTTTTATGACGCTCGAACTTTATTATTTTATTGAAATGAATATCTGTCAAAGAAATTTTTGGTGACAATTAAACATTATGCCCCTGGACGTTAGATATTAGCAGCCAGTATTTTTCATGATCCAGATTTGATATTTAGTAGTAAAATTTCACAGTTAAGTGTGAAGCCTTTCTAAAACAAGAGATATTTCCAGTGAAACATGTGTTATTGCCACATCTTAAAATTGGAATATTGTCATAGACTGAATCCCATTGAAATATAAACATTTCCCTACATTTCTTTTGGAGGTGCGGCTCATACAAACATTCACCAGACTTTCTAAGGATCAAGTGAAGGTGATAAGCGAAAAGTTAATCTCAAGCTATATTTATGTTAAACTAATGTCAGATATGTATTTTTCAAATAACATCGCTTTGATTTGAAGGCCTTTGCAATAATTACTTTCCAGTTAGTTGCACAAGTTAGGGATGTCATATATTTAGTGAAGCGTAATGGATGTCATATATTTAGTGAATCGTAAATTGATACGGATGTTATCCCAACCTTATAAAAAAAATATATATTCTTACGGCAAACTTGAAACGATATTTGTTTGTAGATTAAATCCTAATGTTCGTAACATCAGTTCTGGAGAGAGAGAGAGAGAGAGAGAGAGAGAGAGAGAGAGAGAGAGAGAGAGAGAGAGAGAGAGAGAGAGAGAGATCTGTTTATGAACTGTATAATTCACTGAATTCTGGCTGTGATTCATGGATGTGGAACAAGGCTTAGTTAATTAGCCTCAAGGTGCCATGTATATTTTGTATTATGACTCCTTGATATTTTATGTAGTGTCTGAGTAAATTCACTTGATTAAACTCTGATATTAGTCCTTCACATATTTAAATTTTTACAACTAACTAATGAGCTAATTAGCCAACTAGGGAAAATGGATAGTCTATGCCAAGTGAATGACTGCGATTAATAGTGATCTGCTACTGAAAAAATTTCAAGTGAAAAAAAAGTTTATAAAGGTCTCAGGGTACTTTGGGTCGCGTCTGTAAAGCCGTAGAGTCATTCTTTTGTCCTCTTTTTAAAGATTTATGACGTGATACCTTTTTATCTAAATATTGATATAATAACATATCATTTGTCATTTTTCCCAAAATCTAGGAGCAGCACAAGAAATATAAGAGGGAATTATTTTGTGTTACGTGTTCACTCTGTAAATAAGGTGAATATAAAATGGCAGGGCCATAGATACGGCCTATAATTAAGCACGTGTCTTTTTCATAAAGGCAAGTAGTGTACGAGCAAGAACAAAATTAATCCTGATAGTATGAACGAGTATATTCGGTAATATGCTAATCATAAATAAATTAATGCATCCTTGTTACATTAGCATTGATCGCCTTTCTTGCCGCAAGCGGATTTGAATCGTGAGATTATAAAGTAACGGAGTTATTTATTAATCCATGAATTATTATCATTATTCATTTAAATTAAACCAGAAAGACACGTACTTGTCTAACAGGCATCCTAAAAGGAGACAATTCAGTGCTGCGAATGTCAAGTAAAATTAAATTCAAATGAAATTCACCATAAGGTTAAGTTGTATTATTTTTATCAGTACATATATACAGTTAGCACGTATGTAAAAGCTTTGATGGTATCATTGTTCCATAGTCTAGTTTTATTCATGGGGAGAGAATTCCTGATGAATGGTTCCACCCTCATGGGATGAGGATTATCCCGTCGAAGCCAACGCGTCTTAATTATGAAATGATGCTATTTTAGCTCATGCTGATCGCTCTAGTCTGTCCCTTTTTTCACTTTCTCCTCTCTATCACCCTCAGCTACGACTTATAGCAATCGACGTACAACAGTTATCTAATTCATCCCCTAGGCCAACAGATACACGGCCGGGTTTTTCGGGAAAAGCTCTAAATCGCGTTCGTCCCCTCCCGCAGTTGAAGTGACTTTAGTATGAAGCGAGAGTAGTACCGCAGAACCAGGAGGCCCCCGGGAAGAGCGCAAAATTGAAATCGCTTCTTCCGATTTATGCATTTCATAATGAGGGCACTTATATCCAATAAATTGAAATCTCGAAATTTCCTTTGATATTAAATTACTGTTAATCACAAAGACACTTGAAGAACTCATTGTGTTAAAAGAGAGAGAGAGAGAGAGAGAGAGAGAGAGAGAGAGAGAGAGAGAGAGAGAGAGAGCGTGAAACTAACACCATTGACATCCGTTTTTACATTTTTTTGATAGGCCACTGTGTTCGTCAATTGAAAATTTGTGGCTTTCATCAAAGTGAAGTTCTAGAGAGGAACAAGTGTAAGTAATTATAAGTTAAGGCCTTCTGCTACTGTTGGTTTACAATAACCTGCAATAGGCAGAGATAAGCTTCATCGTGTGAGATGCTTTGCCATACTTTTCTTTCTTCACTTTCTTCGTACAAGGTGATGTGTATCGGTAATCACCTTCGTTTATTTCTTAGACAGCGGTCTGGGATCTTTTAACACTGAAAGTTACTGTGAGTTTGGTATTTTGTTGGTGTTATTAATAAATTTAGTGATAGTCCTCAACTTTTCTTCATATAAAGTATTGCATAAAGAGACAGAATAAAAGAGCTTATGAAGGGATACAATAAATTGATTACTCTGATACTTGTGCCCTAGATTTGTAGCAGCTTACAAATTGTGTGATTCATAATAAAGATTAAATTTTTGTTTTAAACCTAAGTAATAGAAATTGAAATTTCATTGGATCTACCCATAAAGATTGGAATTTGCGGATTGCTGTAATTTTTCTCTTTTTACAAATGTTTTTATAACATTCTACTTCTTGTTCTGTCTTTTGATTAACCCTTTTCTCAGTAAATACATTTCCATTCTCTTTCTGTCGATGTAGTGTTTATTTATTTATATATTTATTAAAGAGAGAGAGAGAGAGAGAGAGAGAGAGAGAGAGAGAGAGAGAGAGAGAGAGAGAGAGAGAGAGAGAGAGAGAGCAGAAGTACTATCACTGCTGCAGAATTTAGCATTAAATCGCAAAACATGTTGACTTCCCAATGAATACTCAGATTGCCGAAGTTAGTATAAAACCTTTTACGGTCAAGTCCTCTGCAGCTCTGGCAGATTGCAATGACCTTAATGAAATTAAGAGAAGCCTCATCCTCGAAGACGTATGATCAGAAGTCCCTTTAGAGACCTCTTCCATTAGATGGTGATTCATTAGGCTTATGAAGCAGCGGGGCTTTTTTTTTGTTTTTTTGTTAGGAATGTATGGAAATTCACTCCCTTTCTACTTCTCTCTTGGCCGTAGGATTTTTTCCTCCGTATGTACTCTAACGCAACATTTTCTGCGCCAAAGAATTCATATTTATATGTTTTTCATGAGATTATGGGGTTATGCTTTTCTTTTTATTTTGCGGCTAATTTTCACATACTTCAAAGGCTGATGAAATGCATGCATGTTGGATATTTTGATAATAGAGGCAGTGCATGTTCGTGTAGCCTACACACACAGTGTGTATTTCAGTATGGCTATATATATGAAGCTTTTTTCTTGAGAAGTATTATTCCGTCTCATATATGTATATTATTATATATATATATATATATATATATATATATATATATATATATATATATATATATATATATATATATATATATATATATAATGAACCAGATGACAAGTATGTTTAGAGCTAACCTCGTTTCCTCGGAATGTGAAGAAGAAAATGGCGTATAACTGGAAATAAAAAAATACTCTTTCACAAGTATTAGAAAAGTTGAAGGTGTTTCTCATTAAGGTTCACTTACCAATGATTAATTGAATAAGTGCCAAAGATCTGAGCTGTAAACAACTGCTTTTTCCTCCTGGAAATACAATCTAAGTTAGTAAGAGAAGTGATTTTCGGCTATCCCATACTTTATTTTTGATACCAGTATACGACAATTGTTAACCTAGGTTTTATTTCTTATGTTAAAATTTTTATTTCAATTGGAAAGTGGTTTCAGTAAAATTTTTGCCTCATCATGTATTTGAAGCTGAACTGTTTTCACAACATTTTCCATGGCCCGCCAATTGTGATTGTTCCGTTTAAAAACAGTCTGCGTTCGCCTGTCCCTTCGTTCTCAAATATTGTATTAGTCCAGGTAGCTTTGCTTGCATTCGCTTTGTTGTTTTCAAATTAGGGAGTTTATTTCAACATCAAGTCCCACCTTCTAAAGTCTGCAAGCCATGAAGACATAAATAGGGATTCCTTATTTTCTGATAAATTTGTTTGCATTTTTTATTTAGAGATCAGAATATATGTACAGTTTCAGGATCATTTTCAGTATAATCAGTCATTTGGCAAAGTTTATGGTAACAGACATAGTGAGGATTACTCTCGTTAGATTTTACTCGTCAGATTTTAAGATTTTTTTTTTTACTGCAACCGTATATTCAAATAAATTTTATAACTTTTCACCTTTTTATTGCGTCTCATTATCATTCCGTATAAGGTATATTTTGCAGTTTGAAATACTATTTGCAATATGTCATTTGTGGATAAGAATGACATGAGCGATTTTAAGTGTCATCACACGATTGAAATAGCATGACCTGAGAATGTGTAGACAGCTTCTGAATTGTTTCCAAGGCCAATAAACATTTCGGAAGATTTTAGTATTAAACTCTAAAAATTACAGTTGCTGAAATTAGTTTCAGTGAAATAATATTTTCAATATCTTTATTTGTTAATTGATAGTGGATCAGGTTGAATAACCCATTTTTTTTAATTTTACATTGAAAATAATTTTCTTTATTTCGATACATGGTTTTACTTTATGGGTAGTTTGTTTTATGTTACAAGTCTCCTAGGGCCCGTGAAAATATGTTGATGCTTATATATCAGCAATTAAGAACGTAAAGTGTTTTGCTTGAGAAATAGTAAAAATTAAATTAGATGCCTTCTGGATGAGAGTTGGTTGGTCAAATGATTAGTTTTAAAGGATAGACAACTTTTGAATAGTTTATTTTTATAGGCGACACTGGGTTTCAAAACACTATTGGATAATCATGGTACATTTATATGAGATATATGAATGTTGTTCACTCAGTTTTTTTTTTCATTTATTCGCTTGCAACTCTAGATAATCATTTTTTGTTGAGTCACTTGTAATACTGAATGAAAGTGTTTGATTTTGACCGTCATTTAAATTTATATTTAGCTCCTCTGTTCTGTTACAATTTGTAGTCAGTTTCAGTAATAAAGATATAAGTTGCGTGTTCAGCTGTTAATAGGTAATTATTAAAATATGTTGGGTCCTGATTGCGCCAGTTCACGTTAAATCTTTGTGAAATATTTGATGTCAGGAGACGCCGAAAGTGAACGTCAGTGTGCTGAAAGAAGTAAAGAAGCAGGGAGAGCGTCGCGTGCCCCTGGAATGCTCGATAAGAGGCGAATGCAAATGAAACTGGTGGTGGGAGACGGCTCTCGTATTGTGGCATTCATCAGGGGTCAAAATGAAGTCATCCCGAATCTTTGAAGAGGTGGCGGTGGTCCCCTCCCCACCTTCCTCCCCCTCCTTCTCATCTATATCTGTCTCCAAAAGTTGTTGCTATTCATGATCCCAAATAGCTTCTACTTATGTCACTCTTTTGAATTGATGAAAGCCATTTCTGGTCTTTGACAGGAATGAAATAACAGCTCACCACTGATTCAGAGCATCTTTCAGGGAAAGCAGTTTCTCCTAAAACGACATACAATTTTTTTATTTATCACCAATAAGAAATGTTTATATTAAGTACAGTTGTCTCTCTAATATTCGAATTAAATGAATCATTACGTTCCCACAAGATTGGAAAGTTTAGTTTGGGTTTAGAAAGTGAATAATTTAGTTTTTAACCCGACTGATTATTGTGGAACTTGATCAATTTTTTGTTCAGGTAATCGGATCGAAAGCTAAGTGATGCCATTAATGTATATTGATGAAGACCAGTATCGTTTTCGAATTCATTATCATGTCTGCACATTTCGTAAGTCAATACAAGTTACACTAGACATTTGCTTTATAATACTGGAAAGTCTTTTACTTTTATATTCCAAAGCTGACCAAGTACCCGAATGTTTGTGACAGGTTTGTATAATTAGTAGTGTTAGCTGTTTAAAATTTTTCTCAGCAACTTAATTTACCCTCTCTCTGACTCATTCTGATTTCCATAATTAACTTAGCTGAAAATGTTTCACTCTTTTCCTTTAATAAATGCTCATTGTTACTGTGCCTGCGCGTGTGTGTGTGTGTGTGTGTGAGAGAGAGAGAGAGAGAGAGAGAGAGAGAGAGAGAGAGAGTCTGTGTATGTATGTGTGTGTGTGAGAGAGAGAAAGAAAGAGAGAGGGCCTGTGTGAGTGCTGTGTGCGTGTGTTTGTTTGTCTGGTGTAAGTCTGAGCGAGAGAGCTTATTTCGTAGTACCAGATATTCTTATTTCATAGTAGCCTTTATCGCTGATAATTCCCTTTTGTCAGCAAATACGCTGCGACCAAGGAATTATAATGAGGTTGTCTCGATAAAGAGGAGCGTACTGTACACTAAGAGTTGAAACTATGGGATTCTACTTTGAATGTTTCGTTCGAAAATTCAGCAAGCTCTGGCCACACTAGAGATGGTCATGTAACCCTTGTTCCCATCTGCCAATGTCATTTCCATTTAAAGTTAACGGTAAAAACTACTGGCTTTCTACTTTTCATATTATAAATGATTGTATTATTCTGTTCCCTGATCCTAAGAGACATTTTCCCTTCATATGAAAAAAAAAACCCGGTCTCCTAATTAAAAACATCAAGACTGTATCCCGTCTGTGGGATGATAATTCACGCACTACACTGTATATGTATATGTATATGTATATGTATATATATATGTATATATATATATATATATATATATATATATATATATATATATATATATATATATATATATATATATAAACGCGTATATGTCTTATATAATTTTTGGTTCTTTATCGCGTTTAACCGAGCAAAAGTGAACCTTGCAGACACAGGCTTCATCTCTCTCTCTCTCTCTCTCTCTCTCTCTCTCTCTCTCTCTCTCTCTCTCTCTCTCTCTCACACATTTTTGTAGTAGGAAACCCGTGTTCATGGGAGGCAATTGTTGACATTTACTGAAATACGGGAACCTTTTTTTTTTGTACATGGTTTTTCATATGGTACCATATGACGGATTCTTTGAATACTTAGGAATCTTAGTTTGTTGATTTCTGCATCTAGAATTATCAATAATTTTCAGTAATTTTTTTATATGCTCTGCCGAAAATACGATAAGAAATACACCTAAAGGATAATTTGTTCCATATTACTACTGCAGTGTAGTCATATTTTTTTCATGAGAAATAGCAGTTTTCTTTTCATCAAAAACCAAACATTTTCGTTTCACGTGTGTTTAGGGTATCCAATCTAAACTCCATTATCTTTTTAGGTGGATCGCTCTTGCCGTTTTCCCCTGTGGCGTTCTCTTGCCTTCCAATATTCGGAACAGATGTCATTTATTGGTTCTGTGAAGTTGGACAAGCCGTAGTCGGGAAAGAGTTAACATTTCAGGAAACTCTTTATTTGATTATGAGTCGGAAAGGGAATCCTAATTGAATACTAATGAAGGTTCCATAGGGGTTATTACGGGGTTCATTTTATACCCATTACGCTCTCAATTAATTTTGCGTTTTAGTATTTTGCGGTCTTTTTGACGCATCTCGTAATGTGGGTCACGATGGAGATTTGATTATCCGCCGGATTAATGGGGTGGGAGGGGAAGGTATTTTCGGGGACTGTTTGTGTCCGGCATAAGCCTGCCCGAGTAACCGGTTCTCTTGTATTAAACTGTTTTGTAAATTATACCTGGTTTCTTAGTGTCATGAAAAAGTCTTCGAGCTTCATAACATATTCATTTCCCCCTCCCTGGCTTTCTTTCTCTGCTGGAATCTCCTTACGTAGCAGGAAAACTGGCTTTATTCTGTCATCCCCTAAGACGATATGGTCGAAGTAATAAAAAAGGGCTAAGTTGTCTACATATCCTTTCTTCTGATGCATTCAAGTTTAATAAATAATAATCTTTTCAAAATGATGGGCAGGCAATGGAGACAGCAGATGCTTATTTGTTTTTAATGCGTTTAAATGCCAATGTACAGTAGGCTTTCGCTGAGTACGCAATCTCTCCTGGACCTGGATAATACAATTAGTTTAGTGGATATATTTTTGGTCTACGGTTCAAATCCTCATAGAGGAGATTTCTTATCATTGTAGGAAGACTGATAAAAAGTATCTTTGATTTTAAAATATAAATGATTTAACTTAATTAGGTGACAGTGTGATTTAAATTTATTATTCAGCTGATGAGTTGTAAGTAGTTCCTGTGTTTGCTATGCATACCATGGTTAGAAAAAGTCATCGTTTTAGATAATACCCTCTATCAGTTGCGTTTGATTCCAGGTTCTTTTTTCCCCATGAGAGAAAGAGAAAGCGAAATTGTTGTTTTAAATGGTGTCAAAAAATATGTTTGTTTTTGCACAGGAACTATACAAGGCTATTGATAATGAGAACGGTATCGCATCCAATGCTGGTTTTCACTGTTGTTAAAAGTAAATGAATATGATGTAGACAGCTGAATTTAATCTTGTTCTAAGACTTAAGTTTCAACATTCCCCTCAAATGTCTTCTTGAAGGTCACTCGCTGAAATTTTATTATTATGATGGAACACGCTGTGTGTGTGTGTCTGCCGTTGTTTGCTTAATACAAAGACATAGACGTAACGGCAAGCGTGAACCTGTAAGAGGAGTCAGGGTGGGGGGAGAAGGTTACCAATGTCCGGATGGCCAAGTTGTTTGCTCGGCCAACGAACTCCCTCTGTAGCTCTGCGCAAAGGCTCGGCGTTAGTTTCCACTGCGTCACAGTCACTCTTGTCCTTCGAATCACCCACTGATAGATTCCTGATGATCAACTGTGGCTAACGTGTTTATGTGTATGTGGATGATGATCTACAGTAGATCATCATTATTATTAATATTACAGGTTAATGTGATTGGTGGTATTATTTTTGAGAGGCCGTTTTATAAACTCTGCTGACTCTATTTTTAAAGTGTTTGGGCAATCATGAATCCCTGATGAATTTTGTTGTAGAGAAGGCTTTTTAATCCCTTAGGGTCTTTATGTCCTTCGTGAATCGGCTCTTTCGTGTTCCAGATTGCTGCAGTGAGCCCAGTACCTTCAGTTGTGTCTCCGCATTTCTGTCGTCTTTATAGGTATTCCAACAGACCATGATCTCAAGGCCAAACTGACCTTCGCTTTTTCATATAATATATTCTCTCGCTCTACTTTACTTCCAAATTAGGTTAATTTTTTCTTGCCCTTTTTAGAGTTGGAAATTTACTATTTGACCTTTTTATTTTCGTTTCAAAATTAAATTTTCGTTGACTCTAGGATACAGTTGAACATTTTGCTGAAAGAATATTTTGTGGCGTTTGTATAGGATGTGCAATAAAGAGTTCTAATATATTTGTATATTTTATTTTTAGTAGGGTTTGTCTGGGATATGCGTAATTTTCCATGTCGGTTCTGTTTAACTAAATGCATATGCCCGAAATTATGGTTCCGAACACTCCATGGTGATAAATGTGATTAGTGGTCTTTTAATTGAATCACTTTATTCTTTTTATGATTATGTCGGGCAATTCAATGAATCAGTCATGGGCCACACGGCTGAGTGATTTAATAGTTTTTTCTCCCATTTGCAAAAATTTATATTACAAAATGGTCGTTTTCTTTGATTCTGCGCGCTTACAATCTTACTAATATAAAATTCCCTGCATCGCCTGACCCTTTTAAGATAAATGCATTATATTCATGAAATGACAAAGAAAGAGAAATTTTCAGTCCTTAATAGAACTGAGGAGAGAAGCATAGCCTTGGGGATGGATAATGCTGACAGGGTTGCCGGGTAATGAATGTCATGAAAAGATTTTCTTATGTCTTCATCCTCAATATTGGTATTGGCTGCACATATGTTGCGTCATTTTTTTTTTTTTTACTACAGAAGATTCACGTGTGCTATTACTGCATTGCGTCATGCCTCGGAGTTTTTATTGATAAATTGTAAATTAAGACCCACAAATAGAAGAGAAAAGGGGACTGATAATGTGCCTTTAAAGTTAATATAAGGAAAGAAAATGGCCTGCTATTACCGGTTTTTATTGAAGAAATGTAGAAGATGGGATGTCACAAGCAAGACAGACAGAGACGCGTAGAAAAGTTTAATGTATTTCGTCGGTATCCTTTTATCCATAAAAGCTCTGGTCGCAAAAGGTACCTACACTTTGGAAGGATTTAAAAGGATCCGTGGTCGTTGAGTATTCTGCGGGAACAGAGGTTCCTTTAAGATTTGATGTTGAGCCCTCAGGAATACTGAATGGGTCATTTTCTTCACATCTGCTAACGGATTTTTCCTTTTGCGTTCTGAAAGCTCGTTCTGTTTGAAAATGAATCTGAAATATAACTTTGGAAGTACTGTAAGTTCCACTGTTCGTTCATATAAATTATATAACATAAATTCATCTTATTATATTCTAGTTGTTGAATTCGTTTTAATCAAACCTTTTAAGGTAAGAGTTTTTCTGTAATTTGCCTGTTATTATATTTTAAATCGGACTGTATGGGTTGTGGGTTTTTTTAATGTTTAGTTTTTTTCTGTTCCGGGGCTCATTTATACATCAGAAACAAAGTGGCAATGGTGTATGATAAATACCACCATCCTATTCTTTTTCCCTTTCCTCAAGGTCTTCCACCTGCATTGATTAATATTTTACTATTAGTGTTTTACACACACACATTATATATATGTATATATATATATATATATATATATATATATATATATATATATATATATATAATTAATTAATGGTAATTTTTAATAAGATATGGTAAAATTCCGGTGCCTCTTAACCTGACTCCTCATCGTAGTGGTACTTTGCCAGAACGCTTAATTGCTTGAGCGAAGAGAAATTATATTAATCTTATCACCAAGACTTAAGACTTCTTGCGGTGTCATTATTAGCATTGATCTTGTTAGGTAGAATGATTGAATGAATTCCATATAGAATTATTCTTCCATGTGACATAATTATTGGTTGTCAGAATGCACGGTATTCAGCTCCATAATGTTTAATTATCGCTCTTCATTTCCTCTGAATTTCCATATTACTATGAGAAGCTGATCAGAATTATCCTCTGATTAAGAGACTCAGAGGTGGGGAAGCCTTTTATTTCTCTTATACTTTGCTTAACTTCATTTTGGATTTGATATTCAGGCTCGTTGAAAAAAGAATATAGATGCAGTGCTTATGAAATTGGAAATGTTAAAAGTAAATTGATGGAGTTGTTATTAGGAAACTGAAGATGATTTATAGCATATAAGTTGAAATGAATTGAATTGAGTAATACAGACATGGGAGAGAGAGAGAGAGAGATAGAGAGTTGAATAGTTCTTTTTAGGCATCGATCCCCGTAATAGGAAAGCATGCGTGGGCAAAAATCAGATCAAAATACAAGGAAAAGGCTGAGGGTGCCAATGAATGAATGAAGATGCGTTGGAAGGTGTTCATAATGGGATAACTGAAACAAAGATGAACGGAGGAAAAGATGTAGTGTAGACAAAGAAGAATGGGAATGGAAAAGGAAGCGAAAATAAAAAAAAAAACCGAACGACAATATTCGGTATTTGACATGGATTCCAGATGAAAATTAAGAGAAGAATAAACAAAAAGGAACAAATACCAAGAAGTTTAATTATAAAAGCCGAGTGGAAAGAGAAGAATAAATTTCGTTCCATTCTTGTAATTACAGTATCATCACCAGCGGGTCTTCATTCATACACGATCGTAATTTCATTCGTACGAGGTCGTAATTACGGGGGCGGAAGGAAAATTAAGAGAGGGGCCATTGCAAGGAAAATATATTCATCCCTGAACCAAATTTTTGGAAGAGGTTTAATCTTATTCTGGTTCGTATTCAGTCGGGGAATACCTTCAGGCTCGAAGTCATTTGATAGAGAATGTGATGAACGTTTTTCATTTACTCGTTGTAAAAATGAACGGTTTCATGTTTAACTTTATCAACTCTTTTCTTTTTCTGTTTATATGTATATAGCAATCTCCCTGTGTCCATTATGTAGTCAGATGTAATGGTGATGAAAATATGATGATGGTGATGATGATGATTAACACTATTTGCATTCATTGTCTTATGATACCATGACTACGATTAAATTTAGTAGTTAGAGGATTGTATGTACTTGTTTGTGTTGTGGCCTTGTAATAACATACGTGTGTGTTCTAATTTCGTGGGCATTAGCTACGATGCCAGACGAAAACGTTGTGTAACAAATTTAATAGTTAATTACGAAAATGCACAGTTAATTAGCTCCCTTTGCGGTAGTCGACGCGTTATGAGATTTCGTTTATGCTTGAAATTTAATGGACATTTTCATTAGGCCAAATTACCTTTTGATGCTAAAAGATGTTTTTCAAGTAATTACCACCTCGTAAATGATAATGAGATTTACGGTACAGGTTGTATTAATTCTGAGTGATCGTTTTAAAGAAAATCAGGATAAATTGGGCTAGCTGCTGTTTTAATGGAAAATTCATTATTAATATTTTGATTGAGGGGATGTGGGTGGGGTGGGCTGTTTGGTGTGCATCATGCGAGGTGTTTTTAGGCTGAAGCTCCCGAAGGTCATTTTATATCCATTTGCTTAATAAGGGTGTGTGTGTGTGTGTGTGTGTGTGTGTGTGAGAGAGAGAGAGAGAGAGAGAGAGAGAGAGAGAGAGAGAGAGAGAGAGAGAGAGAGATTTCCTAAAACAAACATAAACGTATCTTCTTGTTAGTATTTTTGTTTCATATTTTCGCCGGAAGGTCACCTTCATGATAATTCCCTTTAAATCCTTAGCTGTTGGCTTATGGATTATTTATTTTTTTAATCGAGGATCCGTGAGGTCTTGTAGCTATTTTAAGATGCTATTTGATTTGATTAGAATACCATACAAGCACTGCCACGGGCTCACAACTTTATCTTCTTTACTTTCAAAACCGTTGGTTGTGTATCTTCAGAGTTTCTTCTGAACCAGTTGTGTATTGTTAAGTTGTTACGTTAATCTATTCATGGTTAACACATAATTTATTTGGTACTGTGTGGCAGTAATGTTTCTTAATTACATAAGTAAATTATTTCAGGCAAATGACGTAAAAATTACTTTGTTTTATGATTAAATGTTTTTATTAGTAGTATTCTGTGAATGACTTCCCATAAACTGTGTTAAAAACTAGAGTTGCCGTGCTGTGTGGTATTGTTGACAATTCAATCTGTTAAATAAAAAAAAGTCTAAATTCCAAGTTTACCAAGAAGGTGAGGAGATTTTATGTTCGTCGTACTTGAGGTACAGTCTCTCTCTCTCTCTCTCTCTCTCTCTCTCTCTCTCTCTCTCTCTCTCCCCGTCAGTCCGTCTGACTTGTGTGTAGAGTTGTCATTGTGAAGCCTACGGTCTGTAGACATAAAATTTTATTACACCTCCATCACTATTTGGGCGATGCAGGTGCCCAGAATTTGTCATATTGTCTCTCCATATCTCATGTCAGTGTACATCGGTATATACTTTTTATGATCAATTATTCTCTAAAGAGCAAGAATTGAACTTTGGATCAAAAGCAGACGGTCATATATAGTAGGCTGCTGTACCCTTTTCAGTCTTTCTTTGGAATAGTCAAGACTGTTAATAATTCCTTGGAAATTGGGGAGAGGTTTTTATCTCTTTTATCTCATCAGAAATCGTCTTTTGCCCAAATTTGTACGGAAGGGAAACTTCGACATATAAAAAAAAAAAACACGGGGGAAAAAGAGAAAAACAGTGTTCCTTTTCCTACCACGCAGCTTTTACCAGCAGCAGAACCACCTCTATCCCGATGCTTGATAGCAGAACACATACCTCAGAAGAAAGAAGTGAAGGACAAAGAATTCTCGAAATATTTTGCTGGACTAAAGGCATCATCAGATTCCATCTCGCGACTGCGCTTTATGCTTCGCATTCCAATGGAAAGGTTTTGTCAATACTCCATCGGTTTCGATTATGGCGGCAGTAATGAAGTTGCCTTCCTTCGCAAAATGGAATCTGATTTAGGGGGGTGTGCGATGCGACCTCACTACGAACACATTAGGTATGTGGTTCTGTGTTTGTTTATGCATTCGGAGAATACTTTCAGTGCAATGTTCATCGGGAAGCAAAAACCAAACAAGAGTTTCATCCCAGTGACCATTTTTACAGACACAGGCATCGCTTGTTGGTCTATAAGGCATTATGACATATAATATCCCCTATACTGGTGGTGTCTAGTTTTCCAATAAAGATTTTTTTATTTTGAACTTTGTACAATAAAATTAATCCCAAAATGAATTGGAGTTATAAGCTTGTCAATGACGTAGTGGTAGATATTTATATAGTAATGAGTAGTCATTAATTCCAACCATGACAGTAAAAATTGCCCTACTTCTTTTGACTTCTTTTCAGCGTCAGGTGAGGTCTTGAGAGAGAGAGAGAGAGAGAGAGAGAGAGAGAGAGAGAGAGAGAGAGAGAGTACTTCGTAGAAGGACGGGACTTTTTTGTTATGTAAATTGTAGTGACGTCCTTCTTAGCAACATATTACCGTTTGTTTTCGTAAGGCTATTGCCATGCACAATGATGAGGATAATTTTTCTGGAAATGAAATTAAAAAAGATTCTACTTTGTAAATAAAAATGGTAGGATTCAAGGCCGTATAAAACGGTCTGAGACTTTTACAAATTATATTGCCGGGATCCTGCAACGATAGCGTATATGACTTATTTTCTCATTTTTGTGGTAATTATTTCTTAACTTCTTTCCCTTATGCGAATAATATTGTCCTTCTAAAGTTATCTTGTAGATATTATTATACTCGAAGTGAAACTTGGAGTGCCCACCTGCTTACTTAAGTACATTTTAATTATTTTCATGATTCAAAATTATGTCGTATATGAGTGATGAATAATTTTCGTACTCTTGCTGCTATATGTGGTCGGTATAGTTAAAAACATATCAAATGAAAAATAATGCGAAGGTCCTGTAAACCGCAAGAAAATAAAGCACCCACTTGTTACAAACATCACAAACATTATGGAACATTTTTAAAACCACCTATAGCTCGCTAAATATGTATACAAACAAGAAGCAAACTTATTCTAGAGTATTAAATAACATGTACTTTTTTGTAATGAAATATTTGTCTAAAAGACAAGAAGATCCATTTCATAAAGAATAATTGAGCAAGCGAGCGGTAAGATAAGGATGAGAGAGTTCACAGGTATTCGTACATAAGACAACTTTAGTTTCATAACGACTTTTTTGAGGTCGCACTGGTTATAAAGAGCAGACTGCAATCTTAGTCAGATCAACAGGAAATCGTGTTATATGGACGAGTTAATTTTAGTATAATTCCCTAAGAAAGTAATTCAACAGCTCCGCCCAATACTCTGCTTTGGTGCAAGTTAGTTAGAATTGAATCAGTCGGCGTCTTTACATATGTCATCCCTGGATCAGGAAGGTAATTGCTGTTTATTATCCTGCAAAGTTATTCTCCACCTATATACACCTTATAAATACCTGACTTGCTTCCTTTCTGGTGATGCTAAAGTAGAATCCTGAAAATAAACTGTTTTCTTGTGTAAATTTCTAATGATGTTTTCCCTGTGTAAATTTCTAATGATAATTTCCTTTTATTGCGCTATGTTAATTTTTTCTTGTTCCACAGTAAGGGCATGACTAATAATAGGGCCCATGGTAGAAGTGTGGTCTGTTCTAGTACGTAGATAATGACCGGATGATTTTCTTGATGAAACTCTTATTTTAAGCTCTTAATACCTAAGTACATGTATGTCATTCTTTGTTACATGGCCATTGAATGTAATTATTTAGTTATAAGAGTTGAGAGCCTGCCGTGATTGAGTCAAAGATGACCTTATTTCAAGGTGTACATCTTAAAACGCAAATAAGTTTCTTGTTTACATTCTGTATCTCATTCAAATTTTGTACATTTCGCTCCTTTTATCATTTATTTTTCTTAATATCGCTTGATGCAAATGACGTAGTCGTGTTCGTTTTTGTGTTGAACACTTTTCTTGAATAATAATTTAATATTTATATGCTGGCTGTTTTAAATTTCTTTTCCCATTTAAGAGTTGGACTATTGTACATCATAATTTAATCCTTGCAACGAATTGTCATATACAGTATAGCAAAATATGTTTATTACAAATACCAACATGCCTTCAATTTTTCAGTAATGGAATGGCTGGTTTTACGGCTGGTAATTTTTACTGTAACGTCCGGAATGTTGTAATCATGATGTTTGAACGTTGGTGTTGTGTATGCTAATTGGAGCATTAAGCACAGGATGATTAACAGTTGGAATGAGCATTATACCATTTGCACTAAAGCCCCCGTGCCCTTTTGGATTTTATCAGTGAACCTTTAATGCTTTTGTGATAATGCTTTGGAAAGGAGTGTAGTCAATTCTTTCATTTTCTTTCATTCTTCTTGGTTGAAGGTAGGCGTGTTAGACACTGCAGCACCTTTTCTTGATACCGTTTCTAATGATAAACTAGAAAGAACATGGAAAGGAAATAATACCAAAAAAAAAGAAATAAAGTACAGTCTTTGCGGAAGGAACGAGTTAAAGGTTAGAGCTTTTTCTTTTTAAAACGTGAATATTAAAGTGGATGGCATATTGCCTTGCAGGTATCGTTTCCGACGAAAATGTCTCCAAATGCTTATTTACGTTAAACAACCTATTGGGATCTACGTCTTGATACAAACTTGTGATCTGGGGCGACTACAAGAACGTGGCCTGTGACCTTCTTGCGAAAACCGAAAACCCAGTCCCCAAGTCGACAGCATTATTTAAGTGTAGACTTGCACGTTTAGGTGGCGCTCCAAGAATTACGTATATATACAGAATATTCGACATGGTTACGGTTCGTTGGAGAGTTGTTTTGTTAAGTCCACCTAATTATGCAACACTCGGAATGCGCATTTATTACCAAAGTCTTTTTGGGTTGAAATTTACCACGAAAAAATAACAACGGATCAAAATGTGCTAATTAATACTTTGTTTCAAGTTTTTTTCAGCATTGATTGGATTACTTGCCTTTTGTCCTTATCTAAGCTATGCTTGTCGGGAACGCTGAAAACATACAAGGAATGATTAGAATGCTACTTGCGAAATAGGCACGAGAACGTCGCTTGAAGTATGAAGCGAGTCAACTTCTCATACCCTTTTGACCATTACTGAGAAAACATAATGATCACTGGAAGTCTGAATATTGAAAGACTCTAAATCTCTCTAGTTTCTGTAAGCTGGTGTTATTATTATTATTATTATTATTATTATTATTATTATTATTATTATTATTCAGAAGATGAACCCTATTCATATGGAACAAGCCCACAGGGGATATTGACTTGCAACTCAAGCTTCCAAAGACTATGGTGCTCATTAGGAAGTAAGAGAAAGCAAAGAGAAATACAGAAAGAAGAGATCTCACTTATTAAAAAGAAAAAAATAATTAATAAAAATGTATTAAAATGCAAGAAGAAAAGGATTGGGTTAGTAATGCATTGCATCTTCGCTTGAACTTTTGAAATTCCAATTGGTAATTAGGAATTCAGTCGATAGATAACCAAGAGAGCATAACTAGCATTTCGTTTTTCAGTGTTAGCAGTCAGCGAGTCCTCTCCAGTTACTGACACGTTTTAGTTCCTTTTGTTCTCTATATGGAAATAAAAAAAGAAAACAACTCGCCTGTTTCATTAACAGGGTTTACTGTATTATCAAATTAAAGTTCACCGGCAAGCAGACCATTTTGCTAATTGCCAGTGTTTCAATACATGCAACCTTCAGGGAGCGAGAAAGAGGGAAGCCCTATATAAGTATAATGAAATTTCTCTTCATGATTTCATCATGCGATGGATTTTGCAGGAATTTTCCCTTTGCTCGGAGAAAGATACTTGAAAATGGCTAATTAACTCCTGTTATGCGAAGCCAAGTTAATATTTTTCTCTCCTCTAAACACTGTTCCATTAGTGTTATTACGTGGACTGCTCCCTTTATGCTGGTATTTTGAGAATCTGCTTTCAGTACCTCTTAATTGAAAAGAAAAGAGATTTCTCCTCTTTTTTTCCAGCGAACGTCTATTAAGGATATTACCATAAAGTAAAAATTGCCTATTGTTTCATGCACGTACTAATGAAATAAAAAGAAATAGTTTTTTCTTTTATGATACCGGCAACTTTTATCACGACCAAAGAATAAAAAGAAGCCTCTGTTTTTAAGTCCTTAGATTTCGAATAATAACCTCCTCCCCCAAAAATGCCTTTGATATGTTAAACTAAAGCAGTGTTCCTTTTGGCTAAATTATTTCAATTCCAAAGTTATGTTTTGGCTGGTAACGTAGAGAATGAGACCATTGTTTTTTGCTTCTGTCTGTCTCTTCTCTTATGGAATGGTTCACTACGAAGGGCAGAAACAGCTATCATTGTAGAACAGCGGTTCTTAACCTTTTCAGTGCCCATACCCCTTGGTATCTCAGAAAATTTTCTCGTACCACCATCCAATATAAATACAGTATAAACATATGATAAATATACAGTAAATATACAGTACCTTTGCACTGGCTATCATGTCTCGTGCCCCCAGGTTTAAACCCCTTGGGGGCACAGGCACCCCAGGTTAAGAACCACTGTTATGGAACGAGAGATATTTACCATTCCAGTTTTTTTTTTTATAAGAAAGACTGATAGGTTTCTGGTTGGGCTTAGAGCTAGATTTTCCCAAAGTGAGGGAGGAATCATTTGTGAATATGTGCACAGCCACACGCAGTTGCTAATGCGTAGTTACTCAGTTGTTATTCTTTTTTACATGCGTTTAACTTGACTTCTGCGTCTGTCTGTTTGGGTCAAAACTTGTAACTCAATTTTCGACCTGTTCCCTTCGTCCGATGAATTTGAAATTTTACATTATTACTGAATCCAAGAACAATAGGTCAGCAGTGAGCCCTGGTGACCCAACAGTGACCTCTCCCAGTATATCAGGATTTGTATGAAAATCTTCGGATTTTTCATACCTTCTTTGACTCGGTAGACTAAGTTAATAACAATGGATTTTTCAAACTTTCTTTGGCTCGACAGGATATCACGTTCAGTTTCGTTAGCTACAATCATAAATCGGTTACAATTTATATCAAAACTAAAGAGTATAGAATAAAAAAAAATAAATTTTTTTAAACACGCTTTTATTAAAATGCACTCAAAAGTACAAAATAATTTCTTAAGAGACACCAGGATTTCCTTACAGTTAATCATGTCTACAAAAATAAAAGCATGGGCGCAAAACATGGAGAAATGCTACAAATAGAAAAAATATACTTCTTCTCTTGTAGCATTTCCTTCCATGTTTGGCGCCCACGCTTTTATTTTTGTAAACATGATTAATTATAAGAACATCCTGGTGCGTCTCAAAAAATGATTTTTTAATTTTTAGTGCATTGTAATAAAAGCTGTTTAAACATTTTTTTATATATTTTTTATTATTAGTCGTCATAGTTTTTAATGTGGGTAATAAGATTTTTTTTATATGAAGAGGTGATAAATTAATGCAAATTAAATCACACTTCTTTGACATCGCTGGAGAAAATGAAGATATAAAAAGACAGAGAAAACGCCCGAAGATTGGAACGCGTTGCCCCTCTGATGCAAATGACAAGTTTTAGCTAGAGGATATACTCACTATGCCATTGTCCACTTACTGCGCATAAGATAACACTATTATTAATTTTCAGATAGCTATCACCAGTTGTTTGACGAAAGTTTCTCATGACTGTACATGAAAAGGTATTTGAACACCTACTAGCTGTAATTAAGAGACTGCTAAAGTTAACATGTTGGAAGTTTCCGTATTAGCTAGATCTCTCTCAAACATAGATGAAGACTTCGCACAGGCTAATTCTCTCTCTCTCTCTCTCTCTCTCTCTCTCTCTCTCTCTCTGTGTGTGTAAAGGCCGACTACATCCATAAGTCTGCGAAGTTTTCATGAATGGTCGGTCACGGGAGCTTAAGTTCCATGACAACTGTTATTCAGTGATAGTCGCACATTCAAGTACCACCCAAACCACGGCGTGCCTGACTGCACTGATTTGATGGTCAGTGATATAGTGAATTTGTCATGACGGTCAGTTTTTTCTTCAGTTGAGACCAAATCTCACACGCACCACACTTTTTAGTTCTGGAAGAAGTTTCTTCAGCACTTGGATTTTAGAAGGTGGGTCCATTGATCATTGTCGCATTCCTTTCGTCCGAATGACGATTTGTTTCTTACGAAACTATTTCTGTTAGGCTCGAGTTTTTGACCTTTGGTACTGTGACTCCAGCTCAACCAACAAATAAGTTAGCGACATCAGGAGTACAGAACGACTATGATGTTTTGATTCAAGTGGGGTCGTATGTGCAGAGGACGTCATTAATGAAAGGAAAGGAAGTCTTTAAAGATATTAGGCCTCGTTCCTGAGCTGTGAAGCCTGTGATCACCTTCGATCACTTCCGTTAACTTCATTTATTCATTAAGTGAATCTACAGCGTCAGATGCCTCTGTCCCATTTTTAATTCTCGTCTCAATTTTCATCTCTCTCGTCATCACCTTTCTTAATCAGAAAGTCCATCTTCACTGCTTAATTGTTGTGATGGACCTCGTTGCCATTCAACAGATGCGTCTTTATGAGGTTCAGAGGAGAGTGAACTGTTCCACGTTTATTTCATCACGTGTACTGAGTACGTGTTTATGATTAACGAATGAACACTTGATGTTTCACGTGAGGAATTCTATAAAACAGTTGACTGGTTTGTGAAAGACTTAAGAAGTTAGGTTCTGGTTGTAATTTTTCTTTTATTCTTGTATAATTGGAGAGGTCCCTGATTTTTCATTTTCAAGGGTCTCCTCTAATTAATTGGCAGACTTTGCTCTCCAGCTTTGAGATGACTGTATAACTGTTATTGTTCACTTTGCGCTTCTTCCTTTACGAAAGATATATTTACTTATTCTTCATTGTTATTTTTGTTCAAAATGACACAACCTCTCTCTCTCTCTCTCTCTCTCTCTCTCTCTCTCTCTCTCTCTCTCTCTCTCTCTCTCCTAGTGAACATCCAGCTTAATAGCAGCCTATACGTCTTATCGTATTTCCATTCATTAAAAGTAGACGGTAATTCTTGTGCCGGTGATTATTCAGATGCTGAACTTGCTTCTAAGTTTCTTGAAAAAGTATTTTATGATTATGAGCGGTTTAGTCCAGTTGCTGCAATTTCCATTATTGATGATATTCTTTAATTTTTAAAATATCTCATCTTGACTAATTAAATATGAGAATTTGTAGGCATGACTTCTGTATTTTTTTTTTTGTCGTATGTGACTAGATTAGGGGAGCTAAGCTTCCTCAAGAACACATACACACACACACACACTCAATGGGAAATCCGAACTTCCATGCTTAGTATATTACTTTTAAGAGAAGGAATTCAGATGACCACGAGAGAGAGAGAGAGAGAGAGAGAGAGAGAGAGAGAGAGAGAGAGAGAGAGAGAGAATGAAATGAATTCAAGTCATCCCTTCTTGGGGGGGTGGGGGGTCGGGGCGATGTTTGTGTAAGGATTAAATCGAAATCGTCTTAAATGGTATCAAAAGTTCTTGTTGCCTGGCACTTGATCCGTCCGATTTTTCTTTTGGGTCTTTTGGGAAATCAGTGCAACTTGGATTCTTAATTGCAGCCCCAAAAGTTGTGGCAAAGAAAATGTTGAGCGTTCTCCGATACATAATGGGAATGGAAGCGAAAAAAGAAATATTCATACCCCGAACTTCTGATATATACTTTTTTCTGTTTTTGGTGAAAAGAACGTCTTCTCTGATGTTCAAGAGTTCTATTAAATATGTTTGTTTCACTTTCTGGGTCGTTGGAAAATGTTTTTCTTTACTTCCGTCATCAAAGAACGTTACTATTATATGATTTTTGAAGAACTAATTTTTTTTTTCGATAGTTAATAGAAAATCAGAAACTGTGGATGCTCACGTCTTTAAGGATATTTATTTATTCTAAAGAGAGAGAAACTGACGCGAGCGTCGACTTTGTTCCCTCTTAACTGCTCCTCAAATATTGTTTGTTGCTTCCAAGCTTCTTCATTTTAAAATAAGCTGCCTTTAACCTTTTCCCAAACTATTTCCACTTTTTCTTCTTCGGCGCTGAAACGATGCTCATATTTTCTCGAGATAAAAGCTTCTTTAGGTTTCCAGGGCTTTAAAAATTTTAGTGTTTTCCTTTTCTTAGCATGACCTTGTAAATCCAGACAAGCGGCCATTTTGCCTTACAAGGGTTTTTGACCCTGATCGCGATGGAGAAGGAAGCAATTCCTTTCTCTGTCTTCTTTTCTTTCTCTTAATTTTGAATTGATATTTTGTATACCTTGGACAAGTAAAAGAAGTTCGAAGAAGCAACTTATAGTTTTGTATTATCTCCTTGGAAGCCTTATTTTTTCCAGTGTTTCGAGAAGGGATTTTACATATTATACTGTCACCAAAGAAATACTTCGCGTCAGGTGTACTTGATAAAGATTCTATTCAGAACATACCCTACTGGATGTGTTTGTTTGGTGCAGGAGTGTTTAAAGTGTTATCACCTCATGTCCAGCTCAGGGTTTTTTGTCTCATTGGGTTTTAGCTCATGAATATGATGGAATATTTAATTCATTCGACAACCCTAACATTGTTGAATGTTATGATTAAATCGCAGTTCATAAATATTTTTCAGAACTTTGCAGGGCTTTTATCGGTATTTGATTTGAGTTTTATGAGAAGAAACAAATTACATAAGAGACATTATTATGTTCTTGATAGGAAATAACATGTTTATGGTATGAGGCAACAATCGAAATATAAAGCCTGTAATGACAAGCTAGTTTGGAAGCCATTAGTAAGTTTCTAGTTCGCCTCTCTTTACTGATAACAGGATATCCCTCAGCTCATCCACATACCGTGTCCTCTTACCCACAACTCTTGTAATATGTTGTCTTTGAGCTAGCAGCTCTCCCAATATCTTGGAAAGTTTCCTGGTGCACTTTCTCTGCCTCTGTCAGCTTCAGGACAGAAAACTTTAGTATAGCAAAGACATTTTACTAACTCTC
Source organism: Macrobrachium rosenbergii (assembly GCF_040412425.1). Taxonomy (NCBI): domain Eukaryota; kingdom Metazoa; phylum Arthropoda; class Malacostraca; order Decapoda; family Palaemonidae; genus Macrobrachium; species Macrobrachium rosenbergii. The sequence goes on from NC_089748.1 coordinate 67,861,458, forward strand.
AGTTTGCAAGTAATTGCTAGCATGCCTGCCTCATATTTCCTGGCCCAATATGCCTGTATATCCAGCTGGTTAACTGAGTTGGGGTGTTCTCTAGTTGCTTGTTTAATAAGACAGCAATGATGCAGATTATCCCACTCCTTGAAAGCGGCCTCCATGAAACACGGTGCAGATATCTGCATCCTGAATGTGTAGATTCTAATTCATTTTCATGTTGATATTACTTTTTGTTAAGTACTAAGGTTCCTTGCATGGGACAAAAGTCTTCATATTGCAGGTTTGTGCCATTCCTTGATAGTCAAAACCAGACTAATTTTGTTTGACATTAAGAGTAACTTTCTTCATTATTGGTCAGTAGGGCCTTGCTATGTTTGAACTTCATATTGGGATGCTTGTTTAAGGACTCTGAAAACAACGAACACGAGATCATTATGCTGGTGTACCTTACTTTTATGAGATGTAGCCGATAGTCGATAATTACCCGATGCATTCAGATTTGCCTTTTAGTTTGTCATGGTATCATGAAACTTGCATTGAGGAGTTTTTTCAAGGCATTCTACTTGGAATCGGACCAACCTAGTTCTAAAGTACCGAGTTCAATGTTCTCCAAATCAGCTGTTGCCACCCTAACTGTCAATTATGTAGGTTTTCATGCTATCCTGTGCAGGGTGAATACTGCTGCTTTCGATGCACCTCGTTAACTTAACATTGCTTCCCCAGTTTCTTTGTGTGCTCCAGGTGTTCATGGTTTATAGCAGATATCCTAGGTTCATAGTTTCCGTGATCTATGTGCGGTCAGGCTGTAGTCTAGTTCGCAACAGGGTTTTACTGGGAGTGTTTGGAGAGGGCATTACAATGGCTGGTGAACAGTTCACATTGTTATAGTTGCTACTGGGATAACAGTTAATAGTGTGTCATTATTTGGTAGTAAATAGGAGAAAGTGCAGAGCATATGGAAGTATAATAAATGTTTTAATCAGCGGCAGACTTACATACAAAACGAGAATATAGGGAGTGAGGATTATATTCGCGTCTTCGTATAATTCTTAAAATTTTACTGAATTGCTTTAAATAGAATTTAAGGTAAGGTATCGTAGTTGAATTATAACGTAATTTAAAAAAGGTTTTGCCTGTTAGCATTCTTATTGTAATATTAGATTTTAAACTATTGCATTTTACACCACGTATCATCGCCATCTGTTATAATTTATTGACTTTTACTACGGTTCTCTGACACTTGAATACCATGCAATTCATTCACTCTCTCTCTCTCTCTCTCTCTCTCTCTCTCTCTCTCTCTCTCTCACACACACACACACACACACACACACACACACACACATATTACTGTTTTCCAAAAGGTAAATGAATAAGAAGAAATTTCGATTTAGTCCTTTAGAAAAACTTGTCTGTAATTGAGAAAAATGAGTGATTTTCCTGGAGAGAAGGACTCTTATGTATAGTTGCGACTGAATATGCTTCTGTACCTCTTGTTGTCAGGACATCCCACTATCATGAAAAATAGTGCGCAGTGGTGGCAAGCAAGGAGAACAGTCCTTTGTGCGATGGCCCCCTTCTGTATTGTTCTCGGCCTTGGCTTAGGTTTTGTGTAGTGGCTGCACGCACGGATAGCCTCCGCCATGACACGGTACACTGCTTTCAGGAGAACTGCACTCCTTCCTAATGTTCCGCTCGTCCTCCTGTGACTAACGGGAGAGGAAGAGTATCGGGTTACTGACTCCATCCCTACCTTCATCCTCCCTCTTGTCAGTATACAGTATGTTAAAAGAGAGATTACTTTATCCCGAAAGTTATCAGTAGCATAATGCAATTATTTAAAAATATTCGTTTGTCTGTTATTATACGTTGTATATATCTAATACGGAGACAATTGTTCGTCTTACTTTTAATCGAGTAGATCATCGATTAATGTATGGCTCTTTAGTTCATCGTATTAAGAATATGGAGGAATCAGCCAGTCTGTAGATAGCTATGATAATTATGATTTTGGTCTAGCTAGTTCTTTTCACGTGCTCTAAAATTCTTATTAGGTGAAAAGTATGATTTCGCTTTCTATGAAGCTTGCAATATGATTACACCTAGTTACGGACAAAGATAAAGGAGAATATCTTGGTACTTGTTGAGTAGCTATTTAAAATCGTTTCATAACCTTATAGTTGCATAGCATTGTTCTAGCTCTGAAATGCGTTAATCTTACAGATGATATAACTTTAACTTTATGCGAGACAGCTTTTGATTCATGTGTGCCTGAAAATTTCTCAAGTTTTGTTCCTAAGAGATTCTTACTTCCCACCGGGAGCCGGCAGTAGAAGTGGCATCGGTAACTCCAGTTTGAAAATAACCTAGGAAAGTAGCGATTCTCTAATTATGAAGCATGTCCTTGGAAAGTTTTCAAAGCCACATGAGAATGCGGATAAACATCTTAAAGCTAGTTAGTGTTAGGAACAGTATAACTTGTTAGGTTGAAGGAAACACTGGAGTTTGCAATTGTTAGGGAAGGGGAAGAGGGTTGGCTTATTCGTCGTGAATGAAGAACTTGAGAGAGAGAGAGAGAGAGAGAGAGAGAGAGAGAGAGAGAGAGAGAGAGAGAGAGAGAGAGAGAGATTGTCATTAGTCTTGCATAAAGAAATTTAGGCAAAAGTTTGTCCGAGGAACTCATTATCAAAGTTTGCGAATTTCTTAAACGCATATATATGCTTTCATGTCCAATTTTCTTTCATTTTAATTTATCAGTATTACGTTTCATTACATCCAGTACTTAAATACTAAGCTCCTTTTCAGTATAACAAAAAAATTCGCACTGTTTGCCCTCTGACGGCTGATAGCACGTTATCTAATGCAAATTCGCATTTTGATTTGCAGGGTAAAGGGAAACATTTGTGTTGTAATTCACTGTAGCATTCGTTGGTAAGTTTTTTGTGAGAGTCCTTTGATATATCACCCACACTTAGCTAGCTAGAAAATTTTTCTTACATCTGACATCAGTATATTTATGTTTAGAATAATTTCATAGCTTGTGCACATTATTTAATGAAAATTTGCATTATTCATAAAAGTGTTCTCTTTGACAGACTGGATAACAGTTATCCATTTTAAAAGTAATTTTTGTCTAAATGTCGGAAACAAAAAGATAAAAAATGAGCAACCAAAAAGCATCCCTGATGCCCCTCAGAATGTTATTAAGGTAAAACTCGCAGGTTACATATTAAAATTTAATCATCACATTACACACAATCATTCAGATACGTAGAGATATTCCGCCACTTTTTATTGCATATAAATATAGAAATATGGAGGGATATTTATCCATCCGCTGCTTAAACAAGACAAACACTACATCAACACCAAAATCTGATTTTTGAAATTCTGACACTATTTCAAATGAAGCGCAGCAATTCCATCATGAAATGTCAACAGAGGATGAGGGCGGATGATCCTCGCTTACCTATTTTTTGGTTAATGGAACTCGGGACGAATATTTGTTGATGGTTTCCACAAGATTTATCACGTTCTGTTTGCAATCTCTCTCTCTCTCTCTCTCTCTCTCTCTCTCTCTCTCTCTCTCTCTCTCTCTCTCACATAAAATACAATTTACTCTCTGTTAGTGAATCACTAAATTGAAGGCCTCTCCGTCTCTGCAAAGTGTATTTTTCTTTTACCATTGCGCCTTTATATGTGGTTTCATTCTTTGATATCTCTTCTCTCTCTCTCTCTCTCTCTCTCTCTCTCTCTCTCTCTCTCTCAATACATCCGTAAAGTCCTCCACACTCCCCACAAAATGTCATGTTTTCGTTTGTATAACAGCAGTTTCAGCAAATATGTTTTCACCCTCAAAGGTTGGGAGAAAAAAAAATCGTACTTCTGGGTTGTTACCCTTGTATAGAGGACTTGCTATATTATTGTGTGAGCTTTTACTTGTTTTGTGATGTGTGTACGTGCTTCTGTGTTAGGGTGCTTACATACACTTGCATTATCTCGTCCACATATACAGCTATATCTATTTCACCATATACAATTTTTTCCTCGGGTGGGTGGTGCGAGAAGGATACAGCCTCTGGTTCATCCGCAAGGCTTCCGGGATTAGGCTGCTAGACTTACGCACTTAAAACACACACACACACACACACATATATATATATATGTATATATGTATGTAGTATGTATTTATGTATGTATGTATGTATGTATGTATACAAATATATATTTCTCTTATGAAGCATAACTCACAAAAAGATGTTTCATGATTTTGGAGAACCTGAACTCTCGAATCAAAAACGGTTATAGTATTGGAAAGAAACAAATATAATAGCTCAACTAGGAAGCAGGAGCTGAGGTTTTTTCTTTATATCGATGGGGTAAGAATGAAATCAGTTGATTCATATAGGTATAAGGAAGTAAATATTATGGCTGATTGTTGGATGAAAAGAAGAGTGAAGCCACACGGTAGGTTAACAAGGAAGGTAGCAAGATAGTGAAGCGTAGATTGCGCATACAAATGAGAGAATGAGATGAAGCCCTTGAGATAAATTGCGTGTTTAGTTATGTTTAGCATAAGAATAATTTAAAGGATAGGATATTTGGAGATGGGTGGCCGAAGTTGTAAAATGGTCAGTGTAATTGAAAGGATGGGTCAATGTTCAAGGATGGTTTGAACTTATGGAAAGGATGGGGGAAGATAGGTATGTGAAATATGTAGAAATCGGAAGTGTTGAAAGGTAGGAGAGGAAGAAATTCTGGTGAGTAAAGTAAAAGTGAATGTCTCAGTGTATGTAGCGACGTTCGACATGCTGCTGATGAACTGTCAGCGTTGGTGTATGTGGAAGTTTACTGTACAAGGCGTTCATAGATGATTTGGTGATCAGTGTGTAAAGTGTCATGGACCATTCTTTTTCTTTTTCCGTGGATTTACCCCTAATGATATATATATATATATATATATATATACATATATATTTGTGTATATATATGTATATATATACACATATATGTATTGTGTGTATATATATATATATATATATACATATATATATATGTGTATGTATGTGTATATATATATATATATATATATATATATATATATATATATATATATATATATATATGTTGATTTTGCTTCCTTTTAAATCTTAAAAAGTTCCTCACCCTGGGGAAATCTTTTTAGCAAAATATTTCTCTGCCGCCCCGTCGTAAGAAAAAGTTGAAGCCTTTCTCTTCAGACAGGAGGAAAAGTCCCTCAAGAAAAACCGAGCCCCGAAACTTAACTCGCCCAGAGAGAAAAACTAAAGAGGTATGATAAATCGCGACACCTACTCTGAGCAAAACGCACACCCACTTTTTTTTTTTTATATCCATAACGTTTGAACTTATTCTCTCATATTCATTTATTTTATTCACTCGTAAGAATTTTATATTTAATTAATGTGGCTCACTGTTACTAGATACTTCGAAAATATATGATTAAAGTATTATATTAATGGTTTATTTCCCATTATAGGCTAGATCGTTTATGAACCTATCAGTATTTTATGTTTTGTGTAAAATCATTTGCAATTATATTTCCTTTTGTGTGAGGAATTCTGCAATGTACTTTGATTTCATGCACAAAAAAAAGATCGACAAAAGAAATTAATTATGGTTTAGCTGCATTTGAGAAAAATTTAATAAAAACAAATGGACGGAATTGTTTGTTTCTATGACAATATTTTTTTTTATTATTTTAACATATATCTAAAGTAATTCTAATAAAGATTCTTCAGGTATCAGTGTCTAATGTAGCTTTCTATTCTATGAAAGTAACACAGATGCACCCATCAGAATATTACCTTACTATGTAGATTTTTATACAGTCTATTTTTTCTCTGTAACTTCGATAGCCACCGCCATCCTAGTATTCCCGCTCTTTGCCAGACTCTCAAGAACCATAAAGTACCCTAAATGAAGATACCTCGGGCCGAGCTTCGGGGAGATAATCTCAGAGTAATCCTTGAAGACAGCTTGTCTTGCCATTGGCGTTCTTGTTAAGTATACAGAGAGAAGATGCCTTTCTTATATTACTGCCATTTTTTACGGTAGTTAGAAATAAAAAAAGTTTCATGCGAGTTGAAACATCTTTTGGTTCAAACTTTGTGAGGAAGACTAATGTTTATTTTGACTTCCAAAGTGCTTCCAAATGGAAAAAGCAAAATTATAATGGGCTACAGTTCAATGTAACAGGAAAACAAAGCAATAGTCTTGAATTTATTGTAGCAAACGTTCTTCCCAGCTATAATTTGTCCCTGGATGGAAGAAAATTAATTGCATTTTGATGAACAAAGAAGTGAATTCCATGCCTCCCTTTGGCAAAGGTAAGACAGACTATTTTAATCGCAATGGAAAGGAAACCTCAGTCATATAGCCATTTTTATGTTTTGCCGTGTAATCTCTATCGGCAAAACTTATCGAACAAGTATTCAAATAAACAAAACGTCTGGGAATTGAATAGCAAAGAGAGAGTAAGATAAAATGAACAGTAGGAGACAAGAACGAACAGAAAGCGAGAGAGAACTAAGAATTAAGCAGTCATTACTTGTCCCGTACAGCAGTCTTCCATGTCAGCATGTGGGGTCTCGTGTAACTATCGGGCCACTGTTGTACGTGGGATCCAAAGCTCAATGTCACAATATCACATGACATTCACCAGTCACCTGAATCTCCAGGAATGCTCGGCTGTGTTGTATATTTTTTATACTAGATTGTCACAATGATAAATGTTAAAATGTGTACTAAGTGTAGAAATCCACAGAATAATAAATAATTTGTTCATTATGTCTAGAGAATGACTACATAGAAGGTTTATAGTAATGTTATTTCACCTCTGACAGTAATTTGGGCACAAAATTTCTTGAATTTTGTATGTATGGTAGGTAATTTATATTAATAAGATAGAGAAAATCAATAACACATCTGGAATTATTCGTGACAAAGTTTAAAAACTAAAAGCACTTAAAAAAAAAGGAAAATATCAAATTCAAGAAATTACCCTAATTTTTTTAACTGATTAATACACCATACTTGACCTAAATGTTTCCTCTCATTGAGAAAAAGAGAAAGGTCTTTTAAAATGTCGTTACCTTTCATTAATTTACTCTCTCTCTCTCTCTCTCTCTCTCTCTCTCTCTCTCTCTCTCTCTCTCACACCAGACAAACAAAACGAAAAATAACCCTGGGACGGTTTAATCGAGTGTGATGGAGGACAGGCTTCAAATGTCACTTCCAAACCTCTTTTCCAGCAGCCACTTCATATTTCCTCTTCAGGGGAACGAAGAAAAATATCCAGTTTTAACTAACTAGTTCAGTTACAGGTGGGAGTTTTTCCTTTGTTTTACTGATTAAAAGCCTGAAAAAATTTTAATCTTCCTTGTTCGGGAAGTTGTTTTTTTAACAGAAAAGTTACAAGATGAACAAAAATCCCTATCTGGTTTCGAAGCCGATTTCAATAAGCACTGTAAAGAAAATATTTTGAGAGATGCATTAATAGGCTTAGCTCATGTATCCAATGCTGAAGAAAGTCTACAAATATGAATCTTTTAGTGGTTAACTTTTTTGGTAATTGCTTGATTTGTTTGTGCTTATGACCACTGTTGTTCCAGCTCTTGTCTGACTCATAGGTGAATTTTGAATTTGTATATATATATATATATATATATATATATATATATATATATATATATATATATATATATATATATATATATATATATATATATATATATATATATATATATATATATTATAAGGATGTATGTATACTCATCTCAGCTTAACCCCTAATCAGGGGCCTCTTTTTTTTTAAGAGCCTTCTCCAGGTATTTCTAACATTCATGGAACGGCTTACTTCATAATTAGTCTTTGCAGATGATTTTCTAACGGATGCCCTTCCTGACTCCAACACTCCCTTTTTATATGGGATTAGGATATATATACAGTATATATAAATATATATGTATATATATATATGTGTGTGTGTGTATATATACATACATATTTGAACATACATCAAACCTACATATAATTATACATGTATACCTTAGGGTTAGCTTAACCTAGTGCTTATAGGTGGTTTACGAACCTCTTTATTTTGCCTTTTGCCCTTTTTCCATATTCATTACGCACTTTCTTTTTATCACTTTCTTTGGTGATGAGACCTCTGTTTTTCTGCTTGTGTACATTCATTTTTTTTAGACTGTATAAGCCTGTAGGAAGATAGTTTTGTGTATTCAAAGTTTTTGTCTGGTGTGTCTAAATTCTTAAATTTTATAAATGACTAGGGCATGACAAGAGTCCTCTTGGCTCCTTTCCAGACCTCTTAGCCTCTGAATATCTAAGTGTAACCCTTCTCCTGCCTCTCTTCCGCACTTAACCATTGGCGTAAATTTCTAAGAATTCAGGAACCTCTCGTTGGGTTTCCTTGGAAAATACTCTTCAACGTTTTCGTCACTTAAGATATTGATCGTGAAATTTCGGGTTGTTTTTTAGTTATGAAATTCATTTTTTATTACCTTATCGGTGAAATTTATATATTTTCAGCTTTTTAAAATAGTCAGAAACATATGTCTGTAACCTCGTTACGCAATTATGCACAGCGGTTGGCAAGAGCAGTTTCTTTCATACTGTCTTCCTTCTTTGAAAATTAAGTTAAAGAATTTATATTGGGGCAAACCCTGAAAAGAGGCATCAGAGAGAGAGAGGGAGAGAGAGAGATTTTAGTTGAGAAGGATTTTTTTACTTAATATATCGTTTCTTGACGCACTTGAAATTAATGAAGACCTGATTTTATTTGCATTTTAGCGTGGGTGGGGAACTGTGTAATATATAGGTAGACTTAGGCCACTGCGAAATTATTAATTCTATATTAACAGATTTCCTTTTTTTTTAGCCACATACAAGGATTGCTTACAAACTTATCAGGGATCCGGTGTGGATCAGTGAAATGATTTGTTTCTCTATGTTGATTTGTTTGAAAATTATGTTATCCGCTGTATTAGTTGTACTCTCTCCTAAAACCTTATTTTGAATGTAGAAATATTCACAGAACTTAACAGGGCAGCAGTAGTTTTTATCTCCTTGTTGACAAGAGTTTGATTCAGGAGAATACTTACAATGTAAAACAAAGATTGCAAAATGTGGTCTGTATCACCGCAATTTTAAACAAAAGAATTGGGAAGAAGCCACGTACCTACATAGCTGGAAAGGTCAGGTCATACGTCATAACTTGCCCACATGCACCTTTAGTAGTAACGCTTTCTGGAGTCATAGTAGTCGAACAAAATTACCGGGCTGTTAGTGTTAATAATACAGTCAGACTCGAGTTTATTTTTCCCTTACTCAACGTATGTCTCTTTTATTCTGCCTTGTGTTCGAATTTTTCCTAATGACATACGATCTTGACTTAATCTATCCAGAAATGTTGTTAAACTTAACTTACTGAGTTTCAGATAAAACTTTTGTCCGAAGTTGAGCAGTAGTACTATAGGACCATGTAGAAGAATTTGCTTGTACATCTCTACAGAAGCATCACGTTAAATGTTTTCTCAATATAAAAGGAATTGAAAATACTCGCTTCTTAGATTGCAAGAAGGTGAAACCCCGGATTACCAAAATATATCGAGACTTACAAAGTTTGGTCCAAAATTATTCCTGATGCGAATGTTGTTTTTGTAGTTCGCTGACTGAATTATTTGTTTTTTGCAAAGGAAAGAAAAGAAATAAATTTTGGTGAATCCAGAATGTGTTTTGGGTCACTTCCTACTTTACTCTGGTAACTTTGTTAAGAAAAGGAAGATTGAGGATTTAGAGCAACCGAGGAAGAATCCATGTAAACATCTGACGTATATAAGAATAAAGGAAATTTGCCAGGCTTCCGTGATGCTGAGTTCTCGTATAGAAGGAAAAAGGTGATATAAGAATTGAATATCAAGATATTTATTGACAGTATACTTGAATATTTATAGTTGATAATGAACACAGATAAGTAAATATAAAAAATAAGTGAATAAATAGTAAATCCATATAGCAGAGGACATACCGCAGAGCATTCGTTGCTAAAGAAAGAACTTATCACCTTGAGTTTTAATGGTTAATTGTGTAAATTGATCATTAGTGAATTGCCAATGTAAAACATCAGTAAAGTAAGAAAATGCTGCCTCAGATACTTAACAGGCTATGAATAATTTAAAGTTCTTGAAGAATATGACGCGTTTGACCTTGAAAAGTCAAATTTGTAAGTTGGTTGTCAGAGTATTTTAGTTGTAATTATTAAATATATGGGTCAGAAATATACAGTTGGTTATAAACATTTAAATTTCGTTAAACTTGTAAATGCTATGCGGCATTTAAACCGTCAATTCGTCGACCTCTTACTTTTATGGGCTAAACTTGGTAACCCTGATTATTAAAAAGTTTCCATAAATCCTTCTCATTGTAAAAAAGGTTACCACAAATACAAAGCCAGCAATGGAATACTTAAACTTGAAGACATATGACGCTAACTTGTGACTGATTTACTGTTAAAGGTATTAATCTTGAAAGGGTCCTTCAATGAAAATTTTCACCAGATTTAATCAAAATTTCGTCATTGATGTCTCCAGGAATCAGAACAACCTCTTTTACTGTTAACCTCTTATGATGGTTACCCAAAGGAAAATATGCTTTAGGGTACCCTCAGGTGAAACGAAAAACTGCTGTAGCTCAAGGTAGAGAGAAAATTGGTCGTATGGTCACCTTAGGCATGAGTCATCTAAATACAGCACTCGTGGTAATCTCGGACAACAACACTATTACACCCTTCAGCAGGAAGCTAGATCATTTCAAATTAATAGGCTGTTACAAAAACACCATTAGGAATAAAATAGTTAGAAACAAAAAGTCGGTAGAGGGGAAAGAGGTAAGAGGCAGGTGGGGGGGGGGGGTGTTTATGGCAGCATTTCTAGACTGTGAAGAGCATTACCTCGGGGAAAGCGGCAAATCTTGCAAAGAACAAGGAAAACAACATATACAAAACATAAGGCACTACAATCAGACGTCGGCAGTTGCCACGCACTGTTGGGAAAAAGACCACAAAATAAATTAGGAGAACATGAATATTTTGTACAGGAACACTAACAAAACAGCCAGACTGATTGTAGAGAATGGCTTCATAACATGCACAAACATTGTAATGGGCAGGTAGTATTGAAATGGATTTGAAGACAGCCTATCAGGAAAATCGTATGGTCTACAATAGAAAAGAAACGCAAAAACACAAGAGACCACATGAACAATGCACACCTGGAAGAAGCTGCAGGCAGAGAAAGGCCAAGGTCATGAGGGCGGGGCCACACAGGAGAAGGAGGATAATCAAAGGACTAAAGAAGCCAGCACACGGAATACACACATAAAGACAGCTGGACTATGACAATGAGGACTGTTAGTTCTAGAAAGCTTGCAACTTTTGCGGATTAAATATCTCCGCTAGTAATCCAATTTTAATGAGTTCCTGTTAGTAATTGTATTAATGCACAGAACATTGTGTAAGTGATACAGTTAATATATATATATATATATATATATATATATATATATATATATATATATATATATTTATATAAATTATACATATATGTATGCAGTATTATATATATGTATGTATGTATATTATAATATACAGATACATATGTATTATACACACATCTATATATTTAAAAATGGATGTATGTATCTGTGTGTGTATGTTCCAGCATCATTCTGAAACGCATTGAGCAATTTACACTAACCTTTATATACATATGACTTAGTATCTCTAAAAGAATACTGTGGGAGTAAGACATCACTATCACCAAAGAGCACCAAAGTAGGTGGGGTTGGAAGGGCTTCCCTGAAATGGGCTTGTTCTGCCAGTGAAACAGGGCTGGTTATGCCTGTAGACTTAGTAACATTACTAGTTTATCATACTTAATTTAGATATACTTATGATTTGCTATCTGGAAGAGAATACTGTGGGTAAGACATCAGTGACACCAAAAGGGGTTGGGGTTGATTGGGAAGGGGGTGACACAGAGAGAGAGATAGAGAGGGAGAGGAAGTGAGAGAGAGACAGAGAGAGAGAGTAGAGGGGTGTTAGGAAGGAGAAAGAGGGGAAAAAGACAGGGAGAGTTGGAGAGAGAAAGAGAGGGATAGAGTAGAGGGGGCATTAGGGAGAAGAAAGAGGGGAAGAGACAGGGAGGGTTGGAGAGCAAGAGAGAGGGAGAGAGTGAGAGAAAGAAACAGTAAGAGGGAGAGGAAGTGAGAGATTGAGAGAGAGAGAGAGAGAGAGAGAGAGAGAAGTGAGAGAGAGACTAGTGCGGCTGTTAGGGAGAAGAAAGAGGAAAGAGACAGAGAGGTTGGAGAGAGAGAGAGAGAGAGAACGAGGGAGAGAGAGAGGTAGAGAGTGAGAGAAAGAGCGAGAGGGAGAGGAAGTGAGAGAGAGAGAGAGAGAGAGTAGAGGGGGTGTTAGGGAGGAGAAAGAGGGAAAAAGTAAGAGAGAGAGTTTATCGGTTATCATTCAGACTTATCTCAGGTAGTACCAGATTGGTCAGATAATATATATATATATATATATATATATATATATATATATATATATATATATATATATATATATAAATTTTTTTATATAAATATATAAATTTTTTTCTGCTGTTTGCCCTCTATGCATTTTTATTGTAGAAAAAATAATGCGAACAAAGACAAGGAGGCGTCTTCGTATATGCAGGGAAAGGCTGGGTATTTCAAAAAATAACGTCTTAGCAGAAATAGGTTAGCATTAGGGACCTAACCCACAGAGAGGTTTTCACCCAGTAACCTCTAGTAAAGGTGGTCTTAAGCTTCCTTCTTCTTTGGCCTATTCTATGTATTGGCAATGTTTGTCCAAATTTCAGACTGAACCGAGGCATAGGCCTCTGACACTACAGCCGCCCTGTTTTGACCGGAGGCGGGTCAGAGAGAGACTCGTTAGCGTGTGAGACACACATGTTGTGTGTAACTAACTTCTTTGTACTTGCCCTCTTACTGTTTTCATTGGTATTAGTGAGTGGAGACAACGGCTAGTTCCAAGACTTCCGATCGTCAGTTGCATGCGCAGCGACCCCACGCCAACAGTAAGTTTGGAATTTGCCAAACTTTCGTCAACTCGCTAGTATCTCTTTCTGTATTTCCAGTTCCTTTGTTTTCCCTCTTCACCACCATCTATGATTGGTATAACCAATTTACTTTTATGAAGTCTAGTGTAAGAATAATTAATATTGCTTAGTGACTGTGGAACCTATTCCCGTGCAGTAAATAGGAATTAGGAAGGTTAAGTAAGTAATTTCAGCATTTCAGGCAGCCTTGTGTTTCGATCCCATTGTTCGGAAGAGAAATAGCCTTTACCAGTACCAAATTGCATATGATATATAGTAGTACAGACATCCGTTGTGTTAAAACTTTACTTGAAGCAAAGGGAAAATTGGCTGTGTCCAACTTAGGCAAAAGTTCACGTAATTTCCTCGCTATAACTACACATTCTTTCTTTGTCAGTACCAATTGGGAAGTAAGGGGTTTAATATAATCCATGTGTTGCAGGGTAACCCTTTATCCCTTGTATTGTGTTTCCCCGGCTGGCTGCCTTATTTAATTAAGTAATTGTCTGTCTTTGAGGTTAACAGTAACATTAACTGACAGGTTACGTGGGTCATTGGCAACTCAGGGCCTCATAAATTACGTTAATTAATTAATAAACTAATCAGCCAAGCCCCACACGTAACATTGGCGATCTGGCCTAGGATCTAATTAATTTAGAGAAAAGAATCTGGAGTAAAAATTAATTACACATTAATTCCAAAGAGAAAAGTCAGATATTTAATTTCATGTTATTCTTCCAAACAAGGAGACAGCACAAGACATAATAATAATAAGAATACCAGTTATGATTAAGAAATTAGCATAGGTAGGCAAGTGTTCATTGAGAGCAGTTATAATTACCAGTTTACAAAACTGTAAAAGAAACACTTTTGCCACGTTCAGATACTGTAGATGCTACATTCCACCGAAGGTCGTGGGCCGAGTTATCGTGTCATTGTTAATATTTTGCTATTTTTCCCGGCCAGGGATTAATGCATGATATTGGTTTTTGAACGCATTAACTAGTGCACGATAAAGAATGGAGAAAGTGTGCCTAACGTGTCTCTCTGAGGTAGGGAACAAAATTTGCGGAGTTCGTTGAATTTCAAAAGCAGTAACTGTGTCCGCCTATGAAGAGCCTCGATCGAGCGTGATGGAATTAATAAGTGTTCATGTAGCGGGAATTATATAAAAATCCTGTGTCATTAAAATAGCAAACAAACGGCAATAGTTAAGTTCATAATAATTTGTATTTTTAAGTAACATAGATTCAGCCCCTTCAGGACGTCACGAATCTATTCCCTTGTCTCGGCAGCAGACGGCATTAATTCCACGCGAGAAATAAAAAGAGAAAAAGCGTAGCTCATAGTAATTTCGTTTTTCATCTCCCTAACATAAAATCCTTTGCATTGTTGGTATATTTAGATTAAATCTATATTTCTGCATTCACTTCATTCGTTTTGTGAGAGGAATTTGAGTGCTTTGTGTAATTCAGTTGATAAAAAAACGCTCTTTGAGAGTTATGTATTCATCTGTCAAGCCCACTTCTAGCCGCACTTGTTTTGAATTTGTTTGTGCTAACGGGATTTGCCTGACATTTTGGGACCTTTGTTGACCGCTCCCTATGTCTGCCATCTTAAAACCTTTGTTGTTATCATTTGTGTGATTGGGGTAGTGCCCAGTCACTTTTAGCTTCAGACTCATTGCCACTTCGGGACTACATCATTGTGCGGAGTAATCCCCCTCGCAAAATCTTAGCCAGATAGACTTCGATATATAGAAAATATGACAGGGTTCCATACAATAGATAAAAGCAAGATATAATTTAACCAGGGAATGATAGGTCTTAGTTAGGAAATATACATTTTAACAAGTTCTGATACAAATCCACTGGTGTGAGAAATCATATAGAGAAATGAACTTATAATTTTAATCATAACTCCTCAGAGTCAGACGCACATCTCAGGCTACTGGGAAAGCTACGATTGCTAACAATTCCCTAAGAGAGGCCAGGAAGACGTATCTTCAAATAAGAACCCTGCCAGTGTGCAATTATAAAAATTTTACTTAAATTTTCTCGGGCAGCACAAATTGGCTGGCTGAATATCTCTCTCTCTCTTTCATATATTCAAGTAAGCATTCAACCTGACCTGAGTGAGTGTATGTGACCCTCTTCATAAGAAAGTTCAGGCCAACATCGGGATACTTAATTTAATTAAATCAAATAACCAGAAACACCTCTGTCCCACCAATAGACGAGGACAAGTTAAGATTAATTACTGTCGGTCACGAGTGAAGTCTTTACCCAGACTTAAGCAGAAGGTAGCCTTTCCCCTCTGCAGGAGAAGGGGGTAGTAGCACAGCAAGTACTGGGACCAGACACTCACGAGGGCCTCTAAGCAACCACAGTTCAATTTTCCTTTCACAGTGCCACTAATCTGAAGCACTGTCATCAACCGAATAGCTTACATCTCTCTCTCTCTCTTACCTTCCCTTTCTCTCTGATTTGTTGCACTCTGCTGGGGTAGAGTGCATTTCCTTAAATATAGCCTAGTTGGACTCAAGTAAAGGGTTCCTAGGAACGTGCTGGCACCATAGTGCCACCAAGCAAACTAGAGAAAAACAAACCCAGACCAAAGGAACACAGAAGAAAAGTCCCTCTGGTACCTAACCTACACCAGTACATAAAGATACTGAGTGCCACCAGTATGACCTTTACATGGCACACCCAACCACAGTGCCACCTTATTGAAAGGGTGCCACATCACTGAAGGGACACTTCCTTGCTGCCCAAGTATGTCCAGTCGACCCTGATAAATACCCTTCCCCACCAGAACCATCGCAGCAGAGAATTATAAAGCCTTCATGGAGCTGGGGATGGCGGCAGCTCTCACCGGATTGGACCTCGCCACATGGGTCAAGGAACAGATGGATGACTTGGCCAAGCGAGAGAAGGAAGAAAGACTCGAACGGTGGATTATGAAGCCAAACAGAGGCGTATGAAGCTGAACAGAGGAGGTATGAAGAAGAACGGATGGCGTATGAAGCTGAACAGACGCAGCTGGGAGACGAACGAGAAGAAAGGAGAAGACAGCATGAGTTAGCCTGCAAGGAGAGCGAGCTAGCTCTCAAGGTAAAGGAGCTCGAGCTGGAAAGAGCAAAACAGGAAAATGCCGAAGCTAGGGCTAGACAACAAGCCTCCAGCCCCACACCTGCTGCACCAAACGCTCCAATCTCGAGCATCAATTCCCTTTATCCCCAAGTGGACTGAGGACAAGCCAGAAGCGTGGTTGGAGGAAATCGAGGCACTCTTCGGTAACTACAGCACCACCGAGACAGAGAGGCCTTATTACTAGCCAAGCCCATGGGGGGAAAAGCTAAGGCAGCTCTTCGCTCACTGGAGAAGAACTAAAGAGGCAACATGGTTGAAGTTCGTAGAGTTATCACGAAGGCCTACGAAATAACCCCGGAGAAATGGAGACAGCGGTTCCAAGGTCTTGCCACGGAAGTCGGCTGGTCCTGGACTGAATGGGCCTGTCACAAGACCCAGCCTGGTACCCGCTGGTTCGACTCCTTGTCCTGCACAACGTTTGAGGACCTCTTCAATCGGACCATGCTGGAGGACCTTTACCAATGTGTGCCTGGACCCCTTGCTGTATATCTAAATGATAAGCAGCCCACCACTCTTATGGAAGCCTGTCACATGGCCGATTCATGGGAAACCTTCAACCAGTCCCACACCAAATCTCAGCGGCACATTGTGCCACCAGGTTACCTCCCCAGCTCAACTCACCCGAAGAATGGACTGCCAAGCAAGCCTACGTGCACCTGCTGTAAGAGGGTGGGGCACGCTGAAGCTGATTGCCGATACAAGCTAGGCACTAGCAAATAGCCTCCTACTACCAGCCAGAACTCCTCTCCAGCTTCATCCACTCTTCATCCACTCAGCCCTCTCCACCAACAGTTACTGCAGGCCACCAAGCCCCTACAAGAAGCCAGTGCAAACCCTGTGGTACTGCCGGGCCACTACAGTGCTGGACATCCAGCCTGTCCACACCATGTCCCCACCACCAAGTCCGTCAACCTCATTAGCACCTCATTCTCTGCGGCCAGGCTGCAAAAGATCCTTTACTCCGAGAGACTAGAAACCCAGTACGTCTTGGTGGCCCCACTTAAGGGCTCTAGCTTGCCCGTGACCCTTCCAGTCACAGTAGACACTGTGGCAGACATTAGCCTGATCTCCAGGGCCCAAGTGCCAGCCAGTGCCATGGTTGACAAGAAAACCCGACAGGAGATGAAGTGGATAGAGGGCCACACCATTACCGTTCCCACGGACAAGCTCCAGGTCACGACACCTTGGGGCAGACTACCCCACTGCCTTGGTGTGGTGGGTGGAATTCGGCCCATAGTGGACTTCTTGTTGGGTTGGGAACCTCTCTGGGGAAGCCCTTCACCAACGCCACTTTGCAGCCACGCTACCTCCTCCAGGGAGGCCCAGACTGTAGGAGAACTCAATCAAGACAAAAACCCACCTTCTGCCCACCGAAGTGGTCAGCGGAAGGGGCACACACTGAACCATTCTTGGCCTAGCCCTCTCCATTAGCGAAGGGCTGGCCAACAAAGAGGTCCTCCCTCTCCCTGAAGAGACGTTCAGGAGGAGCAGTACAGCTGTAGGACGTGCCAGTGGACAGGCCACTCCACAAATTGGGAGGGCTCCCAAGTAAGCAATGCCCAGTGGACTCCCCCAAACAAGACTTTCTGAGAGGCTCTGATCTCCAGCTGGGGCAGGAATCTCTGCTGCAGCCAAATTCAAGCCATCCGCAAGGTATTGCACCTCCGGACCTCCTGTCACGCATGTCTGACCCTCAGCCACTGCCAGTGCCACTTGCGAGCACTGAGCAATGCCACGCTCCGTCCGGCACGGACGTTGAGCCACCAATTAAAGAGGACCCTGCGCCTGGTCCAAATCATGAGGCGGATCCTCTTCCAGGAGATTCAGGATTCCCCACAGCACTAATCATAGCAACCGGAGAGCCCCCGGCACCCGACACTTCTTCACCAAATCTGTCCCCAGAGGATGAACCCCTGGAGGACTGTTACACCTTCTCTGGGAGACCAGGAACTGGCCTCCTCGGATGCAGAGGTCGAGATCGCTCTCGCTCCGGTTGTTGCAGCAGCCGGAGTAGGGAGCCCTCCTGTAGCTTCTGAAGTTACCTCTGACTTCACGCCCGCTAGCCCTTCTGGCCTTTCCCCAGAGTCGGTACCCTCATTACCTCTTAGGTCTGACACAGATAGGCCTTGGAAGAACCCAAAGAAGAAGAAGAAGGGGCAGAAGAGAGCCCAGTAGTTGCCGAGCCATGAGCCCATCCTGGCACTAGTGCCCTCTCGACACAGTGCCCTACCATCTTAGAGTGATCCTGTCCCCTTGCCCAGAGGAGGTAGCCAGCATGATCTCTTTCTCGTACATAGCCTAGACCAGATTAAGTACTGTACATCAGAGTAGTAACCTTGTCCCTTCCACTTTCCATTGAGCCGCAGTAATCACGTGAGTACGGTGTAACTAAAAATCAGACAATCTAAACCATTGTGAAAAGAGCCACTACGCTCATGACACGCATGGCCTGAGACCTCAGTGAGGCAAGCATTTATCATATGAGGCAAACCTCATGTATTAACCAGTAATTACCAATTGTATTGCAGAAAATCTTGTAATTTAGCTAGTTCATTGTCCCTTACATTGGTGCTACGGTCGTGTTAGGATACATTAGGCTAGGGAATATCATAGAATGTACCATTAGGCTAGGTCTAAAACATCCTGATTATAGGAGGTAGCCCATAATAACCGTAAGCACCTTTAAGTGCAGTTAGGATTCTGTAATATAAGTGATCAAAGCTCATATCCTATCTAGAGTTAGGTAGATCCATAGCTAGTTAGACTGCACGGGACAAATCTGCTCAGGGGAGAAGAGTAAAGTAATAGAGGCAAACAGCTTGCTTAGTACAGACCTTCACGCCTGAAATGAAGTGAAGGCCTTCTTAAGGGGGGGGAGCTTTTATAAGTATTCTGCTGTTCGCCCTCTATGCATTTTTATTGTAGAAAAAAAATAACGCGAACAAAGACAAGAAGGCGTCTTCATATATGCAGGGAAAGGCTGGGTATTGCAAAAAAATAACATCTTTAGCAGAAATAGGTTAGCATTAGGGACCTAACCCACAGAGAGGGTTTTCACCCAGTAACCTCTAGTAAAGGTGGTCTTAAGTTTCGTTCTTCTTTGGCCTATTCTATGTATCGGCGATGTTTGTCCAAATTTCAGACTGCCCCAAGGCATAGGCCTCCGACGCTGCAGCCACCCTGTTTTGACCTGAGACAGGTCAGAGAGAGACTCGTTAGCGTGGGAGACACTCGCGTTGTGTGTAGCTAACTTCTTTGTACTTGCCCTCTTACTGTTTTCATTGGTATTAGTGAGTGGAGACAACAGCTAGTTCCAAGACTTCGGATTGTCAGTTGCATGCGCAGCGACCTACGTCAATGGTAAGTTTGGAATTTGCCAAATTTTCGTCGTCTTGCTAGTATCTCTTTCTGTATTTCCAGTTCCTTTGTTTTCCCGCTTCAACACCATTTACAATTGGTATAACCAATTTACTTATATGAAGTCTAGTGTAAGAATAATTAATATTGCTTAGCGACTGTGTAACCTATTCCCGTGCAGTAAATAGGAATTAGGGAAGGTTAAGTAAGTAATTTCCAGAATTTCAGGCAGCCTTGTGTCTCAATCCCATTGTTCGGAAGAGAAATAGCCTTTACCAGTACCAAATTGCGTACGATATATAGTAGTACAGACATCCGTTGTGTTAAAACTTTACTTGAAGCAAAGGGAAAATTGACTGTGTCCAACTTAGGCAAAAGTTCACGTAATTTCCTCGCTATAACTACACATTCTTCCTTTGTCAGTACCAATTGGGAAGTAAGGGGGATTTAATGTAATCCATGTGTTGCAGGGTAACCCTTTATCCCTTGTATTGTGTTTCCCCGGCTGGCGGCCTTATTTAATCTTTGAGGTTAACGGTAACTTTAACTGACAGGTTACGTGGGTCACTGGCAACTCAGGGCCTCATAAATTACGTTAATTAATTAATAAACTAATCAGCCAAAACTTAATATATATATATATATATATATATATATATATATATATATATATATATATATATATATATATATATATATATATATATATTGTTACAGACTGGACTGGGGAGATGAGAATTAACACAAAAAATTATAATTGATACTGCCAAAATCCAACAAAATAATTGGGAGTCAGTTTACAAACAAAAGGGGAATTAAGTGAAGACTTACCTCAGAATTTTCCTGGAGTTATAATTTAAGATGGAAGGTCGCCATATTGGAATTTAGAATTCGTTTGCCAATTTACAGTGATTTATTTATAGAACTTAGCAAATTAACCTTAGCAAATCAACAGTTAGACACCATACGACATAATCACTGAGGGACAGATTCATGATAGGGCACAGTAACAATAATGACAAACATTGGCAACAAGCAAGTGGATAAAAATGGGGCCAATCTGCAATAATCAGTTCAATGATAATAATTACATTCAGTCTGCCATAATCAGTTGAATGGTAATAATTACATTCAGTCTTCCCTGATTACATGGACAGTAATGCCTATGATGGTGTTCCAGGATGGAGGAAATACTTCATACGATCAGTTGGCAACAACGGACACTTCTCTGACTACAACCAGGCATGGCTTAAATTTGGGGGTGGCAAGAGAGGTATCGAAGCAGGATTGCGACCGCACCATGTGTATCTCGTCTCCTCCTGAAAGAGACGGTTCGTTAGCCCTGCTCAAACTAAGGGAAATGGAGTCTTCCTACAGAAGATTACTGGAGATACATTCTTAAATACAACACATAACGTATCCTAGAAGGTGCTTTTGTTGAAAGCCCGTAAATATGATCTGCGGATTGGAGCTGCGTGTGCGTTAACGATGAACACGTAATTATACGCGCCCAAAGTTAACTAACGCGGGTGCACTTAACTTAAATCTTAAATAGCCCTTAGATTGCACTGGTGGAGGGATAAATGATTGTTATATCGGGATCTTTACTCGAATTCGAAGTACGTAAATGGCAAGGCAGGGGATACAGGAAAGATTGTGACAAAGGGAAGATTGTTCGTGGAGGGATAGGTTAAAAGTTTAAAAGAAATGGAAATTAGAGAGTTAAGTACAAGGGACAGGGCTGGCAATTGACAACTCGCAACGTACGAACCTTTTATGGTGGTCATAGGTGCCTGAGATTGGATGGGCTGTAGTCGGCGATCACCACACCAGCGAAGATGGAAGAAGCGTCCGCTCCGGACGAAATCAGTAGAGAATCTCTCTGTCTGCTTTTGAAAAGCAGAGCACATTCGGCGTTGGGGGCGGGGTATCTTGGTTCTGGCCAGCGTACCTGCAAGCATGTCAAAAGGGCCAGCAAAATCACAGAGGAAAGGAGACCTTAGGGCTAAGGCCTGACAGAATAAAATCCTACCGCATCCCCTAATTTCGATGCGCCTATAGGGCTTCCTAAATGCTAAATGCTACTCCCGCTCAGGTGATGGGGGAGACGGGATTGTGAGTATTGTTCCCGCATCGTACGATCTTTAAGGGGGCGAAATCTAGGTGTGTTCTGGTAGCAAGGGGGGTTTTAAGAGGGAGGCTCATTGTCTTACCCGGCGTGGGCATTTCTTGTAGGCTGGTAAAGCGAGCGTTCTCTGTCCCTATGTGTGAAAACAACGGAGTTCCGCCATATTGGCGCCAGCTATAAGCTAACGGGAAATATATCCTCTAAATAAGTTAGCTAGATAGGAGCTAAATAGGAGGGGGAATGGATATTCTTAAATATATATATATATATATATATATATATATATATATATATATATATATATATATATATATATATATATATATCGTAGCATTAACTACTTTAATATGGGTATATTTCTAGTTCCGTAATCCATATCGGTATAAAATTCATATTGTAGAAATTCTTCTTCTTAATTATAAAAATAATAAAAGAACTTGTATTACGTTTGAAATGTAAGGTGAAATTTTTTTAATAGATTGCTGTGTATGTTTATTCGGAAGGGAACTTATGGGTATGGGAGAAGTAAAATCGTTTTTAGATAATAAATATCCAGCCGCAAAGGGATCCTTTGAAAGTAAAAGAAATCCTTCCAGGGTATCCTTTGAGCTGAAAGTAAAAGATTCCTCTCCAGTCTTTTCAAAAGAGAGGGTCTAGTGAAGATAACAGCCGTCAGGTGGGTTTGTATAAGAGAGAGAAGTTTCTAGGATATTCCAGAGTGCAACTTTGTTAATGGTAGTGGGCGGTATCATGCTGTGCTCTCATCCATTATCTAGAATTATTAATAATATATGGAATCTTTCTTAAGTAAACTTTAGCGTGTGGTTTGGAGAGAGAGAGAGAGAGAGAGAGAGAGAGAGAGAGAGAGAGAGAGAGAGAGAGAGAGAGGGTATGCTTGAATATTTTATTAAAAATAATTAGTAGGGAAAGCTTATGCACGAGCATGCATTTTATAAACCGTTAAGGAACGTTAAAGAAAGCAAAGGCTTGCTCTGAGTATATAAAATATGCAAAGTAGGGTGCTTTTCTCTCTCTCTCTCTCTCTCTCTCTCTCTCTCTCTCTCTCTCTCTCTCTGTCTTCCTTTATATATACACACACACACACACACACGCAAACACATATATTGGCGTGTATATAGCATGACTTCATTAATATTCTTTAGCCAAAGAAAAGGGAGATCTGGAAGTGGCATGGGTGCATAAGGCTGATGAGATTCATGAAGAGACTGCTGATGACTGGAATTTTTAAAGGCTGGAAAATAGAATAAGATCTTGAAGGCTGAGATGGTTTCGACCTGTGATAAAAACTGTAGAGGAGCAATTAGTCAGAACAGCAGTAGACATGAAAGTAGCAGGACGCAGACAGAAGAATGCGAAGAAATTATTTACACACCTAACCCTTTTATAGAATACACGAAAAACACTTCTGCTGTGGCCAAGCAGTAGGGCAAGGAGACATAGCAGCCTCACCTTTGAAGACCTTGCTAAGTAGCAATAAGTTCTACTTTTTCGGTAGAGCTCCTTTCAAAGGAAAAGACGTATGATGACTATACATTACGTTTCCTCTTCTGGAGTGGCGACCTCTCAAGTCTCTTGTTTTTTTGTTCGGTCGTTGTACCTCGTCTCGCAAGGATGGGGATATTAGTGGCCAAGTATTCAGCTAAATAAAAATAGTTTTTTCTACTTATTTGGAGTGCTTTATTCATTGTACTGAGCAAAATTCTCAATTCTGAATTTAGTCTTGGTTACGAGTAGTCAGACCAACAACAACAAGAAATTCATTTCATCATGTCCCATAGGCGGGAAGGCTGACACAGAAGTTCACCTACTGATTCTACTTGCAATTTAATGAGATGTCTTCCTAAATTAGGGACTCCGATTCTTCTTTAGGGGTGTATCAAGTTCTTTCTTTAAAAAATATGGTAAAAGACGACATTGACCAATTAAGTGCTTGTTTGATAACGCGTACCAGAAAAAATTGTTTATTGCTACAATTTTCATCCTCAGTTTTCATCATTACGTTGTTATGGAGTAACATTTCTCACTCGTAGAACATGGTTGGCGACTTAGATTCTGCAAGTATCAACGTTCCAACCTATGGAACATGATGAAATGAATGTATGATATACTCATGTATATATATATATATATATATATATATATATATATATATATATATATATATATATATATATATATATATATATATATATATATATATATATATATATATATATACTGTATATACGTGTGTGTATGTGTGAGTCAGCATATATTTATCATTGTATGGTTTTATAGTAACATAGTTTGCATTTTAGCTGGACATGTTAAGATTTTTTTTCTTCATTATTCACAACTTCAGTCAGTCTTTTGCCTGATACTTATATATCTGCAACCTCTATTTTTTAATTATCAAATATGGGAATTCTGTTTGGTGGAAGCCAGTAAGGGTATGATATATTTGATTTCTCATGAAAATTAATGTGAATTTAGATATGAATAACCATGATATTAGAATGATTCAACATGTTAGCATGTTTTTCGTTTGGCTGCCTTTGCATATTCATTTTAAGAGGGAGGCTCATTGTCTTACCCGGCGTGGTAAAAGATCGCATAATCCGTAGGTCAGTTTATTTCCTATTGCAATTTATTTTATTAACGCGGTAACTATTTAGACGTGTCTCAGTTTAGGTTTCGTTCATCCTTTTGCTAGCTGTTTACCAATAACTTGTCCGTTATTTCCCTTTGCAAGAAAAATAATAGAGCGAATGTAAAATAGTATATTTCATTTTATTTCTCATCTCATGATGAGGGAGTGTGCTCTCAAGTGGAAATCTGCTAAGATTTTGTTTCTGTCTGTATCATCTAGTTACAGTAAGATAAGGCTTGAAAAATAGCTTGTTCAAACTCACTTATAAACACACCCTAGGAGAGAAAGAGAGAGATAGGAAGAACAAACATGAAGCTCACGACAACATTGTTTTTTTTTTTTTCCTGGACATAATTCCAGTGTTAACGTCTTGCACAGAAAATCGCTTCAGTGTTTGAAAAATCTTCGCAAAGGAATCTAAGCAGTTCTACGTTTCGAAACTATATTAGTAAAACTTCTGAGCTGCATCGCTTTGCACAATGGAATTGTTTGTCGCTCAGATTTGTGCTCTGAATTAAAAGGAAAAACATTTGGAACGATATTTTGTTTACGTGAGCGGATTTGTTCGGTTTCGTGATCGGATTACTTTTACTAATGTTTTGTTTTTTGATCAAATACAGTTCTCACAAACCTTTGTCATTTGTTTCTTGGCGCGTTTATGTGAACATTTCCAATACTATTTGCTCGTCTCTTGAACAGTGACTTTTGCGTCTGCTTGCTGCAGCCGGGCCAGGCGCTGACTGGTTTTGAACTAAATTGAATATTTCTTGAGATGGAGTAATAGTGCTTCTTTGCGTCATGCCAAAGACATTGCATTGATTTGGAGTTTGTTGATTTGAAATCTTGTTGGCTACTTTTATCATTTTAGTGTTCATTGTTTCATTGTTCTTGGGAATGTGAGCACTGAATATAAACCATAAACACTAAATAGATAATTTCATAGTAATATAATACTTAAGGAAAGCTACTTTCTAAAAACCATCATTGTGAAATGGTTTTGTATTGACAGGCGTAGTGGCATCTTTCAAATTTTCCATAGTACAAACAATAACGTTCACATTGTACCTGAAACTCCTAATGCTAATTCTAATATTAAAGGCTAATTATATCCAAGTAGATATTGTAATTATTGTTTAAAGTTTACATAATGTTTTTTTGAAAGTTAACTTCTTGTTAACTGTTTCCCATTTTTTATGTGAAGGGGACGTTTTCCAGTAATCCATGAGTTAAGGAAAGAAATAAAAATGAAGTCTCTGGACCATACGATGAACATGAGATTTACCGTACTTCGAAAATCATCCAGAAAAAAGCTCCGGAAAATCTCCGGTCTGCAACCTTCCACCCCTCCGGAAATGTGTTTTTGAGAATACAGATGAAGCGGTAAGGAGGTTTGCTGGGTCGGGATCTCCTTATTCCGAGCACATTCGTCTGGGGAGACCCCTTCAATTTGCTTCTTTGATACTGTATCCACTTGAGTTTATCCTTTTTTCCTTTTTCATGTTTTGGATTAGGAAAGTTTGAGCTTTCATAGAAATAACCGTTCAAACTTTACAGTAGAAAGTGTCCAAAACTACTGGGAATTTATTCAAAGCTATACATCTTTTTCACTCAGAAGTGGTGGTTTCTTAGATCGTTAACCTTTCAGTTCCTAGCATGTCATTTTAGGATGAGGTTGACAGCCCCTTGCCTGTTTCAACTCTGGCTTATCACAGTTGATTAACCTCCTTGGACATAATTCATGATTCATTTTAATAGTGACCACGATCTTTGTTAGGAAACGGGTTAAGTTGTGTTCTCTTCCCCAGTGGGAGTCTTGAGAATATCGCAAGTAAGATGAGGTGTGAACAGTTGAATAGCTAGTAATGCCATCAAATGTTGCTCGTGCTGTCACTCGGCAGATCCGTTTCTGCCGTAGACAGGCACCGTTCTTTTTTCAGGGGCAACACAAATGGATTTAGAAACTCAAACTTAATTCAGTTCATTTATTGTATACAGTATGTTATCGTTTTTAACATTTCATTCATGATTTAATTACTAGAATTCCGTAGGTAGTGTAAGAGTAACCGACGTGTCATAAGCTTTGCCTATTCCAAAAACTGAGTCATTAAAGGAACATTTAATTCCTATGAAATATTATTTAATATAACGTTACTCTGTCAGTTAATTGTGCTAAAATTGTGTTGATTTGCTTTACATTGCTGTCAGTCAGTGATAGGTACTGGAAATCCTTTCTTCTCCATTCTTTCCGCATGCGCAAAGATGGACCCCATCTTTGGCCGCAAGATGACGAAAAGTACTTCAGTTTTTCCACCAGCCCTGGCTCGTTTGCACAGACTCGGAAAGCAGGGTGGTGAAAGATGCCAGCAATAGTGCCCCCGTGAAAGCAAGATCAGTGTGAACGTCAAATTGGAACCTGATTCTTATTTATTACTATGATCTTTGTTTCATGTATAACTTGCGTGGCCAAAGAAATCGATGCTGTATTAAAAATAGCAGCTTTTCCATTATTGCCAAAACACACGCCAGGAAACTCTGTGTGGCTGCACTGCTTCTAGGTAATCATTAAGCCAAAGTGACAATGTTTTGAACGATTTGTAGACTCAAACCTTTCAAGGCATAAATTCCTTTATCACGAACAAGTAGTTTCACTTTTCGCTGGCATTTGCAGTTGAAGGAAACTTCAGGATAAGGGAGCCGCTAGTAAAGGCACCAAATGTGACTCATTGTGACATACGGCAGAAGAGGATTTAACATTGGGTTTGTTGAAAAATTACCAGCCATATTCATCTGCAAAAACAAGAATGTTTTGGTGGTGTGGTATGATTCTGTTGTTTCCATACATTTAGAAGTCAGAATAATTCAAAGCTTTTAATGAATTTAATTAATTTAACTTGGTTTGTTTATTGCAGCCAGTACAGAATGTTAAGGAGGAATCTGGCTTCGTGAATAAATCATATTGAAAAAGGCCTCTCTCTCTCTCTCTCTCTCTCTCTCTCTCTCTCTCTCTCTCTCTCTCTCTCTCTCTTTCTCTCTCTCTCTCTCTCTCTCTCTCTCTCTCTCTCTCTCTCTCTCTCTCTCTCTCTCACACACACACATACATCCATACGCTCTTAAACCTTGAATGATTTGTGGTACACTGCGTTATCGCGTTTATTTGCCTAGACCTTTCATTCTGGTGCTTCTTAGGACTATAGATTCCTAGGTTCTGTAAAGCTGTCTTTCCCATGAGACTGCAGTTATTTGGCCATTTTTATGTGAGTACTTGTAGGGAGGTTATAAGCTTAAATTTTTATATAATGATTTTTCTTTTATTGTTCCTTTAACGATGGCGTCAAGAATTACTTTCAACTTGTGTATTCCACAAGTCTCCAGAACTATTTATATCCGGAGTAAGGTCATTCCTTTATTATGGCGACCTGAGGATATATATATATATATATATATATATATATATATATATATATATATATATATATATATATATATATATATATATATATATGAAAAACGGATTGAAATAATTAATCAATATACTCTTTCCATATAAGTCAGTTATGATTATCCTTGAATAATTTTTATCCAGTTGAAGGAAATTGTACTTTTTTTTTCATATGCAGTTTTGCATAAATAGTGTTTTCTTTTATTTTTTTACGTATCTAAATAGTCAATTGTTTGTAATACTGATTTAGAGTTGCTGTTAAGTCTTCCCTTCTAATATTGATTAAAAGTAGCTCATTTTTTGTGTCATATGTAAATATTTGTGGAAAGTCAGTTAATCTTTACTCTTCGGGCAGAACGAAAAATATTGCCAATCATTTTATTTGAAAATCATGTTCTTAAGATACTGGAAGTATAATTTTTCTCTGTATGTATTATCATTTTTTTGCAATGATATGTAATATCAACACCTATTAATAAAAGAAACGATTACATCGAACGCGCTTCGTTATTACAAGTCACTTTATGGAAGTAAATTGTCCTCTTGCCATTTCTACTCAGTTCGGCTTCTGTGACTGATTGCATATGGAAACACCCTTATCTCATATGTCTTTTTATCTTCTTCGGCTTATATCGCTGTGCATCTGTAGTTAATTATAACACTCTCTATTTCTCTCTATATGAAAACTACATTACCGGTATATCTATCTTTTCAATCGTACTATTATGCATACGTCTGCTCATTTTTGTATGTGTGTATTCAAGAAAGCCGTTATTATTTATTTGGTGAAGTTTCCTACAACGTATAAATAAAACCCCTAGAAAAGTGACGAAGGGTGAAATGGCTAATTACATCCAGCCACCAATTGTACTTGGACCCCCGGGGGAATTACCCGTAATCTCCCATGCACGATCTGGATGCCGGAGATGATTCAGGTGGTTGGAAGGGATGCTGGGAATCATTAGACCTGAGAATTAAGGTGGATCTGGCGCGAGATCCGCCCAGATTAATCTAAACCAGGATCTCGGAACATATCGTTTTTTGGGGTGTGTCTCTTTCGTTATATAAAGGTTCCTTTATTTGTTTAATTACTGCTTTTTTGTGACGGTATGCAGGCATGTTAATTTTTTTTTTTACTATTTCAGTTACCTTTTATATAATATAAATAATGCTGTTCATTGCTCGTTGGGACTGTTCACCCTTGAAGCAACGTAGTTGCGTGGATTCGGTGAGAGGTTGTTGATTCGCATGAATTGTTTGTAGCTATTATTGAGTAGCAGTTTTCATTTAATTTCTTTTTCTAGAGTCTAGAACTTTCTTGAAAACATGAAATTTGAAATATTCTCGTTTCATTTCAAAAGGAATGTTAAGTATTACACTTTTAAAAGATGAAAAAGATTAATACACACACATATATATACAGACAGTGACAGATCGTTCCAAAAATAAAGGTAGCTTTTAGGCTGGTACATTTACTACCGCAACCATCTGTGGGGAACATTGGCACGTGTATAGCAACCTTATAAAAAAATCAGTTCTTAGCTCGAAAGGAGGATTCTGTGAAGACTTTTGGAGTATCTGCTGAGGGACGTAAAGTCATGAAAGATGTTCAGGCGATTCATTACTTTTCTCTATCAAAGTTTCTGAATCACTGAAATATATATATATATATATATATATATATATATATATATATATATATATATATATATATATATATATATATATATTACCAGAATGAACGTGTAACCTCTCGATTTCATAATATTTTCGGATACGATTACCTCTGAAAAGTCCTGAAAATTACAGTAGGTATGAAATTAAAATTTCTTATCTAAAACTAAAGGAAATTCTTGTATTAAAGCGTCTTTGTATTGCTGCTGTTTCTGTCATCTTTCATTATATAAATATATATTGCCTGCGTGTCTGTCTTTGTTTCTCGTGTATTCATCGGAATATTTTTGAGGAGATAATTGCTTAATTATGAGGATCCCCCTATATATTCGTTATCTTGAGCAGAAATAAAATTTAGCAATAAAAAGCGAGTTTGAATACCTGTGCTGTTAACTGCGTTGAAATTTTGAGAAAGTGGGTGTGTGGTCAGTGGCTGAGAGTAGCAACAGTAATTGTGCTTATTGGGGTGGAAAATTCGTGCGCTTGTTATGAAAAACGAGAGCGTGCAATTTCTTCCTGAGGTCATCAACAATTATTATGGCTATATAAATAACCGTTAAATTCCTTAGTATCAGAGGGTGGAAAGCCATCATCATATAATTAACAGAAGGATGCCCAGAGGAATTACAGGGTCACTAGATTTTACGGTGATTTAACATCACGTGATATGGCATTGTAGAAGATAAAGAGTCGCTAATGATAATTGCCTCAATGAGCAAGGAGTCAGCATATGGATTTTTAAGGTATATTAAATAGTACTGGTTTATTCTTGTTGCTTTTTACTAATTTCAGACATCTTTAGAAAATTTATGTTATACAATACTATGTTTTCGCTAGTTTATAATTTCTCAGTTCATATTATGGAAGAAGATTTCAGTCTTTCAATATGCAGCCTAAAATATCAATTATTTTCACTT
Organism: Macrobrachium rosenbergii; assembly: GCF_040412425.1. Taxonomy (NCBI): domain Eukaryota; kingdom Metazoa; phylum Arthropoda; class Malacostraca; order Decapoda; family Palaemonidae; genus Macrobrachium; species Macrobrachium rosenbergii. The sequence goes on from NC_089748.1 coordinate 67,891,965, forward strand.
GATGCAAAGAATAATACACAAATTTAGTACGTTTAGATTTACCCTTAGCCTAACATATGGGAATAAAAAGTTATTCTCCATATGTTTTAGTACAGGTGTTGTTTAATTATGTATACAGGTGGGTGATCAGTATAAATAATAAGTGTATGTTTAATTACAAGTTCGTATAGGCAACTGTAACCTTAGACAGGAGTCAGCCTTTGTAGTCAAAGAAGAACCTTCCAGTTGTTTGCGCAGGTGAGCAAATATGATATGCGCTGAATTTTCGTATATTAGAGCCTTTTGTTAAATCTATTCATCTTTCCATTACATTACTGTTGTTCATTTACGGAATAGACCAGTTCCAAATTCAATAAGCAATTTTACTTTTTTGGACAACTTAAAGTAAATCATATGTTTAAAACTCGGACCTGTTTGTTTGAACGATGCCGTTTTGAAATATTTCTTTGCTAGGAAATAAAATGTTAATAAGTAACCTATTTTTGCATATCCGTGATATTTGTAAAAGTTGACAGTCTATACTTATTCATGGTTGGGTAACAGCAACATGCAAAGCTTTTAATACTCAAAAATGTAGCCAACTGAACTGCAGGTGTGTGTGAGCTAGACAACAAAGTTAAGGGCGTAGCCGGGAGACCTGCAGCAACATTAGGAGGAAGATGAGAATGAGGCAGCGGGAAATTCACCTGTTGCCCCTAAACGGTCGGCAACAGTAGTCTTTGCCACGCGTCGTCGCTTTTCTCTCTCACGCAAACTCTCCCCCCACGCCCCCAAATCCTTCCCCTAGGGATTCTTCGCCACGTCCCCACCACCCAGTCTCTCTCTCTCTCTCTCTCTCTCTCTCTCTCTCTCTCTCTCTCTCTTCTGAGTCATCCCGTCTTGTAATTTTCGCTTTCTGTCCTGAGGCTCTTCTTGGGACCTTTTGCCTCGTATTCACCTTTCTTTCGCTGATGTTGACTTTTCCAGATAAAATTAGTTTTTATGTGCATTTGTTAATTTTTTCTTATGGAAATTAGTGAAGATTTTAGGTTAAATTTTTCAATCAAATTTCATGATTGCTCTATTGCATTGTATTATTAAATAATTCTCTCTCTCTCTCTCTCTCTCTCTCTCTCTCTCTCTCTCTCTCTCTCTCTCTCTCTCTCTCTCTCTTTGGGATACGTACTATTACGCACTAAAGAACATTTCGAAAGAAAGCTGAGTACAATTAATTACCGGTGTTATAAAGCGCAATTTGGGACTAATCTTACTCGCTTCGTACCTGATTTTTGTGAATAAAGTCGAAAAGAAAAGAACTTAATTTGACAAGGTTAGTATGGATCAAGCTGAAGGGGCACCGAGAAAAGACAAGCGTACTAGAGAGGCAGATATAAATAACGGCATTGGGAAAAAATTATATGAAATCGAAGATATTTTCCGTGAAAACTCAGCGAATCGGAGCACATGGCTGAAAGGGTACCGGCCGTAGTTCAGGAATCAGGAATACAAAGGACAAGATAAGACGAAGACTAAATACACTGATCAAAAATAAAATGATAAAGAGAGCGTGAATTTATTTTGCGTCGAAGAGACAGCCAGAGCCGTCCTAATATAATACAGCCGCTGTAAAGGAAACACGGGAATGTTTGATGCTCTCAGTGGGATATTTCTCTGTAAGACGCAATAGACTTGGGAAAAGGATAAACTGTGATAGCGCATGTTCTCATTTGTATGTAAGACTGATTTTCTTTCATGATGGAGACAACATATTAGTGTCGGTCATTGTAAGAAATGCGTGATGATAATGTAATCAAAACTTCGTTAAAAAAATGTTCGATAAATTATTCAACGAATAGAGAGAAAGGCGTTGTTATACATTTGTTCCCAATAGATCTATGTTTTGATTAACCTTTGAAATGGGAACCTGGAAAATGACTTTCAAGAGACAAGTCAAAATGTTGATAAGAAAAATTGTAACAATTGAATGTAAGCTAGCTCAAAAAAATATGTTTTGAATATCTTCAGTTATTATTATTATTATTATTATTATTATTATTATTATTATTGTTATTATTATTATTCATGAAGACAAAACACTCCTTAACTCCTAAATTAGGCTCGACAGTAGAATTTGCTAATGTACGAAGATATAGGTAATGGAATATTTTTTATTAGAAAACATGAATAAAACAGAAATAGAATGAGGGCTTGAAGGATATTGGTGGGCAATAACTATGATTTATAGTATTAGCGGAAGACACATGTAAACTCTGCTGTCTTTGAAATTAGTTCTTCCATACCTATTCCACACGTGGGCAGAGGTAACTAATTATTCCGTAAACACATCTACTTCAAATAGAAATATTCATTAAATATTTACTTTACCGATCAAGTTGCTCTGAATAAAGCCACTTTGATATGAATAAAAGTGGAAAAAATTGAGCGCCAATACAATTTTCGAACCCATATAATCATATTTGTAAGGTTAATGAGACTGCGAATTTTTAACCATAAATTTTATCTCGAAAGGTGAACATTTCAAAAAAATAAGAACGCATACTAAATTCTCTCTCTCTCTCTCTCTCTCTCTCTCTCTCTCTCTCTCTCTCTCTCTATCCAATTACATTTTCTTTGAAACAATAGAGCTGGGAGCAGCTGTGTTGTAGGTGTCCCCAAGGACTATATAGGTGTCAGATAGTTTTTCCATGTTCTTTTGTTGAGATGTGGCGGGTTGTGTTAGGGACACAGCAACGCAGATTTTTCATTTTTACGTAGCGATGTTACATTTTTCCCGAGAACTTTTGGGGTATTTGGAATGATTTTACATCGTATTGTTAATGGTAATGATAGAGATATTAATAAACATGATTATGATAAATAAATAAACGAATGAATAAATAAAGAGCAACGGAATGAGTATATAAAGCTTCCTCTGTCCTTTCTAGAAAATGACTACAGGAGTTTGGTAGCGGTCGTCATTTAGAAAAGTAACTTTTTCTCCTCTTCATTTTCTCTTATATTTGCTTACTTTTTTCTACATGAATATATGTATGTATACTTGCTTGTTTGTAAGAGTGGTTCATCTGTTTTAAGATACAATGAGTAGGTGAAAATAGGCAAATGTTGGGCGTGCTTTGATAATTGATGCTTTTGTGAGAGTATTTGAAGTTTATTCATATATTTTTTTTTTCTAATTTTTCCAGGTAACTACCTGATGAAACAAACTACGGCCTGTAACGGGAAGAAATGAATTATGCAATTTAAGGTAGGTTAATAGTAAGGTACTGTGGTTAAAAAAAGTGCCAGTCGGAAAAAAGCAGAATGAAATGAAAGTGAGGTAACTCTCAGAAAAGAATGATGTAGAAAGAATGACTGGATTACTTCCGATTAATTTTCTAAATTCGTGTCAGCAAGTGTATGACGTTGATGGATACCATTCCGTGAGATTGCTTAAAATTTAAGGTTTTCTAGCCTGGACGAAAGTACGTGAAGCTATACGAATGATTGACAGTTGTAAGGCGAAGGATGGAGGGACGAACGTTTCTTGGAATCGACAATCTGAAAGCGGGTTCGGGAGATCAGACTGTGATGAAATCCTACCGAGGGAGCGAGGATCGTTTTGACTTGATTGGATTGGGATCGAAAGCCCGTTTAGGGAGGGTATCCTTCGTGATATTAGATAGGGCAAGCGTCAGTCAACATTTTCTCTGCCAAGGATCCGCTTAGTTGAAAGAAAACTTTGCAGTATGGAAATTTCGTAAAATTATAATTATGAAGATAGTTAGGTTTAGGAATTTAAGTGCTGGATGTCGTACATTGCAATTTGAATAAAAAAGAGAAAAAGAGAACTTGCATAACACTATTGCAATGCTTAATAAAAGAAAAGTCATTATATGAATTACTCACGTAGTGCAGATTGGTGAAAGAGGGGAAGGGAGATGGTTACAAGGAAATTCTGAAACCGGAAACAATTATAATAAAATCAAACCCATGGCAACAGGTGGTAGTTGGTCAACCTATCTCATTGAAGTAGGTACCCTTTATTTGAAAATACAAATATATTATTGCGCATGAAGCATATCAAGTACAGACACCGAGCGACATTTTAGATGAGCGTATGCATGTTTGTATAAGAATTACAGTCATCACCACTACTATCCTAACTAAATGTTGGTAGACAGTATGCAGTATAAGTCCTCCCATTAATAATGCAGCTGTATGCTTTCATCAAAACAGCTGGAAGGGGGTGTTGTATGTGAAGATTAGTCTGGTAGATTGTGTCAGGGTTACGCTGGCTAAAGTAGATACCATTTCATAAAAAGTCAGCCGCCCCTGCAGTATGCAATAATCCCTCATAACCTTCCACACTGTCTCTTCAACTTATACCTCAAGTTTTATTTTTTTGGATCCATTATGTTATTTAAAGCTCGTCCCCTTTACTCCAAGTCTTCTTTGATATCTGCTTCTAAAAGTGAAATGTTTAAGAATGTAAGAAACAAATTCATGTACAATTACAGTGACGTATAATTACCATAAGGTGTAAGAAACAGTTGATTCCCACACTTCCCGTATCACTCTGGTTATGTCTTACTTTCTCAATCAGAATTCTGCCATACACATTCTCAAGTGTAATATGTAATGTTGTGCCCATATAGTTTAGAACGTGGCTGTACTTTTCTCACCGCTCCCATTGGAACATTCCCTCATCCAGACATCGTATTCACCCTTGTCAGTCACACTTGCATCACCATACCATTGCATCTCACTCGTAATCTTACATTTAGTTCATCACGCCTTGCCATTATTTAATTCCATAACTGTCATCCTTACGTAATTAGCAGTCAGTAATACAAAATCCTTCACCATCATGTAATTTTGTATTGTTTCTGATCAACTTCCCGTCAGTTCTGCATATCAACAACTCACCGAAATGCACAGTCCAACGACGCAGGACTGTATTCACATTATGCTTTTCACTAGCCAACCATTCTCTCTTCATTTACTTCCATGAAAACAAATTTTTCTCTTTCAAAATTATTTGCACAGACTTTCTTGCAAATTTTAAAATTAATTTAGCTTATTTGACTACCATACTACCTTATTCATTCTCTTGTATAGTGCTACAGCATTTATACCTTTGGTCGCGTAATTACGCTTCAAACAGTGTCCCTGTTTTCATTTATTTAGCTCCTAATTACTTCCTATCATTTACTGCTTATGTTTCCTTCTTCAACCTTCCTCCCCGTAGGGTGGTAGCGCCGTCAGTGCACCTCATGCGATACAGCTGCAACCCATTTCATTCATTTCACTATACCTCCGTTCATATTCTCTTTGTTCCCTCTTACTCTCCACCCTCTCTTAACAATTGTTACGTTTTCTTCCTGTTACACCTTTAAAACCTTCATCACTCTTAATTTCCCTTACAGCGCTGAGTGACCTTAGGTCCCAGTGCTTAGCCTTTGGCCTAAATTGTATTTTCCAAATTAAATTCTTCAACCTTCCTGTATTGTGTATAGACTCACTACTGACTGTGTAACCCAGTCCTTGAATTTTACCTGTGGTTTTGAATTCACTGTCTAACTTCGACGCATTTATCATTAACCATACATGCTATTTTGACTTCCTCATTAAATGCACACATATTACATTTATAGCCCAACTTTCAACCAACCCTTTGCAACCAAAAGATCTATTTTCACTCTGCTTCAACTCGAAATTTATCAAGTACATCTCAAGTCACTCTTGTGTGCTACATCCATAGCCTTCGTCTTCTCTTTCCTCTACTCGTTATCGAGTATATTTAAATATATATATTTTCACTCTGCTTCAACTCGAGATTTATCAAGTACATCTCAAGTCACTCTTGTGTGCTACATCCATAGCCTTCGTCTTCTCTTTCCTCTACTCGTTATCGAGTATATTTAAATATATATATATATATATATATATATATATATATATATATATATATATATATATATATATATATATATATATATGTATATATATATATTTATATATGTGTGTGTGTGTGTGTGAGTGTGTGTGTGTATGTGTTTGAGTGTGTATATGTATGTATGTATGTATGTATGCCCGTTTGCGTAAATTTATAAATGCATGCTTAATATATTTGTCATTTATTTGCACGTTTGAATAGAATGTGCATTATACGAATAGTGCGAATGTGAAAAATTCACGCAATTTTTCTTTTCATCTCTATTCAGTACGGGCAGTGAAACTCCCAAAAAGTATTGCATGAATTCACAGGGAGAGCCATTGGCAAAGTATGAAGGGAAAAGTCTTGGTGCAAAGGCAATCAGATTTTCAGAAAGAAGAAATGTCGTTCAAGGAGCGATGCAGACGCCCCTCCATCGAAAAGTTCTAAAAGTCTCTGAGAAACTTTGCGGCGGTATAATGAAATGTAAAAGTTCATTTTTATCGGCATGTTTTTTAACATGAGGAGATGGTAATGGCATCATACTTTAACTTCACTTTTCAGCCACATTTCAGTTGTTTTTCATGGTCGGATGCTTAGCTCTGCTGTCTTTGTAAGCAGATTCTCTCAGCAATACTGTCTAACTGACTAAGGAAACCGTGGACTGTTAGAAACCCCCAAAAAAATGCTCTACTGGTAAATAGGGCGTATTCAAGTGGTAGAATTTAAAAAGGAATCATTAGTTATTTAGCTTCTCGACTAAAGAACACCTGTGGTCATCAGTTAAGAGTGTCCGGTGACACCTGTCCTTCCGAGTGACGTTGGTATCTGAACACCTGTGGTCATTTGAATACATATTATAAAAGTACATTAATTCCATACTTGACTAGCATAAAGTGGTCTGAGTTTGGATAAACTAACGTGAAGTTTTGCTTTATCTTGAGTGAATGTTGCGAAAGAATTTGCTCTGCTTCAAGTTACAATTTATTTTATCATATTTTGTCATTTGCTTTCTTTTTCATGGTGTCAGGTCTCTGCCAGACAAGCTAGTAATTGTTCGATTGATTTTTGAAAAATTTTGTAACAAGGTGTAATTTGAATAGCTCCGAGAGATTTGAAGACCCAAATCTTTCTTTTGTAGTTAATAGGACATTATTGTAGTCTTTGCTCTTATGGGATTGGTTTGTGATCTAGCCGATGCCTAACACTGAGGTGTTCTTGTTTAATTCCGAACATAACTCACATTATAAATTATTGATATCCTTTTGAATTATCAACTGTAATCTTTTAATAAGTTATGCTATAAAATTAAAGTCTTATGGGTTACTTTCGCTTAAGTCTACTGCCTGAATTTCTGTAGGTTCTGGATACAGCCGATGGCAGCCTTGTATGACTATACGAAGTAGTAGCTCTTGATTCACTTTACAGTTATTTTCTTCGTTTCAGTTGGAATTCCTGAAAAGCAATAATGTACTTATTTACTTAAGTGGAAATGAAAGATCGCCAGATGAAGTGCTTTTCAATGCTATAGTAGTTTTTTTTATCCACATTATTGGAATTCCTGCTTTGAATAGTTCGCTTCTTACGGAATACAACTTTTACTTAGTTTACAATTCTGTTTTTCAGAAAAAAGTTAACGTTGTTTGGATCCGTATTCCATGTGCTACCAAGACAATGGCTATGTTTATTATATATTTCGAGCAGGGAGGTGCGTCGTATTTTGTAAAGAATTCTATTCTCTCTCTCTCTCTCTCTCTCTCTCTCTCTCTCTCTCTCATCTTTCTCTCATATATATATATATATATATATATATATATATATATATATATATATATATATATATATATATATATATATATATATATATATATATATATATATATAATTAACATCCTTTTGCCTTTATTATTATTTCTCAAATTTGAATATTCCTGCGCGGATCCAGTCTACCTTTGATAAGGATGTATATTTGCCTAGTGTTTAGCTTCATCGTGTGATAGTACGAAACCTACTGTTTCTTTGTATTTTCATCAGATCCATGATCCTCATTTCGCACGTGAATACCAAAGTGCCTAACGTGAATGCCTTCCAGACACAAACAGGGCACGAGTGTTCGCTTTCTCCCCTCTCTTGAGATGTCAGCTTCACGCCATGCGAAATTCGGTTTATTCGTGGATGCTTTTTGGTTCTATTCAAGAGTTTATGTGCTTCGTACCTGTGAACCCGCTTTGTGCGGGATTTCAGTGTTATTTAGTCTGACAGCTTACATGGAGAGGTGTCGTCGTTTACCGGTGGTTATGCTGGACACCAGATGGTTTTGCCATTACCCAGAATTTATTATTTTGTATTTTTATTTGGTAAGTTTTTTTGCATCCCCCCCTTCCCTTTTGTCATTAATACTTCGTTAGCTTTTTTCTTTTCAATACTGTTCAGTTATTACTTTGTTATTTAACTTCGCTGTACGAGTTTTAACCATTTCTCCCCCCATATACTATATGTTTCTTATACGTCTAATAAAGCTGGTTTTCCAGCTTTTGATTTATTGCTCGTAAAATGAAATCGTGCTCTATGTGACCCCAGCTCCAACATACGTGACTAAAGTTCCAACATGTGTTTGCTTTTATCATTTGGTTATAGTGACTTGGCAGTGAAAAAAATAAGACATTTTTTGAATGTCCATATTCTGAGATAAAAAAAAAAACTGGTTGAGGATTGAACCGAATTAATAGCAAATAAGCTTCGGAAAATATGAATATAGAAATAAGGGTACAAATATTGTCTTTCAGTACCATAATACTGTTGAGAGGAAAATCATCAAAACCAACCTTGGAAAATTATGTGAAGGTGTTGGTGTTTATACTGTTGGTTTCTCTGATTGTGAGCCCTGCTATATTGAGGAAAATGGTCGTTCTTTTGTTAAACGTAAAAATGACCATATTTCACCATGTAAATTAGAAAATAATTACAATTCTATTGTTCGGCACACCTGGGAAAAGGATCATAGAGTAGACATGGAAATAGGCAAAGCTATATATAAATGATTCGATAGAACCACCAGATGTATTGAAGGCCCTTTTTACGTCAAATTATAACTTTCATGGAAAACTGGGCATTGTTGAGAATACAATTATAAGTGAAGATGTGTTCAAATACGCTATTATTTATAACTAGAAATATTTGTGTTTAACATTCTTTCAAAAATCAAAGAAGTACTTTAGAACAAAATCACCATGTTTACTCTAGAGCGGACGACTCCCGGTTTCTTCCAGCTAAATAGAATGCCTCGTAGAATTTTAGAACTGACAAGGACCCCAATAACCTGATCACCAGTTTCACTTTTTTGTAATGTTTGTTTTTATTTTCATTTGTCCCGCTTTACTTTGTTATACATCATTTTATTGAATAATACCACTGTAATTGGACGAACGCTGTAAGTATTTTTACTTACATATTTTAAATTTAAAAATTTTTATAACATATTTCACTGTGGATCTTACCATACATTTCTGGGAAGTACGATTTCGCAGTACTTTTTGTATTTCATACAAATACATATTTATATATATATATATATATATATATATATATATATATATATATATATATATATATATATATATATATATATATATATATATAAATTTCTGACTCACATAAGGATCGGACCCAGGTCTTTCAAGTGAAGGGCAAGGGTTCGATCCTGATGTGAGTCAGAAATTTATTTCTGTTCCACACGTGATTGTGTGTTGATTATTTCTATATATATATATATATATATATATATATATATATATATATATATATATATATATATATATGTATGTGTGTGTGTGTGTGTGTATATATATATATATATATATATATATATATATATATATATATATATATATATATATATATATATATATATATATATAAGATAGATAGATATACTTATATATATATATATATATATATATATATATATATATATATATATATATATATATATATATATAGATAGATATACTTACACAAAAATAATTTTATTCCTGTACTTTATGTTGGTCTTTCCTCTCCATTTCTTGTACGGGAATCAATAATGTCTTTATACTTCGGATGATAAAATGCGTCTCCTTTTGCTAACTGTTACTCTGGTTATACATCATTCGCTGTCATCATTAGCAGCTTCGCTCCATTATGTCGAAGCTCTTACTGCGTCTGAACTAAAGGGTGGGATGAATCATCAAAGAGAACGATTTCCATTGATGTCACCTCAAAGAAGCTTTTTTTTTTTCCTGTCTTTGAATCTGAGAGTTTCAAGATATTCTCTCTCTCTCTCTCTCTCTCTCTCTCTCTCTCTCTCAAGAAACGATTGTTCACTCCACTTTTATAACGTGAAGTTTCGAGATGTTAGCCAATAATCTTCTATAGTACTGAAGTTTTAAAGAAATATATGATAAGTTATGTTGGAAATCTCTCTCTCTCTCTCATATACAACTACCATTTCAAACACACATATACACCTTGCAGTATCAACTTTTAAACTGGAAACTAAATAGTATTAGATAGAAAGTCATAAGTACAAAAAATTACAAAAAATGTTATAAAAAACGCCTCCCATTATTATTTTAAGCGCTGAGCACGGGTAGGCCTGCGAGCAGTTGATTACCATCAATGTTTCATATTTATCCTTTCCATCATCGTCGCCTTCAGCGCCGTTTCCTTTTAGATTTTGGGGAAATAGTAGTATCCTTCTTTTCTTTTACTTTCTTTGGGAATCAGAACTGGTGATGGAAAGGTCTAGCAGTGTAATCTTAGCAAGAGGTGCTGTTATCAGTTGCGTCAGTGGAAAAGATTAAAAGTTCTCGTGCAAAAATTTCATTTTTAAAAGATGTTTGTGAACTGTTGGCATGGTGTCCATTGATAATAGTTAGTGCGTCCGGTAAATATTACGAAAGGCTCTGTATATTTGTTAGTTTTCAAAGTGAGAGAGGCACTTTATTGTAGCCTGGTATTTGCGTGAACAAGGTTCCTATAGAATGACGCGAACGGCTTTGTAAAAATAGAGGAATTGTACGATAGAATTGTGAAGTTATTCAAGTTTAATTATAAATTTAGAGCAGATGGCAGGCTCATAATATTTATGAGATAGTAGTCGGCACTTGCAAATATCAATTATATTACTTGCAAATATCAATTATTTATTCGATTTTATTTCCCGAGAGAGAGAGAGAGAGAGAGAGAGAGAGAGAGAGAGAGAGAGAGAGAGAGAGAGAGAGAGAGAGATTCTTACATTGACAGATGTAATTTACTTGCCAGTGTTTTATTTTACCTCCAGTTTAAAGGAACATATGCTGTTTTTCACGTTAACGTCTGTCTTTCAGGAGCAGCCAATATATTTGGACTACCGGTAATTTAATTAGTTTGATAGTAATTACTTTTAAAGCAAATAAGAAAACTGCTCCCACCTTGATATATTTTTTTTAACGACTAACTATCGAGTGACATTTGGATGAAACTCATTTTTTACATTGGCATGTGTCATGACCAGTTTCTTCCGTGGTCAACAGCTTCTTGAAACTCACTACTGGAGAGGACTGATGGACCGTGACAACTCAAGGGTAAGGGTGTGAAAGGAAATACTTAGATAACTTAACCTAGTTTATCCTAATATTTTTACATTCCTAATATTTTTACATTCCTAATATTTTTACATATGTACAATGAGTTCAAGATTTAGGCACTGGATATTCATGATAAACAATAAATGAGCATTACCATAATACATACAAACAAAACATTAACTCTCAAAAGACCTCAATTCCATATATGAACCATCTTAATTAAAAACACCAAAGTTCACAAACCTTTATAGCGGCAATTAAACAGTATAATAGCATTTAAACTGCAGCAATACACTCTTAACCACAGTAATACCAAAATCATCACAATTAAATCATCTATGAGCAAAATCATCAACATGTAATTAAATCATCTAAGAGCAGCTCAGTAAAAAAATCGTCAATAAAATCTATGACAAAACGGCAATGAAAATGACAACCTGATGTAATTAAAAAGCTATAACCGCGCTTTACCAAATAATATAAGAGTCATAATCGCTCAGTGTACCATACCAAAATCATCACAATTAAATCATCTATCAGCAAAGTAAAACGGCAATAAAAATGACAACCTGATGTAATTAAAGAGCTATAACCGCTCTTTACCAAATAATATAAGAGTCATAATCGCTCAGTGTACCATACCAATGAAAATCAAAATCAAAAGCTTCTGAGAATGTCCGTCCTCCAAACGATCACCACAGAATAGATGCGGCAACTATGTTAATTGCTCCAGAGGAACACTACCTCTGCACCAGAGATTATGGCTTAATCTCCAACACATTCTCAGAAAAGACACCGGTATTCTTCATCAGGTAACCAACTTCTGTGGCCTCGCGTCCGGAACACTCGACCAGGTGATATTCCATTCATCACCAACAACCAGATGATCCTACAGGAAGTCATTGCCGAGTCCAACACACTTGACTAGGTGATCCTCCATCCATTACCCTCACAAAAGGTGAACCTTCAGGAATCCATGCTGCCCTTCTCTCGACCAGCTGCTGTCGAGAACCGATCCATCCATGACCAAACCTTGACTATCTGAAAACTCAAAACCGAGAGACAAATGTCACCTCGTTTCTTAAAACACGAGAAGACATTTAAACAAGTAAACCAGGTTGTTTCAGCCGAAATTCCTGAACAACCTGACAAATGTTTATATGAAGAGAGGTCTTATTTCTGTGCGAGATAGTTCGGATTAGTATATTCTACTCGTAAGAAAGCAGTAGGCAAATTTAATTCAAATGTAAGGTATCTCTGTATTCGGTTGAATCCCGGCCCTTAAAGAAAAAAAGTATGAATGGGAAGTTACAATGTTGGTTAAAATGAAAGGATATGCTTTATGACTTGGCCCTGTATTTTAATAGGTAAAGACATGATGATTACGTGTGTTATATGCAGAATTACACGTTCTCATCTTTATACTTCCCTATAATTACGTGCCTCCCTAAAGCCATTTTATTATCTTTTTTATAAAGCCGGGCCTAGGAGCGAAGGAGAAATGGTTTTTGAGCCAGACCTCAAAAGGTGAATGATATATAGGTGTGTTCACTCAGTTTATTCATGTTGGTATCTTATGTAATTGACTATCTATGTATCAAAGTACCAAGTTCTATCAAAATGAGACGAAACTTTTGACTTTTAATTTGACCTGTGACTTTGGAAATAGGTTATGGTAAGATTATTAATGCAAATAATCACCAACACCAACGTATATAGCTTCCTACCCATCACAATCAGGGACAAATTATATACTGGCTTAGATTTCCATGTAACTTTAAGTTAAAAGAAGTATCCTAAACAATACCTTCAACACATTATGTTTAACTTTGAAGATAGGAAGACTTAAGAATATTATAGTTTTTGAGTATGAAAAATTAAAATTATTTTTAAAATTTGCCTGTTGCTTTGATAGATAGCCTAGGTCATGGTCAAAATTTATGGAGAAACAATCACCAACCTACCAAGTTTTATTAAAATCGGATGAATAACAATCATAATACCATTCGAAATTATATATCCTTGTGGGAAGTATTTTTGAGCACGAATTGTGTATAGAACAAAATGCGCCATGACTAAAGTTCACCATGCAACACATGACAGTATACTGAAGTTTACCGTTCAACCCGCATAGAAAATCGAGTGGGGGTTGTCCGTATGAGAAAATGCAATTTGACACAGTAACTAAAGCAGATATTCGGCGATTGTTTCTCATTTTAACTGCTTTTTCAATAAAATATTTCCCATTTTAACCGCCTTTTCAGTAAAATATAAATTTTGTAAACTACAAAGAACTCCCGAAAAGTGCACAGTGCGTGGCATCCAGTGTATGTTTTTACATGATATAGCTGCAAGTTTAACGAAAGCTTTGTAAATTGTCGAGAGGGAACGATTCTTTTATAGTATAGCCGAGAGTAGACGCTTCAATAAAGGGAGTTTATGAGCTATCATTCTTGGTAGGGACTTTTTATATATATATATATATATATATTTTTTTTACCCAAAAATATATTTGTTCAAGGCAATGTTCGTGTTAAACCCCAGGTTTATTACTGTATAAAAATGTTATACAATAGGAAGGTGAAGCGTTTCACACAAGTATCTTAACTCATGCTATGGTCTTTGATATTTATTAAATTTTTTTATATTACGGATGCGATATTTAAAATATTGTTTATGCTGTTTTATTTTTGTAACGTCTGTGCAACGAACGCAGTAAATTTCATACATCTGTGATCTGGATAAGGAATTTGCTTCGCGAACCTCATGTCTTGAAGGCCTTGAGGGCCATTTTTTTTTTTTTTTTTTTTTTTTTAGTTAAGTACGGTGTTACATCCCACTTTTTTCGTCTAAGTGTTTGCCTTCGTTCTGACGAGAAATATTCTAGATGAATCAAGGGCTATGATCAAGCACTTACTCGTAGCTGTTTGACTGCGCACCGCCTCCGTATTACAGTATACTTGTCAGGCTTGCAATTCTCTTACAGTATAGTGTGTGAAAGCCATAATGTGAACGGGCTTTGCCAGTCAGATATTATATTCAGGTGGTAAATCCGTCGTAATTTCGAAAGGGAGACTTGTTGACAGACCTGTTGCTTGATTTGGACAGCCTAGCATGTCTTGGTCTTTTAACTTCCCCTAGTTGTTTAGTTTTTTTTTAAATGTAAAGGTTTTTATTTCTCTGTCATGTTGCTCTTGAGCTCTTTACGAGGAAACGATTATGCAATTTTAATTAGAATTGTATTCGCTTTGTTGACGGTTTGTGTTTAGTGTAAGGTATTGTTTTTAGTAAAGTGGTTGATCCTTATCACTGAGTGATCCATCTCTACTCCCTGGAGCTGGCTGAAGAAGTACAGGGTGATGAATTGGGCAATACAAAGCTTAAGGAGTTGGACAGCTAAGTCGGAAGAGAAGAAAGGGAACAGATGGAAAGTACAAGACCGCAAACATCGTAGCTAGGCCGGAGAGGCGCTACACGGAACTTCTGACGTTTTCCTTTCAAACAACTGTAACTTAGGGGGTGTACGGAATACAGCTTTATACTTATGTTCATGGTAGCCAAGGTGCAGGAACAGAATATGAGCGTGTGCTACATGTAAGGAGTAAATATCGGGAAAAGGATGACAGTCTGAGACTGTTACAATTACAGAAGGTGGCTTTCTGCTACTTAAAATTTTTCGGCCATTTATTTTTATTTCATTGCGCAGTTAATTTTTTCAAGGTTGATGACGATGCAGTTCTGTATCTTATCACAGTTTACTATGGATGTACGCGACTGTATTTACATTGAATTGTTCGATTTAGCCACTGAACTTTTTTTTACTTTTTATTCAGCTCGGTTTTGAAATTCTCTGACTGTCGTTTATTTCCCAAATTCAGTTTCTTTTGAGCTTCCCTCCATATGCTCTACGATTTCAGGATTATTTCTAGCCTCGAGTACAGAAATATATAATTGCGTGTTCACCGTCCCACCACATTTTTTTCCTACAGAATAAAACCTAACATCTTTTTTATTGTTAAACATGATTACAACTGTTGTATGCGATGAACCTAGTTAATAAAGGTAGTGCAAGTGATTTAAAAAAAAATAAATATATATATATAATATATATATACGAGTATATATATATATATATATATATATATATATATATATATATATATATATATATATACATTTATACATACATATATACAGTCTTCTTGTTCACATTTAGGAAACGAGGTACTTTCACCTTTCCCAGTACCCAGTAGAGGTACTGTTGCGAGGTCTTTGTAGCCTCCCAACCTTAATGTCTTAAAGGGGGAGAGGTAGAGGAAGTAAAGGGAAAGAGCTGTATTTGTAAGAGAAAAGGCAGGATGGGGAGAAAGGAAAAGGAGTATGGGGAAGAGGGTTTCACATTTCCCACGGGATGAGAGAGAGAGAGAGAGAAAGAGAGAGAAGGGAGTTGGGAGGGTTGGGGGGGATTTATACTCCTCGAGACTTCCTTTTCTTTTCTGTTCCTTCGACGATTGTACAGTACCTTCTTACCCATACCCCTTCCGTCCTCCTACAATAAGCCTACAGTAAGCATACAAGAGTTCATGTTTCACTGCCACGGTTCTTGTATCTTAAAGGGAGACTCATCATTCCAGGGAAATTCTTATTTTCTTTCGTCTGTGCAATACTCATATGCCAGGGAGAGATCTTGTATGGATTCCCTTTCTTATATTGAGATGCTGTTCGCGGAATGTAATGGAACTCTCTCTCTCTCTCTCTCTCTCTCTCTCTCTCTCTCTCTCTCTCTCTCTCTCTCTCTCTCTCTCTCTCTCCTTCACAGAATGAAGTTCTAGCTTCCGTATTTCTTAAGATGAAAAGGTCAAGATTAGATAATGGTAGCCTATGCTGCTTCCTTTTACTCTTGGGATTTGTTTCCTTTTTCTTTTTTTCTTTTTAATATTTCCGTGTTATGTAAGACCAAGCATCTTTCATAATCAGCGGTTATTTAGAAATTTCATATACCACATTGTGGAAAGACTTGAAAGAGCCGTGTTGTGTACATGGTTTGCATACTATTCTTTTATACGTTAGCTGTTGGAGTAAGGTGAATGCGAAAACGCTTTTTGATATTCTCTCTTCAGTCTTAATATCGTCACCAATAATTTCTTTTGCTCCATGCGTGGACTTGTCATGGAGATGAATAGTTCAATGCTAGTCTTTGATTATTGCTTATAAATTTCAGCGTTATACTCGTACACTGCAATGCGTAGTCTTTTGTATGTTTGCTTTGTGTTGTACGGGTTGCTTTGAAACATATACTTAGAAATATAGCTTAGTTTGAAGGTTAATCTATGATGTATATTTCATAGTTTCAAAATACCAAATTTTATGGAAATGTTAGTGCCAGTTAATTAACTTTATCGTGTGGGTGTGGGAGTTAACACTTCTTTTCTCTGATCATGACAGCAGCTACCTCCTTCCGGTTTCATATAAAGGGTGAAAAGTACTTTTTTTTTAATCCAGATATAGAATCATTGTATTGCCTCATACAGCGCTAACCACCCCACATTCTCTCTCTCTCTCTCTCTCTCTCTCTCTCTCTCTCTCTCTCTTAAATAACAGTTGTAAATGAAGTTTGTTTTACAGTCTTTCATATATATTTTAACTGACGTACTTCAGTAGAGAAATTAAACGGGACGTCAAGCGGGAAATACGGTTGCCACACCCAGCCGTAGTGCGCGTGATAATTAGAAGCCCATACACATATTCTCACGCAAAATACACTGACGGGCTCACCCCCCGGCACGCACAGCTGCTAATTGTTTTATTTCTCTATGTGCAAAATTTATCAGAGGTAACTTAATCAGTTTTTACGCAAACTGACAGTTCTTCCTTGGAGGGGTGGGTAGAGCTCTCGGCTAGCACGCTGTTGGCCCAGCGTTCGATTCTCCGACCGGCAAATGAAGAATTAGAGAAATTTATTTCTGGTGATAGAAATTCATTTCTCGTCATAATGTGGTTCGGATTCCACAATAAGCTGTAGGTCCCGTTGCTAGGCAACCAGTTGGTTCTTAGCCACGTAAAATAAATCTAGTCCTTCGGGCCAGCCCTAGGAGAGCTGTTGATCAGCTCAGTGGTGTGGTTAAACTAAGATATATTTAACTTAACTTACGCAAACAGACTCAGAATTGAGATACAAGAGACAAATAATATTGCTTGTTTGTTTGTAATGAAAGACTTGATATGATATGGTGCAGTTAAGGAAGAATTCATTTTTTTAAATGATTGACTAAACTATCATATCAAGGACCGTTGGTTAAAGATGTTCACGTACAACCACACACAAAGTAACAGTAATGACAAATATGAGTTTGTGTAGATGACTGTGTTACGATTGAGGATTTTAAGAAAAATGTTAGAGGTAGCATGGAGGACGCCGAACGAATCTGAAATTCATATCTTCTCTGTGTGTGTTTTTACACCTATGCTATTAAAATATATATATATATATATATATATATATATATATATATATATATATATATATATATATATATATATATATATATATATATATATATAAACACTTGGGCTTATTAATTTATTGTTATGTATAAATATGTGCAAGCGGACACGAAAATGTAAGTCGGGTGTGATTCCATAATGACACAAACTACATTTTCAAGGACGTAAATTAGTACTTTTATAAAGACTGCCGTTGTTTTGCAACCAGAGTATTATTTTTTGTTTCTAATGTGTAACATTATTTTTACGGTGAAATTCTTGTGATATAACACCCACTTATTTTAGACTATTGAACCGGCTCTTATGCGTCAAAATTTATGAAACGAAAATGGTAGGATACTTTACCATTGGTAGTTTTGTAGTCACCACCTTTATAAGAATACCATTGTCTTGTAGAGAGCCTTTATAATCATTAATGCATACTAAGAATAAACCTATGCTTAAGACCTTTTGTTAATATTCCAAGTATATTTTACAGACAAAGGAATCAACTGTTTCAAAGAAACATGCTATTAAAGAGGGGAGCACATGGTTAAGCATGAAAGTCTTCCTTTCATCATGCCCCTTCGTAAATACATTACTCTCATTCCCCGTACCAACTTAATTTGATGTTAACACTGTAACACGAAACATAGCTGCAAATGCAGGTGCACTGCAGTAAAACACCTCATTAATTGTGACAGGGTTCTTCGTTCATGAATTTCTGACTGACTCAGGTTTTACTTATTACATTTATATATATATACATATATATATATATATATATATATATATATATATATATATATATATATATATATATATATATATATATATATAGTATAAGAACACATGGCATATATACGCAAAATCCTTGGATTACCAACTATACCCCTAGAGACTACCTGAGCGTTTTAGTTTGTTTGTATGGTAATAAAAAAGTCAATTGATTGGACAACCAAATGACCATAGTAGGTGTGGGCCTGAAGGAAAGTAAGATTTAAAAATACCGTATCATCTAACCCCCATAGGAAGCAGTTTACTCATTTGATTTCCTCAGCATAGTAGTCACAGTTCATCTAACAGAGTATAATAACAATAATAATTGAAAAAGCAGTATGCTTTTGACTTCTTTTGTGGTTACCTGATAACAAAAGGAAGATTACTCCTTTAACCCAGACTGAATAAATGATACACAAAAACGAGAAAGGGAGCAAAGCCGCTTAGTCCTTCAAGAAAGGAACTAAAAGATGAAGTGCTTTGAATGTAAGTGGTGTTTCAAACAGGATTTTATAAACGGGACTAGATTGCTAAGCCAGTGCGTTTATCCCTCTCCCTCCCACCCCCCTTGCGCGCGCGCGCACACACACACACACATACACACACACACACACATCTTCTACTTACATAGTTACGTTGTGTTATGTGTCAACAGCTTCTGTGGTTCCTTGTCATCATATATCCGTGTACTGTCCCAACGTTGTGCAATTAGTTGATCGCTGTCCCAGAAGGAGAGAGAGAGAGAGAGAGACAGACAGAGAGAGAGAGAGAGAACAAAAAGAAGCTGTTATCGTTAAATGGTTAATCAGTACTTCTTTGCTATGCAAATTTGTAGCACAGTTGTAGGTACAGGAGAGCAGATCAAGGTTGTAGGGAATGGTTTACGAGATGACAAGGATGTGGTGAATTTGGACAGAATCTTGTAGGTGGAAGAGGAATGCGCTTTGTCTAAGATTTCAGACATGATTATGATCAGACCTCGCTACAGTATGGCAAGGTTGATCAAAGAAAATTCCTAATGACAACGCATAGCTCAGGCGACTAGGGCTTTTAGCTAGAAAGCAGCAGGTACATAGTGGTGAAAAGAAAAAACTTTACGGCATTTATATATTAACAGTTAGACGGGAAGAAAACGACGGAAATTCATCGAGTAAGACTGAATATATATTAAGAGTAAATAAAAAATGAAAAGTTTGTTGTTTGTTTCTTGAAAAGTACTAGTAAGTGCTCATGAGTAGCAAAGACATGAGAATTCCAAAAGTAGGCTGAACTCATTATTATAATGCAACAGATAGCGTCTGTAATGAAAATAGGGCATTTCCAGCTAAGAACTAAGATTTCCATAAACAAGTATTTGGATATGGATACATTAAAATTATTTCGCATAATTAGGTAATCACATAATATGTGCCAAATTATTTACTGAAGTTACAAGTCTCATCGGTAAGGCGACCAATAATAGTGGAGGATACCTTCGCGGCAGAGTCATTCCCAGTTGAATGAGAGCCTCGCAGGCTACCTGAAAAGGCAATAATAAAGTTAAAATGTGTATTTTGACCTATGAATTGTAACTACACGCAGGAGCATGACATGGATTAATATAGACTAATGGAGATTAGGCGAAGGACACTTGATTATGGAACACCCAGATAATTCAACAAGTAGTCTCAAGAATAAAAAGATAGAAAACTTAGAGATGGGCGAATAGAAATTAAGGACATGTCCACTCGAAATCTGCTGTCGAACAAGTTATTCATCATCTATATCTGATAAGAAAAATGGACCCCTCCTGATACCTAATAGGCCGAATAAGGATATTTAGAGGGGTCTCCCCAAAATAAACTCCTGTAAAAGGGTAGTGCTGTCAGTGTACCTCATGCGCTGCACTGTAGGCATTACTTGAGGTTCTTTGCAGCGTCCCTGCGGCCCTAGCTGTAACTCCTTTCATTCCCTTTTACTGTACCTCTGTTCATATTCTCTTTCTTCCAACTTACTTTCCACCTTCTTCTAACAATTGTTTCAACACTACTTTTAACGCTGAATGACGCCATAGGCCGCAGCGCTTGGCCTTCTGCCTAAATTTAGCATTCTAATTCCAGTTCCAAAATAAGTGGCGAAGGAGAAAGGAATGTCAGCAGGCAAGGAGGAAAGAATACTGCTGCCTTACTGCAAAAGACGCTATAGTGGAAGGCTGTAAGGAAAAAAAGAAGGAAGATGGAATTCTTTAGTTTTGTAGATGGATGGATCAGGGTGGAATAAAACACATATAGGAAACAGAAGTCTCATTACGAACAAGTTGCTCACTTCTGTTTGAAGAAAGCATCTTCAGCTGTATTGTTAGTCACTGAACCGTCATTCATTTCAAGGTCATCAGTTGACAGCGACAATACAATGGTAGTTGCTTATGTGTGAAGATTAAAACTTAGTAAAATGTTTCAGATCTCTCTCTCTCTCTCTCTCTCTCTCTCTCTCTCTCTCTCTCTCTCTCTCTCTCTCCAGTTGTGTTTTCCCATACATTTTCTCACGAAGGGGCAGCATGCACACGAATGGTGGGTTATGCAGACGAACACATCTACAGTCTTGTAACAGAACTAATTATTGGTTTGCAACATGTGACTTTTGCATATAGAATTTTATAGACAGTTATACTTGTCTGGCTGTCTCATTTTGCATTCCCATGCCTGTGATGTTGTATGTTTTCAACCGTGGAAATGTGCCTCAAAGTTATCTTTTAAATCTCTAGAAATGAAATAGTCAAACGAAATGACAAACAAAATTAGGCAAACCATTCCCATTACATTGTAGTTGTTCTGCTCTACTTATAAGATAAAGTCGAATCTGGTATATTAAGTCAAGGGAAAAACAGTTTTCAGACCAGTAAAAGTCATTCTAGTCACCACAAGGCTCTTATTATTAGCATGAGTTTTAATCTGTGGTGTTGGAGGTTGAGCAATTTTCTGTGGCAGGAATTTAAACTTGTTATAAGTTTAGCCATTTTTTTATTACAACGTTATAGAAAAGGGAAATCGTTTATTTGTTTACATATATATATATATATATATATATATATTATATATATATATATATATATATATATATATATATATATATATATATATATATATGTATATACATATATATGTATACGTATGTATATTATATATATGTGTGTGCGTGTGTGTGTGTCTGTGTATGTATGTATGTATGTATGTATGTATGTATGTATGTATATATGTATGTATGTTGGATCTGAGTGTGAATAAGTTCAAATTATGTTCTATATTTCTTATAGATATTGCTCTTCTGTCAAAATAGATTATGCATAACTTTCTGATTGCTTACTCAGAATGAATTCAGAAGCTGGCAACAGATTGGAATATTTATCAAGAAATCAGAGATTTAATCATCATATATATCACTTCAAACTTACGTAGGAACTGACACTTCTCAGAAAGAGATGATTTACCAAATTCACCCTTATTCTTTTAATTCTTGCAGATGGAGAACTGAAACGAGAAAGTGAAAGCTTTAATGTTATTCTACCTTGAATACAAAAATTGCAGTCAGGTAATTTTTGGTTTCCCTCCGGATCATAGATCAAGGTCTTTTACCACTGAAGTGGTTGTGGGGGCAACATTTTGTGTGTATTTCTTTTTATTTTCAACAGGTTTCTCGTTTTCTTCCCATTATAATATCCAAGAATTTTATACAGATGCCGTAATAATAGTGTGACATACGCTATATTTTAGTAACTGATAATAAAAGAGCAAGAGTAATTTATTGAGTAGTTTTGGATTAGGGTTGGTAATCTCTCTCTCTCTCTCTCTCTCTCTCTCTCTCTCTCTCTCTCTCTCTCTCTCTCATACACACACATACACACAACTACTGTACATGGTTTCGATTTATTCATTTTGATTTTCTGATTCTTTCACCACATGCGCGCACCAGATTTCCAGAAAAATACAAGTAAGTTTGGTCATCACGAAGACCTTTCGGAAGGTTACAGCGTTCCTTTATGTTAGGGGCCCTGGGGTTCATAGAGGTGCAGTTGAGGTTATTAGCGACCGATCAAGTTCGCTTTCTTCTCAGTAATCACTAGAGCAAAGACTACTTGTCTAGCTCGTTTACCGTAAGTGGGTTGCTCGTGGGGATGTTACTCCTCATTGGGGTTTCTCCCAGAATAACTCCTTTTTATTACGTTAGTTTCACCTTTGTTCCTTTAACCACTATCATATATTGATTAATTTCCTTGTGGGTTGTTTATGTATTCTTACCTCTGCCTTAGAGGTTATGTTTCCGCTTTAGTCTCTCTGTGTGTGCAAGTTCTCTTTATGTAATTTTTTTATGAGCTGATTGCAGAAGGAACCGGGACAAGCATATGTGGCTATACTCTGCTAGAAAACTGAAACATTAACCAGAAAAAGAAATAATATATGCGTTTAACTTTTCAATAAATAGGCTCTAGAGACAAAACAAGAGCAGAATGTTTGCTTACTATAGGTGGACAAGAAATAGGGATATATAGAAATGCTTAAAAAAATTAGATTAGGTTAGGAGATGCATTAGTGTTC
The DNA here is from genome assembly GCF_040412425.1 of Macrobrachium rosenbergii. Lineage (NCBI taxonomy): Eukaryota > Metazoa > Arthropoda > Malacostraca > Decapoda > Palaemonidae > Macrobrachium > Macrobrachium rosenbergii. The sequence goes on from NC_089748.1 coordinate 67,915,319, forward strand.
CTAGGTGTTCTGATCACGTCAGGGGGATACGGGATGATAGAATTGTCAAAAGAACGAAGACGGCAATACAGAAGTGTTAGGAACGAGGAGATTCGTGAACCAAAAGAAAAAAACCTCTGGGTAGGCGGTCTTGTAGAGCTTTGGAAATGGGTGACCTAAGTGTATAAAAAGGAGAGTACTTGTGAGAATCTAGAGATAAGAAGCACAGTTTTTTAAGGAGGGGTGTTGACATGACGCTCATAAGCCTCGCTTGTAGGTGTGTGTAGTGACTGATGATGTGAAGCGTTTTTTGTATAGGGGTTTCACCCATGGTTTATCAGTTAAAGGATGAATTTTGTAACGGAGACGGTTTTGTTGCTTTTCTCTGTATCCGCCCCGTATTTTGAAAAGTAGTTCTTTGTTTAATATATATATATATATATATATATATATATATATATATATATATATATATATATATATATATATATATATATATATATATATATATATAAATATACATATATAATATATGAATATACATATATATATTATATAAATATACATACATATATATATATATATATATATATATATATATATATATATATATATATATATATATATATATATATATCGAGTCGAGTAATCTGCTTCAAATAATTATTGTATATTTCTCTGTACTACAGAAAGATAATGAACTTTTTTACTTTGAAACACGGTGATAATTTAGTTGTGATATTTAAATTGCTAAATCCTTTTTCATTATTGTAAGAAATATATTAGCAAAATATATTAGCATGGCAATGACGTATTTTTAAAGAGAGAGAGAGTACCATCTTTATGTAAAAGAAAAAATGATAACAAAAAAGGTCTCCAGGGGCGTGATATATCAAAGGAACGATGACTGGCAGTGATACAGAGGCAGTTTTAAGAAATCCTTCACGCTGTCATGATCCGAGTCCAGTTAAAAGGCGTATATTTCCATCATCACCTTGACTGTGCTGATTATCAAAGGTTCCTTTACTGTCACACTCCTTGTGAAGATGTTTAATTCATGGGTTTAAAAATGTACCCGTAATGTTTTGCCAAAGATGATTTCTAGTATATCTCCTCACTCACACGCTTTGATTATGTTTCGAAATACTCATCTGTTTTCATGATTCTTCTAATCCCCGGTCGTTCAAGTAGGAAATTTACTTGCTCTTTAGTTTCGAGGATGGTGAGACTATTCCAGCATTTTGTAATCTTTTGTAAATAATTAACACTATTAAGCTCGTCATCAGTTTTGTCGTTTCCAGCTTTTCAGATGTTTGGCATATTACTTTGAGATACTGACTCTTTTTTCATAGAATAGTCGAATGTATAGTTATTCTTTCACTTGAATTCCAAGTCATTTAATAAAACTGTACTATTTAATGCTCATATTTTGAAAGTTTATAGTCGTACGTCGTCTGTATTGAGTGACATTAAGGAATGTATTCTAAGCAGGTTCGGTTGGACTTTCTGTAATGATTTAAGCTATGTATGACGGTCTAAGCTTTCAGTAAGTTCTGTTTCCACGCGACCAGCTGAGATCAGGCAGAAACTGCATTGAACCCAAAATGCACCCATTTTAATTTTGGGGAGAAGAATTCCGTGTCATCTTTTCGACAGAGAGCTTTGTCATGATCTTTTTTAAATAAGACAAAAGCCTCAAACACCCTCCCCCCCCAACCTGTCTCTCTCTCTCTCTCTCTCTCTCTCTCTCTCTCTCTCTCTCTCTCTCTCTTTGCAGTTTAAATGAAGCGAAGTTGTATGCGTTTGTATGAAAATATCTGGTTTTTTAATAGGCGCTCTTTTTTATAATTAAAACCTGTTAAAACAGGCCTTAAGGGAATGCTGCGTAACAAATTACATTTTGAAAATTATGAGCTTTTGCTTTAGCAGCTTTCCTTGAAATATAAATACCGCATGTTGCTCTCATGAACGTCGCAACCCGTTCCTTCATTTATTATTATTATTATTATTATTATTATTATTATTATTATTATTATTATTATTATTATTATTATTATTATTATTATTATTATGCTGTTGTTGTTGTTGCGCAGAGTTCACTTTGCATCGCCACCAAAATTCTGGAAAAAGTTTGCGTATTTAACATTTACACTAATTATCAGTAAGTCTTTAATAGCGTAACCTGTTTCGATTTTTAAAATCACATAATTGTTGAAGACAAGTGCACGGTGGAAAAGGTTATATATCCCTCCATAAGCCTTAAAATACTTACGATATCTAAATCTAAATTATTTTGTAGTTCGCTTGAATACGTTTGAATCGAAAAATGAGTTACCTTACATTCGAAATGAAACTGCAGATTACTGAAATGAAAGTGAACTATTTGGAATGCTTTTCATACCATGAAAAGCAAAGTGATTTGAGTGTGAAATCTGGAAATCAATATTTTTCGTGTTCCTGGATATTAATATCAGTTCTACCACTGAATGGATTTGAAGTGAAATGAGTATTAAACTGAGAATACTATGACTAACGATTTCAAATGTGTGTATATATATATATGTATATATATATATATATATATATATATATATATATATATATATATATATGTATATATATATATATATATACAGTATATATTATATGTATATATACATATATATATATATATATATATATATATATATATATATATATATATTATATGTATGTATATATAGATGTGTATGTGTGCGTATGTATGCATATATATTACTAATGTATATATATTATACAGTGTATATATGTTTGTGTGCATGTATGTTGCTTATGCCTTTGCCTTTTATGCTTTCCTTAATCCTAGAGTAATTTAATTTCTCCATGGCATGAACCTGGAAAACTTATTTAAAGATTAGAATTCTCTTTCTGAAATGAAAGTCAGATGTGAACCCAAGAAGTTTTATTGTATTATATTGCCTTCTGCTTTTTTGTGGTTAAAGTGGTTAAAAGTTTAAGTCTTAGTCTCAAAAGAATATTAATTTCTTCATACTCTTGAACTGGAGATTGTATGATTAAATTTATGATGATTTAATTCTTCTGAAACGAGATTAGGAGGCACATGAGTTTAAAACTAATTCGCCAGAAGGAATGGAAGTGAAACAAAATTGTATTAGAAGCATACCTAATAGTAGTTACGTGACTTTGTAACTGCGCCTGTGCAAGATTAAAAATGTTAGGAGACACCCATTTGTGCACCGTTCATCGTGAGCTTGTGTGTGGTAATATTAATGATAATCTGTCAATCTCCATTAATATTATAAGGATAGGATGAAAGACTAGTTCCATTTGGAGGAATAATGGAAGGTTCAGTTGGGAAGACTATCGATAATTGTATGTGTATGTACACACACATATATATGTACATTTGCATGAATGTATATATATATATATATGTATATATATATATATATATATATATATGTATATATATATATATATATATATATATATATATATATATATATATATATATATATATATATATATATATATATATATATATATATATATATATATCTGTGTTTATATAGTTAAAATGCAAAACACCGAAAAGAAAATTGAAACAGGATATAATTTCGAAGAACTGTGAAGAATAAACGACATTTAGATTATAAATGCTTGGATGAAAGCTTATTCCTATTGGGCATACAAATTGTTTTAAAATTCTTTTAACTTATGCGTCAGTGAGTTACTTATATATCTTATTTTCGTATGGCGCCTGTTGTGTATTTTTTTTTTTCTTAACGGAAAATAACAAGCTCAGTTTTTTTATTGTCATTTAAACCAGGCTTAACTACACTCCTTAAGATCTACATTTTACACAATACTTGAGAAGTAATTGGATCAAGTTTACGCATTATTAGGGTGCCATATTCATATGAAATCGTTTATTCTTTATAAAATTGCGTCCGATTATGTATGTTTCAAGCATGTTAGAATGGACCAATTTGGTAGCGCTTGTCCAGTTAATAGTATGCGTTTATCTCTAACATGAATAACATTGCATTGTTATCCAGTGCATATCTTGTACGCTTTTTATGCTTTTCCAGTCTCTTTTTCAGTAAATTTACCTGTTGCACAGAATTTGTCACGAATTACACGGGATTATATATATAGATATCCATTATATTTTCAGGGAGAGTTATATATATATATATATATATATATATATATATATATATATATATATATATATATATATATATATATATATATATATATATATATATATTATTACACTGTGGTATTACAGTAAAAGACATTCATATATTTTTATATATATGTACAGTATATGTGTGTAGGAATATATGCAAATACAAATGTTAATGATAATTACGGGATGTATCCTTACCTGAGATTATTCTGTAATAGGAAATACCGTGTAGATTAAGCACGAAAAATATGAATGCGTGATAGCTTGACTTCCACAAAAATAAAGCTGTTTATACTTTCGCTTTTTCCAGAAGTCTCATTATGAGACTGCAGCTTTATTTACATAGAGATTGTGTGAGATTCCCTCTGTTTACACAAGTTGTTTACTTTTTTTTTTTTTTTTGTCTTTCCCGATGCTATGAGTTTACTTGGTGCTCTTGTCCGAAAGTTTTTTTTAGTAAATACTAGTAAATATATGAATTTAAATGATCTGATCAGTACTTTACTTCATTACTTTCAGTGTTCTCTTTTCTCGGGGTTTATTATTTTAAAGATAAATCTTGTATTAATTCGTTGAATATTTGGTAATCTATTCAGATGGGTGTTTCGTGAAAACTTCTCTCAGGTACAAATTAAAGCTATCTCTATCCCATAAGGTCTCTAACATATTCTTAATATCCTACGCCTTCAAGCATAAACCGCTGTTGTTGATTTGATTGCGTTGCACTACGTCCCTTTTAACTCGGTGTTAGCGTTGTCTATAGGTATTCAAAGGGCACGCAATATTGTCAATAACGTGACTGAACACGATACATAACGTCTAATATTACTGCACAGTCCTGCTCTCTTGGAAATGGACGGTTCGTGTTGCGATTGTTACATGCAGTAATGCTAACCAAACGGTTATCAGCGTTCATCATGGTTATGTCTGACTGGTAACCATGGGAAATTTCACGTGAATTCACGATGATGCTCCAGAACTTCGTCTCCGTGAAACAGCAGTTAGTGTAGGCTGATGCTCATATCCTTGATTGCCTGACGTTCATTTGGAAAGCGATAGTCTCTGGCTAGGGATTGCAGCATATCTGTATATGTGTAAATACATTTACATCTTCAGTTCATTCGGATTTGAATTCTAGATTTCAGATGGTTTTGCACATATTCGTCTGAAAATACTGCATCTCTTTGAGTGAATGCAAGCAAGATCAGTTATGGGTGATGCTTTAATACTGAAATATATGACAGATAATCGGGTAGAAAATCGAGTTCTCTATTTAAAGATCACCAGAGACAAACGGTTAAGCTAATATTCAGTTCGACTAACTTCAAGGATCCTACTGTACTTGTTTAATTGGTTTGCATCAAGGCTTTTTGCATAGTCATAGAAAAAGATTGCTGCCATCTCATCATTCATCTTTGCATTTCTTTGCAGATCCTTGCCGATTTTTCCATGAAATGCTCAAAGCTAAGAAAGTTTGTTAGTGGTGCCCATCTTCCATTAACTAGCCCTCTCTCTCTCTCTCTCTCTCTCTCTCTCTCTCTCTCTCTCTCTCTCTCTCTCTCTCTCTCTCTCTCTCTCTACATTATATATATATATGTGTGTGTGTATACACATATGTATATGTATATAAATGTATAAAATATATAATATATATATATTTATATATATATATATATATGTGTGAAAACTATATATATTACCCATTCTATTAAATTCCTCTAGTTCAAGCAATATCCTGAATGTCTGTTTATGGGCTTTAATTTACTTACAGTTTCAAATTTTTCCTCCTCTGTAATATTGAGTGTATGTATAGTATATATATATATATATATATGTGTGTGTGTGTTAGATATAGATATATATATATATATATATATATATATATATATATATATATATATATATATATATATATATATATATATATATATATACATGTATATGTCTGGGTTCACGGAAAATACTGTATAATGCAATAAGGAATATTTTGGCGGTATGCTCTGCAGTGGAGAAGTAAAACAAAAACAAAAAAACCCCTTGGCCCTTTAAACAAACTTGAACGAGGTCTGATGGTGTAACAGGATCATGTAACTTGAAGAAATGTCTCATGCATACATAATAGGATCTTATGTAGTGAGTTGTAATATCGGCTGGTGCTGTCCCGCTAAACCTCCCGGTTGTCTCTTAGAGAGAGAGAGAGAGAGAGAGAGAGAGAGAGCGAGTGAGTGAGCGAGCATCTGGCTGTTGTTCGTGGTATGTTGAGCGATACGTATTCGTGTGATTCAGTTGTGTGGTGTGTGCTGGTCCAGACGGTTGGCTTGGCTTGGTTGGTTGCCTTGGTCGACAACCAAGCGGCGGATCGAGCGTTCTGGTAGCGGTCGAGTCGGCGGTGGTGCTGGTGCTGTCGATCTCAGAACAAGGGGAGTCTCGCGGGTAGCCAACGATTTATGACATGCGCAGTGGTCTGATAGCACTCAGAGAGGCCTTTTTATCTTATCACTTTATTGAATCGTCGTTTTTATTGTCTGTAAACAAAAGGTTGTAGAGCTGACATAGAGTAATAGCGATCACGGCTACTGTGCTGATAGTGTTTTCTGAGGCTCGGATGAGTATTATGTGAAGTGGTATTTTGTGGATTGTAAATAATTTATAACGTTCAGCGCGATAAATTTTAATAGTTTGATATATGGCCAATCCAGTACTTAAATACAACTATTATCGAAGGTCAGGAATCGGATGTGCCTGACTTGTGAAAGATTTATTTGAAGCGGTTTTCATTTAACAAATCAGGCAAGTGCTACCTTAGTGTCGGTATGAACTTCAACTAGGCTATATATAAACAAAATAAAAGCGCGCAAAAAAGGACTTTCAAATTTATCCAAAGAAATCATATATATCTAAATCATAATAAGGGAAGTCTTGAATAAAGAAATAAAGAAATTCGCGGGACTAACATTTGAAGAGGACGTCCTGGGAGGAAGTGAATCATCTAACAGCTTATAGACGGACTGACGAGTATAACAGGCATCATGGCAGGTAGGTAGGCGGAAGATGAGGAGAGCGATGTTTCTTGATGCTTGGCTGGCCTTTTAAAATGGCTTAGAGAAACCTTGTAGAAGAGACGCCCGTAATAGGTATCTAGAAAGTTTGCAGATTCGTTTGAAAGATTTCCCTTTAAAAGACTTCAAAAGCCCTTCGAAGGCATGTGTGTGTTTTTTTAAGAACTGTTTTAAAACAGTCTGTTTTTAAAGACAATGGAAATGCTTTCGCATTCCTCTCAAAAGGTTTTATCATGCAGTGGGTGCCGATTCTGACACCGAGAGGGCGTGAAGAGGAGTGGGTGACCCAGCCACCCAACAGTGCACATCAGTTCGGGTTACCGGCGGAATGAACAGCATCTTGTTTTAGCCGTAGTTTCACGTTGGGGAGTTCTTCACGGCCTTGTTTGCTTAATAATTGCCTTAGGACGAGCATTCCTTTCATACGTGGTAATTCTTCTCTCATCAAAATCTCAGTGCACGCGAATGATTTCGCTTCTCTTTAACCATATTAACGTGTGCTATGTAAAAGAGCGCAAGGGTACATGTTAAAGTAGTTAGTGATCGGTCGGGGAATATTCGATTAAGATACTCATCTGGAGAGCATTTATTTTAAAAACAAAGGAACTAGGTAACTGAATCTAGTAGCCGAGATGAAATAGTGATAATACTACAAGGATGACCAGTTTAGAATATAATTTAGTTGTTGGTGCAATGATTGCTTCCATGTGTGCAGACACGATACAAATGCTTGCTGAAATTCTCAGATTCCTAAAATGTATCTCTAAGTGATGGGACGATCTCTTCGTCTGAGTAAGCGCCTACCCAAAGTCCTTTAAATATACTCAGAGTATATTTAAAGGACCTTGCGCCTACCCTTGTATTTTCCCCATTTTTGTATTTTTTCTTTCAGCCTTACACTAGGATAACGTTGGGTATTAGTTTGCCATTTCTATACGTAGAAATGTATTATAGGATGTTGGATACGAAAATACTCCATGACATAATGTAGACATCGAGTTTTTGTTATGCTGCCCTTTATCATTTTCTTTTTCACTCGGTTTTGGACTATTAAACTCATTGTTGGTGTTATCATATAGCAATCCCGAATGACACCACATCTACGTCATTAGTAAGATCGATGCTGTTAGCACTAGTCTTATATTTCTTTTTGTGAAAAGAATCCTTCGATTTACTATCAGATTTTGGAATTAACTTTTCATTATGTCTGCTGAATCGGGACAACGCTGGATTGTATGAGCTGCAAATCATTGCCATTTTAAGTTATTTCCTCTTTGATTATTCAATTGTATTACAGCCTCTTGTATGCATTCTGTACATACCGCCTGCCGTTATTTGAACCTTTCGGTTCATAGCTACGTTTTTTGTGGGGTTTTCTGTTGCTAGTAAATAGTATTAGTAGTAGTTGAAGTATTTGTAATAGCGGTGATAGTAATTAGGAGAAAAACCAGATAAGGGCGAAAGTGCTGATAATACTAAGGAAATATAAGGAAAGTTGATTGAAAATTACAACAAATAATAAATCGCTCTACCTCTTAAAGGATGTTATGGTAATGTCAACTGGCGTCTTGTGGGCACCAAAAGATTGGAAGACCCAGGCCTATTTGGATGAGAACTAGGAGACAGGATGAACGGAGATTTGTGGAAGCGAAAGTGTAGGAAAAACATGAACGACAGAATTTCACAAATGTCGTTGTGCTGAACGGCAATGGAAGCAATAATGATGATGATTTTTTCAATCAGAGCTTCTTAAATATAAAAGAGGGGAACATAATGCTGTATTGTCCGTTAGTGATTATTAATTGTGATAACAAATCACTGATTATATTCTATTGTTTTTCCCCCATATAATTACACGGCTGTGAGTTTCTGCCATGTGAAGTATCTATGTGTTGGACTTTATTTTTATGGAAATATTCGTTTAACTGTGTTCCGTTGATGATTATTATGAAATTTCGTTGTAATTATGTTTTTTATTGTTGCCATTGTATTTTATGACAGGGTTTATTAAGGGGAAAATCACAAGCTTATTAGAATATTCCTGGAAGCAGTACAATTATTAAAATAAATAATCTTGTGACAACACTGTTTCGGGTAATATTGGAAATTATAGGATTGTATATCATTTCTAACTGGGATGCAATGTGGCAGCTTGAGGTTTATCAGACAGACATTCCCCAAGAAATATCAAGGTTATTTAGTAAGGTTGCTCGACTGATGAATCATGACTTTGAAGTTATTTCTCAAATGTTCTTAAACTTTTCGATCATTTATAGTTATTCTCAAAAGGATGAGAACGGATACATAAAAATTACGGTATAAAAGATATTTTTCGTATGTACAGCTTTAAGTGTGTGATTCATTTGAAAATTCCGTGTTAGTCAGGACTTAGACGGAGAGCTGATGGGAACTCAGCTGATACAAAAAAATGGTTTCTCGCTGCAGAGCTGCGGTCATCTACCGATGTCTTTTCTTGTCACGTAATGCTTTGTCATTATGAAGTGAAGTCTCTAATCATAGCTCTTTGAAAAATGTGATGTTGAGCATAAAACTTCACTCATACACGAGAGAATTCACAGGCATTATGCGCTATGCAGTTTGTGCACTTTTCACCTTGTTTTGATTGCATCATTTTACAAATGATTTAGCAGCAAACTGGCTATGCATTTACTGTCAATCTTAGTTCGTTGTGATATTAATAAGCGAGTTCCTCTCGTCACTTGAGACATCGCCCTCACAACCTCTCTTTTGGGGCAGGGGCCATGGCCAGCCCGCACCCTTCCACTGGGCCAGCCAGCCCTTGTGAACTCACTGACGAAGCGGAGAAAGGATTAAGTGGAACTGATTGCCGTCAATTATTAGGGAGGAGTCTTTCCTCATTCACCCAACGTTTTCTCGTTGCCTTGCATCTGCAAACGACGATGAATAGGATTGGAAGAAGGATTTTTTTATTTTGGCGGTGTGGGGTGGGAGACAGAGGGTATACTGTGGGGACTGGTTATAAAGCAAGTATTCAGGACAGTTAAACTGGTTTGTTTCGTAGTAATTTTTATGGTTTTTCTAATAAAGGTGCGCTTTCGTTTTTCGGTTTTCGGTGTACTTGACAAATATTTTATCTTTCTTCACCACCTTTGTGTTCATGCGTTTTTTTCCATGATTTTGAACGGGATATCTTCCCGCGTTCAGAAAGCAGAGTTCTAGAAGCATCCTCAAAGGTCTTCCTTCCGTGTCTTTGTGTGCTCGAACTTGAATTATTGAAGCCTGAAAGGAGAGATGATTGTTTTCATCATTAAGTCTCATCTCAGAATTACGAAATTACTCTCCGCTCGTTTTTCAATTCTTTGGATGATCACCCAGGAGAAAAAGAAAAAAATCTGTCGATAGATTTAATGGGCTTCATTAGTCGATTTGTACATTCTTATGGCTAATTAAGTATTTAGACTTTTTCGCTTGTTACTCATTATTGACTATTATTTCATTTCATGAGTATTCTTTCGTAAAACCGAGTCTCATGGTCGACTTGATGGAATTATTGAAAATTAGGGGAAGATTGCATTTTATGTCGGCTTTAACGAATTATTATTATTATTATTATTATTATTATTATTATTATTATTATTATTATTATTATTATTATTATTATTATTATTATTTTACAGTACAAATTCTTTAATGCAAACTCTATTTTAAAAGCTTTTCAAGAGGCTTCATTATTCAGTGTTAATTAATACTACGCTAATTTAATTTTCCAGCAGTAACACACTTTGAGTGTTGCTGAATTGTATTTTGTTGTTTGAAAAGTTCGTTCGCATTTACTGTACATCTCTTCTGAGGTTTAAGCGTCCCTGGAGGGACGACATGGCCAACTGAATTTGGCTTCTTTAATTATTATTATTATTATTATTATTATTATTATTATTATTATTATTATTATTATTATTATTATTGAAAAGTTGAGGAAATACGTAGAGCTTTTATCTCCCTTTACTAGGTAAGGTGAAGGATGATATTGATAAGTGTGTGGGAATTGTTAGACTTATTTGAGTAGTTTTAAATGGGTTTCTTTTTCTGTTTTTTTTTATTATTGTTATTGTCGCCGTTACGTTGAAACGTAGTTTTGAGTATTTCCTGCATAGCATTCTTTTAGTCATAGAGTAATTCCAAATTAACAGCACCTAATTTCAAGGAATGTTACGGTGACTCAGCACTTCCGCTGCAGTGGTATGTGAAATCGGGTAATCAGGTGTTGCCACTGCATTATTTCCTCTTTTTTTTCTCACACGCAGTTGCTGCTTAATCTTGATGTTATTAGTAAACATGGGTTTTGCCCAGCAATAATTTCATAGCTAGTTAAGCCATTATGAATTTCATTATACATGTACTGATTCGTGATACTGCTTTGTAACGTATGATAAAATCTTGAGTTACGGTTTCGCGAACAACATATCAAATTGTACTCAATAATACGTTTATTCTTTACCATATTGCATTTTGTGTGTTAACAATAAACATTAATCGGTTTGAAAATACATGTAGGTATTAGTTTGTTTGCCTTCATAAGACTGACGAAATTGAGGCCAAGTATATTAGAAAAAGTAAGAACCTTCAACATGATCCATGGCAGACTTATCTTTACAAATATACTTAACTGTTGTGAGATGCACAGTGGATGACACTATGGCTGAGGGCTCCTTTTGTTATGGATAGACAGCAGCTGGTTGTAGGAGCGTGTATATTTAAATGGAAATAATTATAAAAGCTTGTCATTTCATTTGGTAATCGTATATCATCAGTACAACTGAAATTTAAGTTGCACTTAAAGAAGAAAAGATTTATAGAACTTTTGGTGCATCGATCTGGGAAATTACAGTGTTCTTATAAGAATTATATGTATATATTGTATATATACACACATATATGTATATGTATATATATATACATACATACATACATATACACATATATGTATACGTGCACACACTTCTTTAGTGAGGAACTCCTTAAGATTCGTTGTTCTGCGGTTCTTTTATAAAGCATATATCTCTACGTACAGTATAACAACATTTGTAAATATCTAATTAATCCGTTCGTAGAATAATGGTCATTACTTATTTTTGTATTTGGGGATCTAATTTCTCTCTCTCTCTCTCTCTCTCTCTCTCTCTCTCTCTCTCTCTCTCTCTCTCTCTCTGAAACCAGAATCCTATATTTGCCCTTTAAACCCATGAAGTTTGATTGTTATTGCCGAAGATTGGTTGAGTTAATTAGAGAAGTCTTTTCTTTGGTACTGTCTTGCTATATTTTCTATTAAATATTTTTTCTGTCGTAACACGAAGTGGTATTCGAAGAGGAACGTTGACAGCCGTGTACTAAGCACCATATTTGATAACCCTTCTTTCATATGATATGAAGTGCTATTTCTCTATCACTTTTGTTTTGTCTTCTTCCATTTCGCTGAAGTATGATGTTGGTGTCTTCCTGTGTGTTGTTTTAGGGACACATATGTAACGTTATTTGTTTATGGTGTAATTTTATAGTCTTCGTACATCGTGGAAATAATTTGGAATGGGGAAATGTTTTGACTTGGCTCATGGTGTAGTAATTTGGAGGTACAATTCTTTGATGGATGATATTACGTGCACGCAGACAGACACGCTATCACACACACACACACACACACACACACACACACAGATATATATATATATATATATATATATATATATATATATATATATATATATATATATATATATATATATATATATATATATATATATATATATATACTGTATTTGCGTATGTGTGAAATGAAGCATGTGACTCACGTTCTCTCATGGATAGCCTCCTGTTCTTTCCCCTTCCTTTGTTTTTCTTCCAATTTTTATCATGTTTCTCGTCCAACCGTGTGTCCCCTTCGTCCTATCTGCTGTCTTTTCCCCTCGCACAGTCTTCACCCAACCCTGAGGGGATGGACGGATTATGTTTCTCCTCTCAGGGCTTCACTATCCTCTTACCCTCTGCCTCTTCGCCCTTCATCTGGGTGGCCTTTTTCCCCTCACACTCGTTCTCTGCTCTCCCTTCATCAAATATTTTTTCTTTGACGTGTTTTTCTCGTAGCAACAACTGGCATACATCGTCCTTTCGCGTTTTCGACCTTTTATGTGTATTTTTCGTTTTTTAGGTCTGCCTGTTGGAGATTGTCTGGTGATATAGATTGCCATTGTTTTGTTTCTTTCTTCAACGCTCCTTCTTCTTCAAAGACTGGGTGCAACAGACAAATGACTCGTTCGATGTGACATCGTTATGGAGCTCGTTTTTGCATTACATATCAGATTCAATAGTTGTGTTTACTGTATTAAATAGCTAATATGTATTTTATCATTTGGAAGACTTTCAACATTTGCTTTCGTTGATTCAGTACAGCTCTCGGAAACGGTTTAAAACTAATGCTTATTTCTGTTTTATGTTTTTGGATGGGGGCAAGTGCACAATAGACAGTTGATAGTTTGGACATGCTAGAATATAAAGTGCAACTGTAAAATTGACTATGCTTCGTTGCTATGTTTACTTTGAATAGTGACTCACAGGTTCGAAAATATTGCCCATATTTGCTTAAATATTGGTCGAAAATGTTTTGCATAACTGTCATATCCATAACATCGGAAAATTTCTGAGCTATGGAATATGAATAATTTAGGAATAATATTTCATGAAGTCCAGTAATATGTCCGAATGCCGTATTTATTATCTGCGGTCCGTTAGAATTGTCAGCATTTTCTTAGAAGTCTCGAATTCGAACCTAGATTTTTGTTCCCAGGAAAACCTTTAGAGTTTAGAAGCAAAGAAAAGGTAGCTGAAAATGCTGATGAGATTTGTTGCTATTATAAATTATTACATTCCGTTGTATGGGAAATTAACTATTTTACGTGAATTTCATTGAAGCGTATTACAGTAGTTGATGATACTAACTTGAGTGATGTACACTAGTTACCAAAAATTTTAAGTTCTGTAACATGCGGACTAAAATGTTAAAGAAATATTTGAAAACCATTGTAACGAAAGAGTTTCAATAACTATTTTACCGAACAGTATTACAAAAAGTTCATTATTTATATATAATAAAATTAAGGGCATAGGCAACTGAGGGTTCGGGTGGGATTTCAAATGGCATTCAACCTAAAGAACTAGTCTATTAGCTTTTATGACAAAGTAACAAAAGAGCTGGCATGTATCTTACATGGCAATGTTACCAAACTGTTGGAATGATCGTTTCATGGTTCACTTACCAGATTACTAAGAGATGGAGAGGAGTTTAATATATTCACAGTGGAGTTATCTTTACTTATTGAATATGATTTTGAGCCTAGATGGTCATCGTAGTATTGTAAATGAAGCTGTAAACCCACTTTCAGAAAGTGGGATCGAGTAAAGTTTTGTGTTAAAGTTTGCTGATTATTATCTTACATATAACAATAAATAGTGGGTAATCAGTTTATGTTTTATTATGTAAAACTTGTAAGTATATGTATATATATGTATGTATATACAGCATATATGTATATATATATATATATATATATATATATATATATATATATATATATATATATATATATATATATATATATATATATATATATATCAAAAAAAAGATAGGTGTTATAAGGAATTCTCTCTCTCTCTCATTTCTGTGCATAACTTAGTCTTCACCACATTGTACCATTTAGATGAATTAGTGTGCCCTCTATCCAACAGTAGCGGAAGAGGGCGAGTAAGCTGGGTAACAGGAAGTGTTGAACTCAACCTTAGGTAAACATAAATCTCTTTAAAGACAAACACTTCGCACACCCCGGCTCGGAGTGAGGGCGAGACTGCGATATGCTTGATAACGAAAGGCGACGAACTCTGCAAATCGCCCGAAATACCTCTTTGTCTTCTTCTTTTGACAAAAAAGATGAGTCATACTTTTTAATTTTTTTTTTTTTTTTTTTTTTTTTGTAGCTTCGTTAAGGGGGTGTGGATTCTCCACGCGAGTTGATGAAACAGCAGTTTTGTCATGATTTATGATGAGACTTCAGTTTTTCTCGTATTTTATTTCTGTTCGGAAAAGCCGTTCATGGTGATGTCAGCATTTTGATCAGCCGGGCAGGGGTCGGCTGATGAAAAATTGCGGCCGACTGATATTGTACTTTCCGTTATATGCGTGATGAAACAGACTGATGTAGGAAATGTTTTTGCTGTTACAGCAGCAGACCGTCTTACTGCAGCTCTGAGGTCCCTTACGTGTTACCGCTACATCAATGTATGTTTGTTAGGTTTTACGATAATCAGTTAAAGTAATTAATGCTATTTTTAGGTAGATAATAAACTGTACTTGGACTTGTAAAAATAGCCAAGTAAAAAACACAGGTTAAACACAATTTTCTCACAGATTTGTTTCAGAAGCTAGCAATATCTTATGTTACTGATCACCTGAGCAGTCAAAATGCTGCTTATCATTTATTTATGCTTTAATTGATAACTTACTGTAATCAGAGGGCTGAGTAGTGATGTCATTCGGGCCTTTACCCTTGATTTCACGGCTGTGAATCAGGAATGGAAAGCTGTTTATATTTCTGGAGCCACCTTTTTGTACCTCTTGCAATGAAAATTTGCTTTTATTAAAAAGTGGGTTTTCATTTATGTCTTTAAAAATCATGTTTGCTTTCATAGGGTTGATAGTACATTGAAAATAAGGTTACTCTGGCCATCATATTATAAATAATTCTTTAAGGACTGACTAGTTTAGTCAAAGGGTCTTGAGAGAATTACAAGTCCTTTGAATAAATAAGTTCTAGCTCTCTTAAAAAAATTACGAACGTTCATCACAAATGATGTTTAAAATGGCACTTTATCCTTTATTGTATAATCTGATCATCGTTTTGGGGTGTACTGTGGCCATCGGCACTCTTGGTAAAATAAACGAAGTTAAATACTTCTTTTTTAAATTCTGTATTCTGTATGGTTTCAAAAAACATTCAAGTACTCTATTTAGATTCTGTATACTTTAAAGATTGTTCATTCCCCTTGATTTTTCCAAATTACCATGAAATTAGTTTATAGTATTGTTCTTTTCTTTTTTTTATTCATAATTTATTATTTCAATCGCATTTTCCAGCTATGTTTACATGAAATGAATTATGAATTATCAGGATTTTTGTTTTATTTTCAAAGACTTGTGTGAATGTTCTTTATTATTTTTTGACTTGTAGATATTGTAATCTGTGGAAGCTTTGAATTAAAATAGAATACCTTTTGGTTGTTTCCTTAGAATAATAATAATAATAATAATAATAATAATAATAATAATAATAATAATCTTGCTTGTTTTCCATTTCCGCTCTCTAATCTTTGTTATGGACGTCACTCTTCCCATTCTCACGATGTGGAAGTCAAACGCAAGGATCATGTTGTTAGGTCAGTCTTTCCTGCCATTTGCTTCCAGAGAAGAATTCTCTGCCTCCCGTAGTTCCTAGTTCCGGCCGGTCATCTTTCAAAGACTGAGGTCTATTAGTTCAGACGTCCTATTTGAGACTGGGCCTATTGTAGGCAGCCTTGCCCATCCCGGTCTGTAAACATACATAGAAATGATTTTTGATGATAAACTGCAATGATAATTCAGTGCTTTTGTTATGGACTCTGGTACGCAAAAGGCAGAAACAATGATATGGTTACTATTAGATTAAATTATTTATTTGAATGACAGAGATGGGAAAGTCTCTGTGTAACCCATCTTTTTCTTTATTTGAGAGTTTATTATGAACAGTTTATCACTTTTTTTTTTTTACTTTTCTTGTTTTGGTCTCAATGATAAAAAGCGCTCTTTAATTTAAATACATGATGAAAAGAAGCTGGGAAGATTCAGGCGTATCTCAATATTGTTGGTCATCGAAAAAATGCAAGAAAGTTATAAAAGTTTTATCTCCTTGCTGTCCTTCAATCCAACCGGTATATTCTAGATAGAAAGAGAGGAACCGAAAGCGATTGTTCAGATACGCGAAAAATGAATGAAAATGATTGAGTTGTGTTGGGGAAATTGGATTTCCCCTTAACAAATGTCGTTATTATTTCCTTTAAAGTTTAGCGAATTATGGTCGGCGCTTTGGCCATTGTTAGGTGAAATTAGATCTGCAGTTGTTGTTATTGCTTGAACTGATCTGATGTTGTTATTGACTGAAGAGAGGATGATTTTTTTTTTATAAGTGAGGTGAGCAGACCAACTGAGTATATTTAACCAACGTTGTTGCTGCTTGCCCTCATATCGTGGCAGTATAACTTGAAATTATATTATTACCGGTTCAACATAGCGTATATTATAAATATTTAAACATCTTGACGCCCTTATTGATTGATCCCATCTGAGGGCAGGGTTGGTTGCATTAGGCAAGTGCTGGTATTGGCTGAATCTAGCATGTGATGAGATGACAAGGTTACCAGTGCAATTACTGACTGAATCTTCGTTAACATTGTAAATTTTTCGGAAATAGTTATAAACTGAGGTTTTAGTGTTAATGAGTTATTTGGAATTGCTATCTCCAGAGCTTTTGATATTAACTGAATTTTACGGTTACTTCTATTAATTTCTCCTAACTAATGTTTTGGGCTCAACTGCTGGTGCTATTTATTGAACATGTTAGGGAGCTGTCTGGGAGTCATTTGAGGACATTGGGAACGTATGAAATGAAACTAAACGCATTCTGCCCCGCAATAAGACATAAGGTATGTTATTTTGACACACAGTCATACATCAAACATGAGTTAACAGTAATGCCACATGATAAGCCTTCCTATTGTTGCAAAGACGTTTCACCTGTCTTTCGCGAAGTCAGATGTCATTTTCATGCATTATGAAAACTTTCCCTGACACAACGACGTATAATTAGATTTGGTAGTGTATTACTTTATTATGAGTTTTCATACTGGCCTCTGGCTTCATTATTTCTTTATGATTGCTCTATATCTGTAAGTGGTCAGTGGGTAACGCTTATGCGTGCGATAATATCACAATTTACTTGTATTGTAGTGAGCAGTTCTAGCCGGTTGGTGTGTTATAATTGCATTACAAAAATAGAGGGTTTCAGTACCAATTCGACAAATGCATTATATCTGCAGTCTTTTTTTTCTGTTACCTGCACAATATTTATCGTAGCTAAAAGATTTCTCATGAATTTTTTATGTACAAATTTGATAGTGTAAGGTCATTCATGATGCCGGGAATATCATCACCACATGATGACACTTCTTTAAAAATCAGAAGATTTTAGTTGACTAGCTATAACTAATATTCAAAATCTTCTGATGGCTGAAAGATCTTGTTACTGAAAAGGATGGGTGAGTACTCTAAAGTACATAAATGAGAAACAATGCCTTATTACAACGAAAAAGTTATTCAATATAAATGTCAAATCCTATTGATTGGTGTGTCAGGCTTTTTAGTGACAAATCCTCAACTATGTTACCCAAAAATACATTATCTACTTACAAATCTATGACATTTTGATACAAAATAAACTTAACACTCACAATTCATACATCTTTAGAATGGAAGCATACTTGTCAAATATAATTTTCAAACTTCTTTTGGTATGTAAGATTCGTAAATTTTCAAAAGGTTTATTTTTTTGGGCTTAATCAGATGAACATTAAGATTCTTTTCAGTGCCCCAACTTAAAATTTCCATAGATAAAATATTATACGATTAGTTCTTGTTTTAAACTTATGTGATGTTTATAATGAGAACATATTTGTTTATATAGGCTACCTGCATGAATACGTTCACAAAAAATCGAAGTACAAATTTCACTTGCTGTTTTACTTTTCAAGTAATGAGAATGGGAATTACGGTTCCCTTCTGAATTTTGTTGATAACCGAAAAAATTCAGACGGTGGCACACAGGCGAATACAATTACGCGTCCAGAACATCACGTTCTCTCATAGAATTACTTGGCATAAAACAATTACTACTGAACAGTTTGAGAAGATTTTTTTAAGAGTTTACTTCACATTTTTAAAGGACAGTAGGGTCTCCCCCGGACAGATTATAGCGCTTAACGCCGCAATCTAAATGAGTATAATGCCGTTCCTCTTCCTCACGCCTCTCATTAAGCAGCAGAAGATTATGAAGTAATCTGATTTATTCAACACTCCCTCGAGTTCTAAATCTTAATTATGGGTTGGCAGGTAGTGTTTCCAGGTAAACAGGGGTTGTTGGGATAGGAGGCGAATAAAAACTGAGCGGAGGATAGTTCGTCCATTTTCTGTAATCGTTACTCCCTTCCTTTAATCTTTTTTACTTCAGTATTATTTATTCTCGCTGTGTAGTGTTTTCTGATCGCTGATTCATTCAATTGCCAGCCTTCGGTGAACTGTCTCCGTCATAGATTCAATAACGATTGCCTGAATTAAATGTCATTCCGAATTCAGAACATTACTGTTGACTGAAGAACAACTTCCAACCGTGAGAACGAAAACAAAGCGATGATAGTGCCACACTGTCTGACCACTCTTGTGAAAAGGATACCGGTGGTAATGGGTAGATTACATGTGGCACTTAACCGGGCAAATGGTTTTTGTTTGTTGAGGTTTCATCGGCATAAAATCTCTTTATTATGCTCTAATAATATTGGTTTTGTTACTCGAATGCGATTTGTTTATATTGAGTTGGTTGCTGGTGTGAATTTTGTTGGCGTTTTGGTTTCTTGTTATACTAAAAGATGTCTTTGGTGGATATAATTCATGCTGTTGATCAAACTGTATGCATAAATGCATACATATACGCAAATAATGCGTGTATAAAAACACTGTAAATACGTAATGTTTATCCAGAAGGAATCAAACTCGTTAAATTTTTCATTTTTGGTTTACAAAGATTAAAGTCAAGTAATTCCATGCTGGATCTGTGCCCGAATCGAAATATCAAAAATAATGAAGACATTGGTAACCGTGAAGTATTACTGTGTAAGTAAGGAGGTCTAAAAAGAGGTTCAGTTCTTAGCTGAGTTTTTTTGTATCCCTTATGGGTAAACAATATGTAAGTGGGATATCTTGTTCTTGTCTTGCTTATGGACCAACCATTTTATGTAGTAAATTTGTTGACAGCATAAGAATTCGACTAAAAGGTCGTTGTGGATGCATTCGCAAAAGCAATGTTGCCGTGACGATTCCTTTACATTTCACGATACAAAATGGAATCAATGCAAAGAAACTGTGTAAAGGCCAATGTATTCCTTTTTCTGTACCTCCGTTCATATTCTTTACCCCATCTTACTTTCCATCCTCTCCTAACAACTGTTTCATAGTGCAACTGCGAGGTTTTCCTCCTTTTACATCTTTTAAACCTTTTTCCTGTCAATTTCCGATTCAGCTCCGAATGACCTCATAGGTCCCAGCGCTTGGCCTTTGGACTAAACTCTATATCCTATTGTATTCTAAATCTTCTTCTTCTTCTTTATCTTCAGCTTTTCCCATCTTTATATGGGGTCGCTGTTTATTATTAGTCTTCTCCATCTTCTGCGATCATGCAGCATTACCTCACTCACGTTCTTCTCCTGCATGTCCCTGTTAATTGTGTCTCTCCATCTCATTCTTAGTCAACCTCTCCTCCTTGTTCCAGGCACTTCCATATTCATGGTTCTTTGTATTCTAAATGCCAGTATAAATCTCAGCAACCCCCCGCCACCTTCCCCAAGTCTCCTATAGGTTTAATGTAAGCTCATCTGTAGTCTTCATTGTGGGTTAGGTCGGACATTTCCTCCTTATTTTCTATTTTCCTTTAGGCCTGGGCCAGATAAGGACATGAATTTTTTCCTCCCGCCAACATTCTCATGATAAAAAAGATCACCTTTGTCGGGCTGACTCGCTGATGCCAAAGTTTGTATAGGCTAAAGAAATCCCTACATGAGAACCGGGCCTTGGGAGGTAAACTCGGGTGTTGAATTTTATGAGCTCTTCATTACTTGGGGGTTCTTTGTTTGAACATAGCTTTCTGTAAGCGGAAGGGAAAAAGGAAATTTTTCGCTGTAAGAGATTTCATTTTATTGATTCTGCTGACTGCTT